>NC_139227.1:17355123-17675373 GCF_055691185.1 Crinia signifera
GTAGACATTGTCATCATCACTGAGTTCGCAGTCATCGCCATCACTGCTGTCGTTCTCATACAAAGCGCTGTCTTCACTGCCATCCATAGCATTACTAATGCCACATTTCTTAAAGGCACGTTGCACCATGTCTTCTGGAATATCTTCCCATGCATCACGAACCCACTTTGCTAACAATTCTATGTCGGGCTTCTTTAGATTTCCAACTTTTGTCAGTTGGGCTTGACCAGATGACATCCATTCATGCCACATCTTTCGCACACGGTCTTTAAAAGGTTTATTTAAAGACACATCTAGGGGCTGTAATACAGATGTAAGCCCACCTGGAATAACGGCCAAAGTAACTTCAGAAGACTTTGCCAATTTTTTTATGTTATCAGATGTGTGGGCCCTGAACATATCCCAAACTAGCAATGAAGGTTTTTTCTTTAAGGCTGCTCCTGGTCGTCCGTTCCAAATTTCTTCCAGCCATTTTTTTGTTCCTTCTTCATCCATCCAGCCTTTACTATGTGCCCGCACTGTTATTCGTGGTGGAAATTTCACCTTTTTAGGCAATGTCTTCCTTTTAAAAATAATGACAGGCCGCAGCTTAGTTCCATTAGCCAAACATGAGAGAACAACTGTGAAATGGTTTTTTTCATTTCCTGTGGTCCTGAGTAAAATAGTTTTCTCTCCCAAACTTGCCACAGTTCTGTTGCTTGGAAGATCAAAGGTCATAGGTGTTTCATCCATATTCCCAATATCTCCCAGGTCATAGTTATGGATCCTTCTTTGTTTTATGATGAATGAATGGAATGACATCACTTTTTCATCAAGGTCTTTTGGCAACTTCTGTGCAATCTTTGTTCTTTGCCGCAAACATAGGTCAAACCTGTTCATGAAGCGGGTACACCATCCTGCTGATGCAACAAAATTTTCAATGCCTGCTGCTTTTAGTTTGTCGTCTTTAGCCATTTGAAGGGCACGCAAGCGAATTCCCATGCGAGTTACACAGTAGCCATTTTGACGACACTCCATAACCCACTTATGCAATTCAGTCTCTAGAGCCCCATATGAAGTCGTTAAACCACGTCGAGCTTTTTTTGCCTTTGGAATTTTTTCCAAGTCAGCTTTCATTTTCCGCCACTCCCTCACTTGTTTTTCGTCAACACAAAATTCCCTACTTGCAATGCTGTTATTGCTTTCTTCTGCTCTTGCCACAACCTTAAGTTTGAAACCAGCTTCGTATGACCGGCGTTTTTGTTTTGATCCAGTATTAGAGGTAGTGGGATCCATTTCTAACGGAATAACAAAAAAGCGTAGCGTATAATTCCCAAAATATGTGGCAATAGAATGCAGTAAGACAGATAGACTTTACC
Source organism: Crinia signifera (assembly GCF_055691185.1). Taxonomy (NCBI): domain Eukaryota; kingdom Metazoa; phylum Chordata; class Amphibia; order Anura; family Myobatrachidae; genus Crinia; species Crinia signifera. The sequence continues at coordinate 17,356,482 of NC_139227.1, forward strand.
ACGCAAAACTTGTGATAACATGACTACCGTATGTTTGCATAGAGCAGCCTGTGTTAGATTGGTATACAGGTAGGGGCACACTCCGTATATAGGTACCGTATACAGATAGGGGCACAGTAGGCAGATCAGTAAATAGGTAGGGGCACACTAGATACCGTATACAGATAGGGGCACAGTACGCAGAGCAGTATAGAGGTAGGGGCACACTAGATACCGTATACAGATAGGGGCACAGTACGCAGAGCAGTATAGAGGTAGGGGCACACTAGATACCGTATACAGATAGGGGCACAGTGCGCAGAGCAGTATAGAGGTAGGGGCACACTAGATACCGTATACAGATAGAGGCACAGTATGCAGAGCAGTATAGAGGTAGGGGCACACTAGATACAGTATACAGATAGGGGCACAGTACGCACAGCAGTATAGAGGTAGGGGCACACTAGATAGAGGTAGGGGCACAGTACGCACAGCAGTATAGAGGTAGGGGCACACTAGATACAGTATACAGATAGGGGCACAGTACGCACAGCAGTATAGAGGTAGGGGCACACTAGAGAGGTAGGGGCACAGTACGCACAGCAGTATAGAGGTAGGGGCACACTAGATACAGTATACAGATAGGGGCACAGTACGCACAGCAGTATAGAGGTAGGGGCACACTAGATAGAGGTAGGGGCACAGTACACAGAGCAGTATAGAGGTAGGAGCAGAGATACAGTATATAGTCATAGGGCATATATAGCTATGCATAGGTAGATAAGTCAAAGCTTTAGGTAGGCAGCCCGATCCCCCCATATAGACCAATATTGACACTTTTTATTTTATTTACAGTATAACATTTACTGTATAACATTAGATGCGGCTTACCAGTAGTCGCAGTGCCGCATGGGTCTGTCTGACAGCTTCCTGGCTACAGGCACGCCCCATCACTGATCATGTGGCAGGGGCCGGAGGCTGACAGTTAGGTAGCGCACCGATGGAGGAGGAGAGCGGGTGCCGGGAAGACACAGAACCGGCCCTTCACTGATCCTGTGGCAGGGGCCGAAGCAGGAAAGGAGGAGACCGGAGGCTGTAGCGCACCGGTGGAGGAGGAGAGCGGGTGCCGGGAAGGGGACACAGAACCGGCCTGCGGCAGCGGCCGATGGAGGAGACTGGAGGCTGACAGGTAGCGCACCGGTGCCCGCAGAGGAGGAGAGCGGGTGCCGGTATACGTATATGGAGAGTTGCCAGCATTAGTATACAGTCCGGTTACCGACTGTCATACTACAGGAACAGCCGCATCACCGTAGCAACGGCCGGTCCTGTAGTATCACAGATGGCACCCGCGCTGTAAAATACACAGCAGGGGGGCATTCAAAGGGGTATTTACGCATGTTTTATCCAGTGTCTCGAGTATAAGCCGAGGAGGGGATTTTCTGCCCAAAAATTGGGCAGAAAAACTCGGCTTATACTCGAGTATATACGGTAACTAGTAAATAAAATAACACAAGAATTAAGCCATGTATATAACAGCGCTGTAAATATCAAATTAAAACAAGTGAATTTTGATCAGACATATGTTCAATGTATGTCTGTAAAATGTAAAGTATTAATTAGTAAATTGATGCACCATTATTTAATATGCAGCTGGTTCATTCATTCATCATAAAATAACTCCAATATTTAATCTCACTTTTTTTATAGTTACTGAACTGAGATAATAACGTATTTCTTTTCAATGCATGTTCTCAGTTCCTTTACTGTTCTTTTAAGTATTATTGATTGAGATTTTATTTAGAGCCATTCAGAAATAAAACTAGGTTTCACTCTTCTGGCAGAAGGACACAGTGAATGAAGATCAATGTTCCCTTAAGAACATACTGTACTGTAACACCAACATTGAATTGAGGTAATGTAATGCAGATTATTATGTAAGTGGTCAAATTTATCTTGTAATAAGCATTGTTCTAATTTAGAAAAAAATATCACACTTAGTAAATGTAATTTCCATGTGCTGTTTTTCATTGATTGCCTTCTATTTCTGCTTACTTTAAGATAAAACTAGCAAATGTAGGTCAGGGAACATATGGCCCAGATGCATTTCATGTTCTTGACTGATTTAACTGGATAGGTTTCAGATAAGACCTATAATTAAGCTACAGATTACTGTGTTTTTGACAATCCCTGTGAAGAACCCATTGTGATAGAGTAGTCCAACCAATATTCTTGGCATCGGCAAATGACTTACTGGATGACTTTCACACACTGCAGAGCAATATAAAACAACTAAAAAATAAATATTCAGTCTAAAAACTTATGAATTGACAAATGCAATAAAAATATTTAAGATTTTTAACCTTTTGCAGTCCAAATGTTTTTTTCCCCGCAAATTCAAAAAGTCTGGTTTAAATGTTTAAATTAATTGTCATAATTTTTTTTAATAAAATGGTCTACATTGAATGTTGAATGATGGTAATGTTCTTATTTTGAAATGGCTCACCATTGGAACTGCTACTTGCGTCAGGTCTGTTTAGCCTGACTAGACATTGGACTTGAAAGGGTTAAAACCATAGGCGTGCGCACGGGGGGTGCCGGGGGTGCACAGGCACCTCCTAATGCCCGCCGGCACCCTCCACACGATTGCACACAAAATGCTCAAAATGCAGAACAGTTAGCCGGCGGCAGTCAGGACAGTCTTTCTTGCCTGCCGCCGCCGCCCGCTGCCGATCTCCAGCCTGGAAGTGCTGGCCGGGACGTGGGCTCCATTCACATTAGCCCCCGGCCCCGCCTCTATAAACGTCACACATGCTAGCGTGACGTGGTGACGTCGCACCGCACACCTGTCCTCCCGAGTCCCGTCCTCCTGCTGCCTGAGAGAGCAAGCCCAGCAGCAGCACGTGCCCTGGGCTGGCAGAGGCAGTTAATTATCCATGCTGAGCAGGAGCCAGCGTGAGTGACCTGTCTGCCTGCAGTGTTCCTCCTAGGAGGAAGCAAGCTAGGTTAGGTTTTTGTTCACATGCGAAAAATTAGCAATTAACCCCTTGAGTTGTTGGTTTTGCTGGGGCAGGACAAACCTACTAGGGCAGGTTTTTCCTGCCCCAGCAAAACCCACCTCACCTCCGCTCCCCCCTCACCTCCGTGCCCCCCCTAACCTCTGCGCCCCCCCTCACCTCCGCGCCCCCCCTCACCTCCGCGTGCCCCCCCCCACCTCACCCCCCCTTCTGGGTTAGTATGCCGAAGCGATAGACACGCCCAGTAGGCGGTGATAGACACACCCAGTGGGCGGTGATAGAAATGCCCCTCCAATTGTACACCTACTAATAAAATGGGCTGCGCACGCCTATGGTTAAAACCAATACGATTTTGGGTACTTGTTTAGTGTCACAGCGGCAGCATGGCCGCGCGCTACTTCCAGGTTCGGCGCTCGACAAACTTTCTAAAATAAACTAAATCAACTCCATGCTAACGTGGATAGTGGGGGTATGAACTATCCATGTTGGCATGGAGTTTATTTAGTTTATTTTAGAAAGTTTGGCGAGCGCCAAACCCAGAAGTAGCATGCGGCCATGCTGCCGCCGTGAAACTAAACAAGTACCATTATTTATTTTTCCAGAATACCTTTAATTCCTTTCACTTACTGATAATAGAATTTGTTTACACTTTTCTCCTCACTATACCAATCTACCAAAAAAGTATTTATTGATAATAAAAAGGCAAAAAGTTAACTGAATTATATTTTGTGTGTATTTTAATTAACCTTTACAAAACAGGAAAAAAAGTCATATTTTACACATAGATTTTTTTTTTATCCTTCAAAGCTTTATTTGTATTTTCACATAAAACATACACAAAACAGAATCAGAAACAAGTAAAGAAGAAAAAAAAAAAAAAAAAAAAAAAAAGAGGAAAAAAAAAAAAAAAAAAAAAAAAAAAAAACATAAGGTATATAACCCAGTAATTACAGTAAATTTGCTACATTAGGCATCGTTCTCGTTTCGCCATTATTTTTACATATGATTTTACAGCCAGTGTAGCATAATTTACAAGACATTTCCACTACAACACAACTCATACACACATACACACATACAACTCCTGTGCAGGTTTCCACCTAGTTTATTTTACCGATTTCCGGTACAAAGTACCACTGCTTAGTCTGTATACCTATAAGCATTACAAGTTTGTGGCTAGAGACTTTATGTTGGGCTTACTGAGTGACTGTATTTATATGTAGTCTGCGGAATCCTACCGCTTAGTTGCTATCTACCTATTACTTTTCTTTTGTGTTTGTCCAATACTATGCACAACATTCTCCTCTGTGACTTTCAACGTAGTGCAACTACTAATAAAAAAAAAAAAAAAAAAAAAAAAAACCACCCTTATTCTAGTGCTGGTTTTAGTGCATAGTGAAGGAGATGAATCAAAAGATTCAATACTTTTTAAATTCTGTGAATTAATTTTTATTTATTAATCTAGTGCATGTTCGAGAAGATTTGGCACCACAGTTCCATATCTTTTTTAAATTTTGTGAAAGAGGGAAAAAGAGAAAAAAAAAAAAAAAAAAAGAAAAAAAAAAAAAAAAAAAAAAAAAATCCTACACATCAGGTCATTTATTTATTTAAACTTCTAATGCTTGTTTAGTGCATAATGAGGAGATTGAATCCAACGATTCCATATCATATTAAATTTTGTGAGAGCATTTTTATTTATTGCATAATTCCTTTCTTGGTCCACTATATAATTTACCCGTGTGATCCATTCTACTAACCCTGGTGCACTATTGGACATCCACTTACTTCCTATTAGTATCTTTGCTATTGCCATCATGTTAATAATAAACAATTTATCGTTCCCTTTGAACTTATCATCGGTTATTCCTAGCAAGCAACATTTTTTGGAAAGAGCGGTCAAAGAAATACCGACGTCTACTATTGTCAATTTTACTCTCTCCCAAAAACTAGCCACTTTTACACATTCCCATATTAGATGATCAAATGAGCCTGGTGAGTGGTTACACTTGGGACATCTATCGGAAGATCTAATACCGATTCTTTTAAGTTTACTAGCTGAAATATAGGTACGATGTAATATATATAATTGGGTTTGCCTTATTCTGATCGAATTTGTGGCCTTTACTATGACTTTTTTTGCCTCGCTCCATTCCACCACACTCAGCTCACCCACCTGCTCTTCCCATTTAAGCTTCAATTTTCCTAAACTATCCTTATTTTTACTCGTCATAAGTATTTTATATACCTTGGATACCATTTTTTCCCTATTAGATGACATTATTGCCTTTTTAATAGCTGACTCCTCAAACCTCGGCGGATCATCCCCCAGAGCTGCCACAAAGGCTGATCTTATCTGCAAATATCTAAAGAAGTAGCACTTTGGCAGGCCATACTCCTCCCTCAGCTGAAGAAATGATTTAATACCTAGATGATTATAAAATTGTGAAACCAATGTCAGATTGTATAGATGCCAGGTTTCCTTTATCTGGAGTATTGCGGTAGTATTTGGTGCTAATACATCTATTATTCTACCTTCTATATCCAAGTTTAGTATTTCTAGGATCTTATTCGCTTCCTGCCATATCTTTAGAGCTTGCATTACCAGAGGGGGATCTGCTGGAATTTTTTTACCTTGAATTAACCTCGATATTGGTTCAGTTCCAGGGGTAGATGTATCGACTAACTGTTTCACTAAATGGCGACCTTCTTCCTCTTCCTGTGCCCAAGATCTTAATTGTCCCACTTGACTAGCTATATAATACAGTCGCATATCCGGGAGGCCCATGCCCCCATCTGTGTTGGGTCTCATCATATACTCCAGTTTTATTTTAGGACGGGAATGGTTCCATATGAAGGAGCCCAGCATATTGTTCAACTTTCTAAATAGTGACTTTGGCAGGTAAATCGGCGATTGTTGTAAAACATACAAAAATTTAGGAAGGATGGTCATTTTTACCAGGTTGACTCTTCCTGCTACTAATAAGGGTAGTCTTTCCCAACTCTTTATTTTATTCTTTAGCCATTCTATCAGTGGATTAATATTCAGGCTAATAAATTCATTTGGGTCCGAAGATATAACTATACCCAGATATTTAAATGACGGCGCCCATCTTAGGGGGAAAGAATTATTTACCACATAATTATTTGGGTTTCCTACAGGGAAAATATTCGACTTATTCCAATTGCATTTAAAGCCAGAGTACCCGCCAAAGTCCTCAATACAGTCTAGCACCATAGGGAGTGATTGCTGATAATTCTTAAGGAATATAAGTACGTCATCTGCATATAATGAGACTCTTTCCAGAGGCTGACTATGATCTTTCCCTGGGAAGCCCAGGTCGTCCGGACATTGCCTCAATAGGCAGGCCAACGGCTCTATTGCCAGGGCGAACAAGGCAGGGGATAGCGGACATCCCTGCCGTGTCCCCCTGGCTAGCTCCACTGGAGTTGAACACCATCCATTAACCGAAATGCGGGCCGATGGTTCAAAGTACAGCAATTTCAGCCACTTGATAAAATTAGGACCAAATCCAAATGCGGCCAATGTCTCCCATAAATACGTCCATTCGATGGAATCGAAGGCCTTTATAGCGTCTATTGAGATAACCGCAGCTTGACTTTCCCTACGGCCCAAAATTTGCAGGTGCGAGTTTAATCTCCGCAGATTTAGACTAGTATCCTTTCCTGGGATAAATCCCGATTGGTCACTATGTATTAACTTTTTAATATGCTTGTTCAAACGCGTGGACATTATTTTGGCGAGCACTTTGGCCTCAAATGAGATTAAGGATATAGGTCGATACGAATTTAGGTCTAGGGGATCTTTATCCTGTTTTAAGATGACTATTATTTTGGCTTCCCTTAAAGACCTTGGGATAATCCCATTTTCAAACCCTTCCACTAGCATTGTAAGTAATAAAGGCGCCAGTACCTCCTTATATCTCTTATATAGTTCGGCCGGCAAGCCATCTAACCCTGGCGCTTTCCCGGCAGGGAGCTGATTTATAGCGTCCAAAACTTCTTCTAATTTAACCGGGGCTTCCAGGCCCGACCTGCTGTCTTCATCTAATCTGGGCAATTTTATTTTATCAATATATTGCTTAATTTGTTCAACAGTGTGATCTTGTTTACTGGAATATAATTGAGAATAGTAGATCTTAAATGCCTCTCCTATTTGATCAGCTGTGTTTACTATAATGCCTTCCTGGTTTTTCACACTAGTTATTATATTGGGCGTATTTTCACTTTTACACAGGAAGGCCATATATTTGCCAGGCCTGTCTTCGTTTTGATATTTGGAATTGGACTTATGCTCCATAATCTTTCTATTTAACCTATTAATCTCCTCCAACCACCCATTCTTGGCTTCTTGCCATTCACTGAAAGCTACCTCGGATTTATTGTTGCAGTACTCCATTTCTTTTGTCATACATTTTTCCTCCATTGCTCTAATATGATCTCTACATTTCCTTTTTTCTTCTGCGATTTTCCTTTTTAATGTACCCCTGATAAATGCCTTAAAGGCATCCCAAACCATGTGTACGCTTGTAGACCCATAATTACTATCCCAGAACTCATGCCACTGATGCGCCAGATCCCCACTTTGATCTATTTTAGGAAGCCACAACGGGTTTAATCTCCAAAAATTTATTCCTCTTTCACTCCTACCCACTAATTCCATATATACAGGGGAGTGGTCAGAAATACCTCGTACTTTGTAGTTAATCTCGCGCACCCGTGGCATCAGCTCCCTGGATATTAAAATTAAATCAATTCTTGAAAATGCCACATATGACGTTGAAAAACAAGAATACTGCATCAATAAGGGATTCATCTCTCTCCACGGATCAATCCAATCAATAGTTTCAAAGAATTCCGCAAAATGGCGGTTTCCTTTTTTTTTAATATTAGCCATCGATTTACTCCACCTATCCAACTTTTCATCTAGTACATTATTAAAATCTCCTAAGCAGATTACTGGAATTTGCGGAGACTGAGCCGCGAAGTCCATTGCTTTTACCAGGATGTCGTACCTAAAAGGAGGGGGTACATAAACAGCTAATATCTGCAATTGCTGTGTATTAAACACACCTTCCAAAAATATATAACACCCCTGTGGGTCTATAGCGACTCTATTGCAAGAAAAGGATATATTTTTCCGTATTAATATTGTAACACCGCGGGCCGCTGAAGTGAAGGGAGCATGGTATATATTACCTACCCACTGTCTTTTGAGGGACAGATGCTTTTTCCCCTCAAGGTGGGTTTCCACTAAGCACATAATGTCTGCTCCATAAATTCTAAGTTGATTTAAGACTAGCGACCTTTTTACTTTATTATTGGCTCCACGGATATTCCAAGTAATTATTTTTATATCATTTTGTACCATAACAGTAATATTGCTTTTTTACTCTAGGACACCACCCCTCCTCGCAGCAGAGTCCCCTGGCATTACACATTCTACCTTTTAGATTCTTATAGGCCTGCACATATACATACACCACTAACACACACAAAAAACACAACATTTGATACAGTACTTTACAATCATATAACCCCCCCCCCTTTCTCCCTCCCTCCCTCCCATTCCCTCCCTGTATACCTATTCCCCCCCCAGGTATACCTACGGATCCCATATCCCAATACCCTCTCACTCTCTTTTGTAGGGGCTTTTCTCTATCCGGCCACCATCGTACGGTGAGCCCCCTGGATACTATTCAGTTACATTACTTTCTTTTACTCTCTACCAGCTAATTGCAGTGGACCCGGAACCCATTTATCCACCCATCTAGCAGCCTCTTTTGGGTTAACAAAGAAAATTGTTTCAGCTCCAGCGACCACTCGCAGCTTAGCCGGGTATAGCATAGAGTACACCAAGCCCTTTTCTCTTAAACGGCGTTTGACCTCTACAAATTTTGATCTCTCTTTCTGTACCTCCACCGCGTAATCGGGGAACATAGTAATTTTAACACCGTTCTGCTCAATTGGCTCTTTAGCCCTGGCCATACGTATCACAGTATCTCTGTCCTGGAAGTGCAGAAATTTTAATATCAAAGTTCTTGGTGGCGCTCCAGGAGGAAGAGGTCTTAGTGGTACTCGGTGTGCTCTCTCTATTGAGAAGAACTTTGTAAAGGAGTTGGTACCCAGTTTATCCTTTAGCCACTGCTCCATGAATCTCGCTGGCTCAGAACCCTCTTCCCTTTCAGGAAATCCCACAACTCTAACGTTGTTTCTCCGTCCTCTCCCTTCAAGATCTGTAATTTTCCTTTTTAAGTCCTCCATACCCTGGGAGAGTTCTTGAATTTTTGCAACACAGGTGTTGTTGCTATCTTCTAGCTTTGATACTCTAGATTCGGCCTCTTTTATTTGCGTTTTAAGAGCTCTCACCTCTTGCCTCATATTTGCTATCTCTGTTTGCAAGTCAGATACCTTCTCGCCTAGCCTGACTTCGCACCCCTTAATTGCCTCCATCAGTTGCTGCATTGTTATCTCATTAGTCTCCTGTGTATCGCCCCCTTTCACTGGTGAGGCTGTTGGCGTTGATATGGGGGTACACATAGATTTTTATAATAAAATCTATACTTGAAAACTATTTTGTTGTTTTACTGTTTCGATAAAATTCTAATATGTGTAGTCCACTCTGTAAAATAAACAACTGGGTCCAATCAAATGAGGTGACCTGGGTTTTTATTTATGGCAGGATATCTACATTCATTCTAGGCGGCACTGTAAGGATTCTGGGAGTATCCCCGGTACCCTAACTCCGTTACCTCTGACTGGAGTCGACGGACGTGTGCGGTGCTAGGCTTCACCTGGGCCCGTCTCGGCTGAAGGGCGAATTAGGTCCGCCCCACTCCGCTACAGGCAGGTCTTAGGAATTGACAACACGTCCGCCGAGACCAGGAGAGAGCAAGGGGAACAGCTAACTAAATCCCTATACCGGGGAACTCCCAAAAGCCCAAAAGAAGGATAGGCTGAGCAGGTGACTCTAACTGGCAATAGAGCACGTGTGCAATAAGCCCATGCAATGGCAACAATGCTAATGAGATGTTATATAATACAAATGGCAACAATGCTAATGAGATGTTATATAATACAAATGGCAACAATGCTAATGAGATGTTATATAATACAAATGGCAACAATGCCCAGAAGAAGAATACGTAAAATGGCAACAATGCTAATAGGATGTGTTATAAGAAAATGACTCTAATGCCCAGTGACACCGTGTGTCACAACTGCGTAAGGAGAGAGACAGGGTAACCCCTGACTTATCTGAGATGATGATGGAGTCCCAGACAACCACTTGCATATCTCTTGGGCAGATGAGTGAACAGCAGGGCAGAAGTAGAATCCCAGACACAGCAAGACCAGACCAGGCAGGACAGAACAAGCGTGGATCAAAAGGAAGGATTTCCAGCAGGAACCAGGACCAGGAACACACTCTGACATGGGCTGACAGAACGCTATAACCGGCGTCTGTTTGTGAGAGACGCCGGCTTATATTTCAAATTTGCCGCCCCTTGCGTGACGTCACGTGCGGTCCGTCCTGCAGAGTCTTCCCCCTGCAGAGACGGCCGCGGCAGAAGTTCGGGGCGTTGCCTAGCAACGTACCCGAAGCTCTCCAGAGACGCGTCCTGGGAAGATGGCCTGAGACGGCGCCTAACAGTACCCCCCCTAGAGGAGGGGTCAAGGGACCCCCAAGTCTGGGTTTATGGGGAAATTCCTCAAAGAATCTCTTCTTGAGGGTAGGAGCGTGGAGCTCGTGGTCCGGAATCCAGGATCTCTCCTTCGGGCCATATCCTTTCCAATGAACCAGAAATTTGAGCTGATTGCGAGTCACCTTGGAATCAAGAATTTTTTCAATAAGGAATTCTTTGTGACCTTGGACAAGGATAGTTGCAGGTCCCTTGCGTCTGGGCTGAGATGCCTGCTTAAAAAGAGAACAATGGAAAGTATTGTGGATTTTCATTGCCCGGGGCAGTTGGAGCTTGAACGCCACCGGGTTGATTTGACTGATGATTCTAAAAGGACCAATAAAGCGGGGTCCCAGTTTCTGAGAGGCCTGGCGAATCTTGATATTCCGGGTCGAAAGAAAAACCCAGTCTCCCACTCTAAAAGAACAAGGCCTCCTGTTGCGGTCAGAGAACCGTTTGGCAGAAGCCGAAGAAGCAAGAAGAGCCTTATGAACTTTGCTCCAAATAAGCCTCCTTTGAGATAACCAAGAACCACCCCCGGAAGCTCCGGAATCAAAAGAATTGGCTCTGGGGTGTTGACCAGAGACACAGAAAAAAGGAGACATCCTCGAAGCAGAATGCCATGCATTATTATATGCAAACTCTGCGAAAGGCAGATGCTCTGACCAATTGTTCTGACACTTGGAAGCATAACATCTCAAAAATTGTTCAAGACTTTGATTGATTCTTTCAGTCTGTCCATTCGACTGGGGGTGATACCCGGAGGATGGACTGAGACTGATGCCTAAAGCTGCACAGAGGAACCTCCAAAACTTGGCGACAAACTGCACCCCCCTATCTGAGACAATGTCTGTGGGAAGACCATGGAGGCGAAATATATGCAGCAAAAATAATGCAGCTAGTCTCTGAGCAGAAGGAAGACCGATCAGGGGAACAAAATGCGCCATCTTGCTAAAACGGTCCACAACCACCCAGATGGTATTATGACCAGAGGACGAGGGCAAATCCACAATAAAATCCATGGAGATATGGGTCCATGGTCTCTCCGGACAAGATAAAGGAAGAAGTTGCACCGTGGGAGGGGTGCGGAGGGACTTGTTTTTGGCACAAACCTCGCAAGACTTGACAAAAGATTCCACATCCCCCCTCATTGAAGGCCACCATACAGAACGAGAAATTAACGCCAATGTCTTGGTACAACCAGGATGGCCTGCGGTCTTGGCCGTATGAAATTCAGCAAGAACCTTCCCTCGGAGTCTGGAGGGGACAAATAATCTCCCAGAAGGGGTGCGGTCAGGTGCCTCCTTTTGAGCCCGCAGGACTTTATCCAAAAGTGTTTGCGCAATACCAACGAAAATCCTAGAAGAGGGAATAATGGTCTCAAGCGCCGACTCCTTGTTTTGAAAACCCAAAAAACTCCTGGACAAGGCGTCCGCCTTGACGTTTCGGGAACCTGGCCTAATGGTGATGCGAAAATTAAAACGAGCAAAGAATAACGCCCACCTTGCCTGACGGGCATTTAGTCTCTTGGCATCTTGAAGATAAGAGAGGTTTTTATGATCAGTGAAAATGGTCACCTGATATTTGGCTCCCTCCAGCCAGTGCCGCCATTCCTCCAGAGCGCATTTTATGGCCAGAAGTTCCCTGTTCCCCACATCGTAATTCCGTTCAGCGGACGAGAACTTACGCGAATGGAAGGAACAAGGGTGTAATAGACCATCCTTAGAATCTACCTGCGACAACACAGCCCCTATGCCAATTTTGGAGGCATCTACCTCTAAAATAAATGGGCAATCAGGATCTGGATGACGTAGGATCCGGGCAGATACAAAGGCCTCTTTGAGAAGACGAAAGGAATTGTGGACTTCTGAGGACCAAAGAGCGGGATCTGCCCCCTTCTTGGTGAGTGCAACGATGGGTGCGACTATATCAGAGAACGCGGGAATGAACCTGCGGTAGTAGTTTGCGAACCCCAAAAACCTCTGGACTGCTTTAAGAGTAGTGGGCTGCACCCAATCCAAGATAGCCTGAACTTTGACAGGATCCATATAGAAGCCCTTAGGAGAAATAACATAGCCCAGGAAAGAAATACTCTGGACCTCGAACTCACACTTTTCGAGTTTCGCATAAAGACAGTTTTCTCTGAGTCTCTGTAACACCTTCTTAACATGTACTCTATGTTGCTCCAAAGAAGAAGAAAAAATTAAAATATCGTCCAGATAAACGACCACAAAAATCCCCAAAAAATCCCGAAGGACGTCATTAATGAAGTCTTGAAAGACTGCAGGGGCATTGGCTAGCCCAAAAGGCATTACCAGGTATTCATAATGACCAGTATGGGTGTTAAAAGCGGTCTTCCACTCATCCCCCGCTTTGATTCTTATCAAATTATATGCCCCCCGGAGATCAATCTTAGAGAAAACTGTAGCAGAGCGTAATTGATCAAACAAGACGGAAATTAAAGGTAACGGGTAAGAGTTCTTTACCGAGATTAAATTAAGCTGTCTGTAATCAATACATGGACGTAAGGTACCGTCTTTTTTACCGACAAAGAAAAACCCCGCCCCCACAGGAGATTTTGAGGGACGAATAAAGCCCTTCTTTAAGTTGTCAGTAATATACTCCTCCATCGCCTTAGCTTCGGGTAAGGACAATGCATACAAACGACCCTTGGGTAACTTAGCCTGAGGGAGGAGACTGATGGCACAGTCATAGGGGCAATGGGGAGGTAAGATCTCTGCCTCTTTTTTTGAAAAGACATCCGAAAAAGACACATACGGAGCAGGGAGCAGAGGATTGGCGAGGCTAGAGACCCTGACAGGGAGGTGCAGGCAGGAGTCCGCGCATGTCTCACCCCACCGCAACAGCTCCCCCGTCCGCCAATCAAACTGAGGGTTATGTACCCTTAACCACGGTAACCTCAACACCACAGGAGCTAAGGGACTGTGAATAACAAGGAATTCTAGAGTCTCGGAATGGGTGGAGCCTATGCTTAGGTCTAAGGGCACAGTGCGATGTGAAATCAGACCCTTGGGAAGGAGACTGCCATCCAAGCCAAAAACAGATAACTCAGAAGAAAGAGGGACTAATGGAATGGCAAGATCCTGAACCAGACGGGAATCGATGAAATCCCGGCTGCCCCACTATCCACAAAAGCCTGAGATTCCCACCGCTGAACCCCCAGACCCAAACAAATACATAACAGAAGAGAATTATTGGGAGATAAACGGGACTGGCCTAGAAGGATTCCTCCCTGAACCCCTAGGCCCTGGCGTTTCCCGGACGCCCTGGACATGTGCCCACCAGGTGTCCTTTACCCCCACAATACAAACATAAGCCCAGGGAGCGACGACGGGCCTTCTCCTGGTTCGATAGGCGAGATGCACCAATTTGCATTGGTTCTTCAGACCCACCTGCCAAATCACCTCCTGTCTCGGCCAGAGGATAGGAGGGTAACTCTCGCTCGGAGCGCCTCTCTCTGATGCGTCTATCAATGCGAACCACCAACTGCATCAAATCATCAAGAGAGGCTGCCGCCGGATATTGTACCAGGAAATCTTTTACCTGATCTGCTAGGCCAAGACGGAATTGGCTCCGCAGCGCAGGGTCATTCCAAGTGGTATCACCAGCGTAACGTCGGAATTAAGAGCAGTAGGCCTCTGCAGTACGGCGACCTTGTTTTAAGGCCCGAATGTGAGCCTCGGCGGAGGCTGCTTTATCAGGATCATCATAGAGCACCCCCATAGCTGTGAAAAAGGCATCCACAGAACTGAGCTCAGGACTGTCTGCCTAGGGAGGCCAATCCCGGGATCGGGATCGGCGGGATCCCGGGATTTAAGGCCAAAATGTGCTGGATTTGAATCCCGGGATTGTAGTCCCCAATCCCGGGATTTCGGGATTTGCTGTACCTTTAATTATGTATGTTACCTGCGCCGCCATCAGAGGCTCCGTTCTGCAGAGAGATGCTGCTGCCGCGCTATGCGGCTGAGCGGGGCGGGCTGAGCGCTGCGTGCTCTGCGTGACGTCAGAGGTCACGCGGCGCAGCCTCAGAACGTGTCATGACAGTCCGCCCCTTCAGCTGCTCCCCCGCCCGCCATCTTAAGCGCGGAGGAGGACGCCGGAGCCACGTGAGTGTGACAGGCAGCAGCAGGCTGCAAGAGTCTGGGGGGGATCGTGTTGCAGCACTCCTGATCCCCAGACTGCAGTCTGGAGCGGGTATGGGCAGTCCGACCTGCGCAGCGTGACCTCTGACCATCACGCTGCGGAGGTCGGACTGCCCATACCCGCTCCAGAATCATCTTTGACCTGGACCGGACCTGGCAGCGTCGGCCGCCCGCCCTCCGGGCGGCTCTGCTGCTGCTACCGCCGCTGATGCCTCCTGCTCCCGGCCGCCTACCGCCGCTGACGCCTCCTGCTCTGCTCCCGGCCGCCTACCGCCGCTGACGCCTCCTGCTCCTGCCCTGCTCCCGGCCGCCTACCGCCGCTGACGCCTCCTGCTCCTGCCCTGCTCCCGGCCGCCTACCGCCGCTGACGCCTCCTGCCCTGTCTGCCCTGCTCCCGGCCGCCGTTGTGACTTGTGAGTAAATGAATGTGCGCGGCAGCTGTAGCGGGGGGGACAGGGCTTCTCTGTAGCATTTTTTTTTGCCTGAACTGATTAGAGATGCCAATCCCGGGATCCCGGGAATCCCGGGATTGAGCATTTTTCAATCCCGATTCCCGGGATTGAAAAAAAGCCCCGGGATTGGCATCCCTATGTCTGCCCCTAAACCAAAGGCCCATGTTTGTAGATCCCCTTGAAGTAGGGAGACAACCAACCCGACTTTCTGAATCTCTGAGCCTGAGGAAACGGGCCGGAGACGGAAATAAAGTTTACAGCTCTCCCTAAAATTAAAAAACAACTTCCGGTCGCCTGAAAAACGATCAGGAAGATTCATTTTAGGTTCGTTGATGGGTTGAGCACCAGCCGGGACAACTCTCCTAACCTCCTCCTGTGTCTCTACACGCAGGGACAACTCCACCATCTGCTGTGTGAGGAGACGAACCTGATCTGACAGTACTTGCGCTGGGCCCCCTGCCGAGGGATCCATGACGGATGAAAAAACACAAGACACCCGTGCACAACAACTGAGTACAAAGAGATCCTCCAGAACCGCTTGGGAATAGTGTTTCTTGGCCGGTTATAATGTAAGGATTCTGGGAGTATCCCCGGTACCCTAACTCCGTTACCTCTGACTGGAGTCGACGGACGTGTGCGGTGCTAGGCTTTACCTGGGCCCGTCTCGGCTGAAGGGCGAATTAGGTCCGCCCCACTCCGCTACAGGCAGGTCTTAGGAATTGACAACACGTCCGCCGAGACCAGGAGAGAGCAAGGGGAACAGCTAACTAAATCCCTATACCGGGGAACTCCCAAAAGCCTAAAAGAAGGATGGGCTGAGCAGGTGACTCTAACTGGCAATAGAGCACGTGTGCAATAAGCCCATGCAATGGCAACAATGCTAATGAGATGTTATATAATACAAATGGCAACAATGCTAATGAGATGTTATATAATACAAATGGCAACAATGCTAATGAGATGTTATATAATACAAATGGCAACAATGCCCAGAAGAAGAATACGTAAAATGGTAACAATGCTAATAGGATGTGATATAAGAAAATGACTCTAATGCCCAGTGACACCGTGTGTCACAACTGCGTAAGGAGAGAGACAGGGTAACCCCTGACTTATCTGAGATGATGATGGAGTCCCAGACAACCACTTGCAGATCTCTTGGGCAGATGAGTGAACAGCAGGGCAGAAGTAGAATCCCAGACACAGCAAGACCAGACCAGGCAGGACCGAACAAGCGTGGATCAAAAGGAAGGATTTCCAGCAGGAACCAGGACCAGGAACCCACTCTGACATGGGCTGACAGAACGCTATAACCGGCGTCTGTTTGTGAGAGACGCCGGCTTATATTTCAAATTTGCTGCCCCTTGCGTGACGTCACGTGCGGTCCGTCCTGCAGAGTCTTCCCCCTGCAGAGACGGCCGCGGCGGAAGTTCAGGGCGTTGCCTAGCAACGTCCCCGAAGCTCTCCAGTGACGCGTCCTGGGAAGATGGCCGCCGTCCTAGCAGCGCAGACGCTGCTGATGGAATAGGACGGCGGCGATGCCTGAGACGGCACCTAACAGGCACTCTGGTGTCTTTCACAAGAAGTTAAGCCCACACAGGTTTCAAGATCTTTCGAGATTTTATTCTCTTCATCAGGATATTTATGCATAAGAATCCATCACCTCAATCATCTCAATTTTTTTAAAGCTTGAATAAAATAACTACACATGAGGCAGCTTAGGGCCTACCTTCTTTTAATCAAGCTAGTCCACATGTGTATAAGGGGCAGGGTTAAGTACATTGCCCCAAATAACTGTTCCTACAAATAGTTATCCAATACAAGCAGATATTGTCTAGTGATAACATGTAATCAACAGATAATACCTCATATTCTGTAGGGAAATATCCTTTTAAAGAAGGGCCTACCCACTAGCAAACTAGGTTAGTTAAGAAACATAGAAACCTAGAATTGGACAGCAGATAAGAACCACTTGGCCCATATAGTCTGCCCCTTTTTTAAACATGTAAACTCAAACCATATTTGATCCTTATTTCTTTGTAAGTATATCAATATGCCTATCCCAAGCATGTTTATATTTCTCTACTGTATTTGCCTCTACCACCTCTGATGGGAGGCTATTCCACTTATCCACTACCCTTTCTGTGAAGTAATTCTTCCTCAAATTTCCCCTGAATCTTCCTCCCTCTAGTTTCAGGGCATGTCTCCGTGTTCTGCTGCTTCTCTTCCTGTGAAGAATGTCTCCCTCCTGTACCTTGTTAAAACCCTTGAAATATTTAAAAGTTTCTATCATGTCCCTCCTTTCCCTTCTCTTCTCTAAACTATACATATTAAGATCTTTTAGTCTTTCCTGGTACATTTTGTGATGTAGGCCATGCACCATTTTAGTTGCACTTCTTTGTACAGTCTCTAATGTATTTATATCCTTCTGGAGATATGGCCTCCAGAACTGAACACAATACTCTAGGTGAGGTCGTACCAATGACCTATACAGTGGAATTATTACTTCTATATTTCTACCTCTCCCTATGAAAACAAGCATCTGACTTGCCTTCTTCATTGCTTTGTTACATTGCCTACCTGCCTTTAAGTCCCCTGAAATAGTGACACCTAGATCCCTCTCTTCCTCAGTAGTTTCCATTATAGTGCCATTTATACTATATTTAGTCTTTGGAATTTTGAGACCCAAGTGTATGATTGTACATTTTTTGGCATTAAACTGTCGTTGTCATGCTCTTGGCCATTCCTCTAATCTACCTAGATCATCAATCATTTGTTTTACCCCTCTTGGTGTGTCTACCCTGTTACATACCTTTAGGTCTTCTGTAAAAAGGCACATTTTACCCTCAATGTGGGTTCCAGGATGTGGGAGATAAACCAAGTTAGATGCTTCTTTATTTTATTTCCTAACTTAGAAAATGAAATTAGTATTGTGCCTAAAAGTTGCATCCATTAATGATGTCATTGCATACCTGGTGTAATTACATTTTTATGCTCAACACATCATGTCCCAGATTCCATTAGCAGTAACGATCCTCCAATTGAACCCAATTAGTGTTTCAGATTAATCTCACTCTTTAATCACCAGGGAATGAGTTACAAATATTTAAAGTAGTAGAGGCAGCAATTTAAAGGGATGAATGTGGTACAGTTACATCATTAAAGTGGTCCTCAATTACATGATGATTGGGAGCATTTTGTTCGCATTTAAAGGACTGTTTACTCAACTGAGAGGTGTGAACCAAGTCTCAACTTGATTGAATGGATTGTGTATTTCCCACTTTATACATAAAATATTTGGTGCATTTAGGTCACATCTGAACTTGGCTTTAATTTCAGGCATGACCCCACCCACCCATCTGGCGGTGCCAATGTCTGGCTTCATTACATCCAGTACCCACAAATGATGTCATCATTGTGTGATGTCTTTGCGTTGGATGACTAAGAGTGCAAAGCGTATACCTATCAACATGGCCATAGAACACAAATCTGAAAAAATTAAGAAATACTATAATAAAGTGCATTATATAAATACAGCATTAACTATACATGATCAGCATAATATTCAGCAGGAACATACAGGTATAAGACCAAATATACAACAGCCATATATCCAAACATATGAAGGATATAAAGAGAGTCACTGAACTTGGGTGTTTCTGGCATGGAGCCCAACAATAAAGCTTCTCTGGAGGCGGCATTCAAAATAAATCAGCCAAAGTATGGTACATCGTAAAAGAATGTGACCTTTCTTCTATCATTATTTAGGGTAGGAGTCTTACTGTTTTTGCATTTATATGGTTTAAGCACCAAGAAAAAGGGGTCTGTGAACCCCAAAACATCAGTTTACTTGGTTCGATCATGCCCTTATTTGAATATCATTTTTGAACTATTATACAGTCTCCGCATGCCACTGCTTTCTGCCTTCCTGAATGAGGTAATCGTCTATTCATTATAAACCAGAGTCCCCAATTACCTACAGTAGCTGTCCAATCTGAGTTCACTATAATACATAAATGAATGATTGGATACTATTGGATTGGATACTATTGGATACTATTTTCTGTAAAAAAATGTCTAACCCATTTTTAAACATATCAATTGAATCTGCCATCACAACCTTCTCTGGCACAGTATTCCATATCTTAACTGCTGTAAAACAAACATTTCCTTCATTGGGTTGGAAACTTCCTCTACCCTAAACTTAGTTCACTGCATTGACCCTTTATGTTTCTGTATAAATTAATTATATTCACTCTTAATGCCACTTCTCTAATTTAAACATACCTAAAATTGTTAGCCTTTCCTCATAATCCAATGACTCTCAAACCTTGTTTAAATTTTGTTACTCTTCTCAGAACCTTATTTCAAGGTCCAATGCTTTTCAAGTTTATGCCTAATGCACAGTAAGTCCAGTACTCTCACTGAAAGCCTGCCTCGTCAGTCATCAGTCAGTCATCAGTGTAGATTCAGGTGATTAGACACAAAAGCGCTCAAAGTGAGAACTTTAAGGGGTATTAGCAATCAAAACAAAACAATATCACCATTTGACTTGGTAGGTACTGCATAGGTTCAATATGCACAGCTTACAATCTTCAAACAGGGAACAGTCAAGGATGTTCCCTGTTTGACTGTATCCTTGACTGTTCCCTGTTTGCCTTGTGGTGATACCATATCATGCTGTTTTAACCGTCTACATTTTGTAAGTGTGGACTGCTATTAAATTCTTTTTAAACTGAGGATAATTTGCAGTATTTTGCTTTTTTCTGTCTCCACCTTTATCACTTGATTTGTGAGAAGAGGTGGCTATCATTGCAGATTGTAAGCTGTGCATATTGAACCTATGCAGGACCTACCAAGTCAAATGGTGATATTGTTTTGTTTTGATTGCTTATACCCCTTAAAGGTCTCACTTTGAGCGCTTTTGTGTCTAATCACCTGTATCTTCTATACTGCTTTGTCATTTTGGGTATTATTGGATGTTATACCCTAAGGTGGTAACACTAGCTGCACATTGTGTCTAATTGTGCACGGTTGTTGTCACACTTTTCTAAATCTATATCAGTGTAGATTCTACAATTCTGCACTGCCCATATTTATGTTCAACTTATTTTTGTTCATGCAGTGCTGTGTAATACAAAATGCACTCTGCAAATGAGCATATGTACTGCCACCATTAGATCCCATCTATAATACTTTATCATCTGTGATTGCAATTGTCTTATTAGCTGTTTATACAAAGGATATCCATTTGAGTCAGTAGCAGTATTAAATGGACTATTTAATCTCCTTTACCCCCAAAAGCGAACTACTCAGGCTTCTGTTGCTATATCACCTAGTTATATTATTAGCTCCTACAGTGTGTAGCAGGGCTATACTAGTATTTTGTTAAGTGTAGAAAAGAATAATCTATATTGAACATGGTTCTATGTTATCATGAAAAATGCTGCCAAAAACTGTTGGATGTTAATAGATTTCTGCTCTGCAGAGAATATCAATTTACAGAAGTTCACACTGCATGTAAAAATACAATATAGCGAAAAGTGGAGGAAAACATTTTAGATGATATCAAACCCTGTGCAACAGCTATAGCTTAAGTATGAAAATAACCTGAAATCAGGTTAGCAGTGTGATTCACTGGTTACTTGAGGTGTCTACTTTATTTTTATGAAACACTTAAATATCTAATCTCATAATTAATGAAACCAGAGAAGTATTAACCTTGGATACTGCACTGTGACTTACAGTGTGTATGATATAATTCAAAAACATAAAACAAAAGTCTACTGAACGAAAAACAAAGTTGAGGTGCCCACACACTGTAAGATTTATAAAACAATATGTCCGGTTCCAACCGATCAGAAAGTCCAACCGATTAATAACTTAAAAACCAAGATCAAATGCGGGTGCCAATGGATCATTCATTTAGCCTGCTGATTGCTTTCAAAACTCCCATTCAAATTAATGGGTGGATGCTGAATGGCTGAGAGAGATCTCTCAGCCAATCAGTGGCCACCCATTCATTTGAATGGGAATTTTGAAGTCTCCTGTTCACCCACTGCTACTGCAGCCTCTATCTCTGGCTCCCAACAGCGACATATTCTATCTCCCCCTATCCTCCAGCCATGGGTCACCTTCTGGTCATTACCATGGATAGATATTGTGTCCTATCCAATATTTATCCTATTTCCCTTGAAATTTAGAATGCCCCTCTGATCCTTTACTCAATCGTTCTGTGTCTGGGAAATTTAATAGATATTGGATTTGACACAATATTTATCCATGTGTGGGCACCTTTAATTTTGAATCAATTTATTATATTACACAGATAGACCCCAGACCCAGTGCCCACCTTATGGAGAAAAAGATAGCATCAGGACTTGACTGTAAGGAGTTACCAATAGTAGAAATCAGGATACACCTTAAGGAACTTTATATTTTGGGAATGTGTTGAATTTCCCAGTACCCAACTCTTGAGCACTCCTCACTCTCAGTGGGTCTAAATATGAGTTGGAATTAAAAGAAATGATGAACTGCAAGGGGTTCAATAAATTCAGTAATTTTTGCATGCAGATTTAATACTGTTAAATGCCCCACCTGCCATGATACATGGTCTCCTAGGTACAGAATTACATTTTCGTTTTTTCTCCCAAACTAGAATCAGATCAAATGCTTGCATTATGCATCCTATACTATGGGGTTTATTTACTAAGATGGGAATTATATTGAAGAAGGGATGATGCTATAGGCAACCAATCCCATTCTATTATCTTCCAGAAGGAGAATAAATAAGAATTAAATTCTGATTGGTTGGTCTGGGCAACATCCCTTTTTCAGTAGAACTACTATCTTAGTAAATAAATCCACATCATTTTCAATATTATCTGCAATTTGTAAAATATCTCTATATAGTAGAATTGCTTCTTTCAATGACAAATTTTATTGATACCTCATATTAAATTACATATAAGAACCCTTTTGTTTGAGAATTTGCCTTTTGATTTACAGTAGTTTTACCCAAATCCATACAAAACTTAATTCCTTTGCTTCAGTATTTCATCACCACATTAAACATTACTTTCTGTAACAAGCCTTAATATTGTGGAACAGACTCATTAGGATGCATTATAATACCTAAAATTGTTGTATACTCTGTTTAATACTGTAAATTTATTTCATAATGGGGGAGATCTATCAAACCATCTAAATGGGACAGGTGCCCATAGCAACCAATCAGATTCAATCTATCATTTAATGTATCTATTACATTCTATAAAATATTATCTAGAATCTGATATATTGCTTTATATCCATTTCACACCAGCCTAAATTCCCGGGTTGGGAAACCGCGACTAGCACTGGTGTGAAAGGTTCCTGGGCCAAAATTCCAGGACCAATGTCCTGGGATTTTAACCCTGCTAGCTAGCAGGGTTGCTCCCGTGATCAGCCAGGGATACAGGCCGATGTGAAAGGTACTTACCCTGCTTCCCGGTCCTGCACCTGAACCTGCCACTCCCCATCACTCTCCCTCACTTTCTGTCGCTCTGGCTGGGGACATGGAGCTGCCCCACCTGCCATGCTCTCCGTCACTCTTGGTACATGGTGCTGCCGGGTGCCACTCCCCACTCATTGCTGCCTATCACGCCTCCACCACCAATGCCCGTTGTTGCCCCCACTTAGCCTGCCGCTGCAAGCCAATTACACATTACAAAGTATGAAATGCATTCCAGAGTATTCCTCTTAACTTACATTCTGTTGCATTGTGTTTAATATTGTTACTTGCATGGAACTAATTCTTCATCAATTATTATTAATTTGTCTTCTAATATTAACATTGCACTCCATTTTACCATTAATAGTATTCTTCATGTACTCCTTCCGACTATAATTCTTTTATTCGGCATTTTTCACTGTACTATGCCATTTTACAGTTCCATTGTACCAGACCACCAATAACTGTACCGAGTTTTGGATTCTCTGCCTTTTTGCTAAAT
Organism: Crinia signifera; assembly: GCF_055691185.1. Lineage (NCBI taxonomy): Eukaryota > Metazoa > Chordata > Amphibia > Anura > Myobatrachidae > Crinia > Crinia signifera. The sequence continues at coordinate 17,379,781 of NC_139227.1, forward strand.
GAGTCAAGTGGTGAATCCACTTCCTTTTTGAGTTTTCTTGTGTTTTCTTTAAGTTGTTGATGAATTCATTAAGTTGTTTTCCTCCTTGCAGGAGTTCCTCCTTGCAGGAGTTGTTTCCTCCTCCTTAAGTTGTTTTGACCTTGCAGGGACCAGAAAAGACTGGCTCATCTAACAGCTCTGAATTCTGAATATAAGGTAAAAGATGCCATGACCATAACTTAAAGCTTCATAGCTTTTCTCCCCACCAGGTGCATTGTGTCACACTGGTGGCACAGGGGCAATACTATACCTAAAGCTAGATAGATAGATAGATAGATAGATATCACTTAACACCCATTAGCCAAAGTAATCTTTCGGCCCTCCATGTTAAACCACACAGATTGCAATCTTGGAATAACTTGATGCAGTCCAAATGTACACAATTATAAATCTTTCTAAATTTAGGCAAATAGTACACAAACAAAAAGGGTACTCATTGCTGTATTAAAAGGTTAATGCAGAACTTTAATTCTTAAAATTATAAAAAATCCTACAAAGATGTTTAAGAAATCAAATTCTTATATTTAAACCACAGATTAGAAAATAGAAACTAAAGGAAAAAAATATACTCTGGAAAATTATAACATTTCTATATATTTTTTTTTAATCTTTTGTTTAAAACTGTATTATCTAAAAGGTACAACTGAGTGAAAGTATCTAGTGACACTTGATTGGAGCTAATCATACAGTATCTAAATTTGATAATAAATGTAAATAATACTTTTATGCAACATGATTGTATAACAAAAAAGTAGGAATTTTTTGTTGACCAACTTTGAAAAAAGAATTATGTTAAAATGTATGTAAAATATATTAACACATTTTCCCATGTTCTGCAACAATAATGTGGAAATACAATAAGAACAATGAACAGATAAATAAAATAATAAAAAATAAAGCAGTGTCAAAAAAAGTCATGTAGTGAACAAATTATTCTAAAATATCCAAAAAATATCAGTTTACTCATATAAACATGATGGAAAAGTATAACACAAATCTAACAAATGATATCAAATATTCTTAAAAGCAAGTACACTAACCAATAATATATACCGTATAAAGATAAAATGACGTGAATACAAACACCTATGGCGTGAAATACAAATAATCATACAGCTGCTGCAAGAAAATTGAAAAGAAAAATTACCAATACAAAGGAACCTCCTACCACTTCCATTATGAACTCTCTGAAGTTGGACATATATGTTATTATGTGGCTACAAGTCAGACAATTCAGAAAAGAACAGCAGGTATTTATTTAAAAAAAATTTGCTTTAGGATTTTATATCTTTTTTATTGCAGAATAACAAACATTTAATAGAACATAATATTATATACAACATGTAATAAGGTGCTCATCAATCAAAATTGTACCTTAGGAACCAAATCAGCTTGAAAAGCAGTCAGTAGGAAGCAGGCACAACTGAAATAATATACAATAAAAGAGTTGACATACAAGATACACCAATAAAAGAATATGCAAAAAATAAAATAAAACCCATATCTAATGCAATTATTTGAACCAAGCAAATAAATGATGTAAGTAAATAAATGATTACGACAGAAAGAGACAATTTAATGTTGACACAATTTATTGTGATCACTTAGAGCGAGATGTATAATGTATCACATATACTATGCAATACATTCCACCCTCTCTTGCATGCATACTATCATTTAATAAAGCCAGTGTGCTATCCCTTGTGCAGTGAGGACGTCTATGTTTATGACCTGTGAATCATTTTGCACATGAGCAGCCATTGACCTGTAAATGCTCAGTCATCAGGGAGGGATCTCTATCTGGGTTTTTTGGGGGGAAAGCACCCAATGTGTTATATAGATAATACCAGTTATAGGTAGCATTGCCTATCCCTCTGAAGCTCTGAATGCTGCATATGGACACTTTGTAACCACCAGCATTGTATGAAGACTACTGTACCATGAGTCTACTGCAGATAGCTTTGATATCTGCTGCAGATCATCTTGATACATAAGGGGAACAGCACTGTTAGTTTTGACACTCATATACACTTATGAACAAGGAGTTGGGACTGAGTTGTGATACACTGCATTTTGAATACTGTTTAGCCACAATACACAAGTTAGGTCATGCAAACATCATGAGATCTTGTGCGCATACAGTCTGTTGTGGATAAAGTCACATGATAGTAGACATTATGCAAATAATCCTGCCAAAAAACAATAAGTTGTGGTGCTAATTGTTAGTGCTAAGTAATAGCTGCCGATACCACATGCATGAAGCCCAATATGGTGCACTTTTACTCGCAGCCTCAAGAGCTGCAATGTGAAAATCCATATTAATATGCTCCCTCTGGGATTTACTGCATGGAAAATCTCATAGATTCCTCCTAAAATGCTGTAATCTTTGGGGTTTTCCCATGATTTACATTGTGCATTTATAGCGCATTACCAAAGGGTTTCCAATGTGGGGAAAAATGCGAAAGAACTGAATAAAATTGTAATTCAAAACAAAGCCTTCAGTAAACTCTGCCAAACTGGATTTCTTCGTAAAATCCAGAAGTTTGTTTATCACGTTATGGCAAAATCTAAATGATGTGCTAAAGCTGTATGTGTTGTGTCTCATACATCAGAAACACCTTTTTTATGGCACCTTGGCAAACAGTTCACAATTTGTATTGATAGCACAAAAAAATTGTGGGATAACTCCAATGTGGCACTTTGAAAAAAATAGTGTTTTCTCAGCAGTTTAACTTTTAGTAAATCTTGTGAATTAAAAACTACCAAGAAAATCACTGAAAACTGATTTATTCTCTAAAAAATATAATTTAGTACAATTCTCCAATGTTTATTTTCTGTTACATCAACACATAAAAGCCCTAAAATGAGGCACTATAACATCAGTGAGACCGGCTTGGAGCATGGAATGTGACCTTTGAACCCATACAAAACAGTTTTCAGAAAAAATGGAATGGAATTCTGGATCGATGCTCGATGAATCTTATGAAGCTGAAGATCGAACAACAATCCACACACAGATCAATGAAAATATTGAAATCTATGAAAAACATTTTGAAAAGCTGTCTACAATGGAAGACTATAATTGAATGAATAAAATGAAATAACATCATTCACATAAAACAGAAAAAAATGTCAAAGCTATTTAAAAGAAACATCACTTTACCCCAATGAAGGAAAAACGACTACTTTGAAAATGTCAAAAGAAGAAAAAAAATCCCACAATGGAATGGTTTGTTAGGATATAAAAAAGAAGTCCATCCTCAACAACAAAGAAATCAATACCAAAGACCGTTTTAACAATTACCACAACAATTATATCAATACAGGTTGAGTATCCCGTATCCAAAATGCTCGGGACCAGGAGAATTTTGGATAACGGATTATTCCGTATTTCGGAATATTTTAATATTTCAATGATGTATTTTGAAGTATCTTGCATTTATGCTGTATAAACACATAATATACACACAAATATATTTTATTACCACATAAAATACACACAAATATATTTTATTTGTTCAAAAAACAAGGTTTCAAAACGTGAAACAAAATGTGTGTACTATCTCAGCACTGAATTTGAATGCCAAGCAATCATTTTCTTGTACATATATAGTGCCAGTTACATATCATGTCCTTAGTAGTGCTGTTACAAATGTCCCCAGTGAGTTTTTAGCAAAAAAAAAAATTTTTTTCACTTTCTGGAATGTCCGTATTTCGGAATAATTCGGATAACGGATATTCAGATACGGGATACTCGACCTGTACAAGAAAGTCAAACCCTTAATAAAAAAGTGTCCCAAAATTTGAACAGAGTGCTGTTCTGTTACTATTACAAAGCTTTGAATCTTGTAAAAATTGTCCTTCCAGGCTCCTGTAGGGCATCTGATGTCATTAGTCCTGCCTTTCTTCCCATCTCTAGCTCATTGTGGGCCTTATTTTGGTTCATTCTTTCTGACAAAATCCTTCTTAGATGGGCAAAACCATGTGCACTGCAGGTGGGCAGATGTAACATGTGCAGAGAGAATTAGATTTGGGTGGGGTTTTACTTCAAAGTGAGATCTATATTGCAGTGTAAAAATAAAGAAGCCAGTATTTTCCCTGCACAGAAACAAAATTACTCACCCAAATCTAATTCTCTCTGCACATGTTACATCTGCCCCCCCTGCAGTGCACATGGTTTTGTCCATCTAAGAAGGATTTTGTCAGAAAGAATGAATCAAAATAAGGCCCTAAGTGTCTACCATTTTAAACTTCAGTTGATTCCTATTGAGCTCTGGCAAATTATTATCTTTTCACCTACTGCTTTATTACAAGAAAATCAGCTTGAAATAAACCCTCATCTGGATTCTTCACACATGCCTCTTCAGTTGAGTTGACACTGTCTGACAAGGTCTCCAGGCAGGGGCGGATTGGCCCACCGGGAAACCGGGCCATTTCCCGGTGGGCCGGCTCTTAAATTACATAAAGTGGCCGCCTTTACCTCTGGCTGGGCCGCGGACCGCCTCCTGACCGCAATCTCCACGGTTAGCGGCCGCAGCCCGGCACTTTGCCCACAGCAAACATGGCCGCGGGAGGGCTGCTGCGCATGCGTGCGCAGCACCTCCCAGCGCCCGTTCCCCCTCCGTCCGGCAGCTGAAGCTCGGCAGCTCTTCTCTCCCGGCAGCTACTCCCGCAGCTCTTGCTGACATGATCCCCAGCAGGATTCTCTTGCGACACGGCAGGAATCATTTATAACTTGGAATGTCCGTGTGGCAAGCACTATATAGGGAAGACCCGGAGGCCTTTTAAAAAGAGACTGTCAGAACATCTCACGAGCATTAAAAATGCCCAGAGAGACCGGGAAAACATGAAAACTCTCACCCCAGTGGCCAGACATTTCCTGAAATTTCATCAAGGAAATGCAGTGGGCTTGAAAGCATATGGCATGCTCAAGGTTGAGATGGGCATAAGGTGAGGTGACTGGGACAGAGAGTTATTCAAACAAGAAACTCGACTGATCTTCCTAATGGGAACCATGGCACCCCATGGCCTGAATGAGGAGAATAACTACACAGTTTTCCTCTAGATCCAGCTTTTTGACAGCAAATATTACTCCTCCTCCTTATTTATGTTTGCTCCCCTCCCTTCTCCGTTCCATGATTTTCTCACCAAGATATGATACTGTCTAATAGACTATTCTCTAAGGTTTTAGAGTTTAGATTTAAAACCATTCTGGAATTAAGGGATACAGAGATGTGGAATTACTATTTTGGTATTTATTTTCCTCACCATTGGATTCTACAAAATGTATACAAAAGAAACATTGTTGTGCAACTGGAACTGAGTACCATCCTAATATAATATAGAAGCGTTCCAGTGAATAAAGATATTGATAAGCATTGTCTAACTTAAAAATCATTATCCCTTAAAGCTCAAGACCTAAATAGCTCATGGATCAGGTACCTATCAGATCCCCATGCTATATTTTCATAAAGGGCAGCCCATTGACATATTGGACAGTAATCCTGTACAAACATAATTCTTATAACCTCCCCCTCCCTTCTCCTCTCGCATGATAATATAGAATCAAAAGAGGGTATAGAATAAATATGTATACAAAAAAGATCTCACCTGGATCTAGGATTAAAACTCAGATTTTAATTAAACACACTGGCCCCACATCTATAAGCACAGTGACGATCTGTTTGTCACGAGAAAATAGGTATTTCACCTATTTCATTTTTTCAGTAAAATATGTTCACTACACCAGTTATTGGTTAAAGTACAAAAATACCATGTAATTTCATGGTGTTTGGTATTAGCACTATACGGGTGTAATCCCGACACCAGAATTTATAAGACACTATATCCAAAGACGTTTATTCATCCAATTATTTATTTTATATTTCTTTCACTTTAATATTTCATTTATTATTTATGCACATATATTTTTTATTTTTTACTTTTCATTTTCTATATATATTTTTTTATATCTTTTTATTTATTTATTTATTATTTTTTTATTTATTTATTATTATCACTAATGTCACTAATACTAATCCCTATTGGAGGACATATATATAAAGCATCAGAGATGAGGCAGGGCACTTTTTGATATCACAGTTTGTTTGTCACTTTCTATTTTGCAGTTTTAGCACGCAATTTTCACAACTTTTTTCTCCGCATTATAAAATCTGAGGCACGCATATACATAGAGGATACATATTATATATTAGGCGAAAATGTCATACTGATAGGAGGCATTAGGGAGAATGAATTATGTAAATATAACATACCTGCCAATAACGATCCAGCGGCAGCGATATAAGACCCACCAATGACAAAAGCGTCTTGAGGCGCACACCCCCGCATCCCATGAATATTCATGAGATACGTAGTATATTAAGGCTCCCCTGACGGCCATCCGGTTGGCCTTGAAAAAGCTCTGTGCGAAACGTACGTCGGCGTTTCACGTGGGCAGAGGCGAATGTTATACTTTGTAAACTGAAATGTATCTAATTTGAATGCTTAGATAGGAAACATCTTTGGGTGCTACATTTTTTGATCTGAGGCGCGTCTATCTGCTTATAGCAGACGCTGCCAGTGACTCACATCAGTGAGTTCACAGAGAGTGCGTGATAACGAACCCGCACCACAAGGCAGATTACTGCCAGACCAAGCGCTGACTGCACAGAAGAGATCATTTGTCTCTGTCCGTGTCTACAGCGCTGTCATCATAAATAATTTTTGTGCATCCTTTGATGAGAAGCGCTTGTATAGGCTACGGCCGGCGCTGCTTGTGTCATTTGTGATAGTGTAATTATATTTGAAGCGGAATCATACGCATATTTCTAATATATAAAGAAAGACATTAATTACATCTATCTATAACAAAAGCGATCAGTGCAGGACCAGAACGGCCGGGACGCCGACCTGTGTCTGCTCCTTAAAACACTCCAGCTATTAAAACGGTGAATAAAAAGTATAAACACCTGAATTTACACACTAAATATAGCTGAGTGGCACGGTCCCTATCTCTGCTACTATATCCAGTGATTGCAAACACAGTATAAAACATTCTTTCCTCTGCCACGTTAGGATAATTATATCCTTTTTAAATTGTCTTTAATTGTTATATGTTGTTTGTATGGTTTTAAATATTTCGCATCTTAAATAAATGAATTAAAGGTTAATTTTTATTCTTTAAATATTAATTTCTTGAAAGTGCATCACATAGAGACTTGCTTTCTCTATAAACCCAATTCTGTACGTTTTTTCTTGTCCAGTGGTAGCACGCCTCAGTCTAAAACTGTGAAATTATCTATAATGACAATGAGGTCTTCTGTCTAAAATAAGAAAAAGGGTTTTTCCCTTTCCTTACACTCACCAGTGCGACTGACATTCCCATTTCCCCATCCCTTTCTTTTGTTTAAATGTTACAAAAAGTGATTTGGTTCACATTCAGTCAGTGAGCACGGCACATTAGTGAAGTGAAAATTCTAGAAATTATAAAAAATTCCAATTTTATCTGACCAAACCGGATTAACCTACGGGTGACCTTCTGAAATGTCAAATGTCAACTCGGGTGCGGGCCCAGCCCCTGGCTTTAGCTTGAGTCAGGAACTACACAATAGACAAACAAGTTTACAACGTAATTTGGAGAATATTCTGGAACAGGATATTACACAAATAAACACCACCTCAGAAGATTGGATGAACGATCTTTTTATGCTCAAATCTGTACTAGTGAAACAGACTAGAACATTTTGGAACAAGGCGACATTTGAAACATATGCCAAACAACAAATTACCCCAAGAGGGCTAAGACCCCGAGTGTTTCCATCTTTCGAACTGGCCACCGAATCACTCCGGAATGAATGGGAGAAGACATTAACTACATGCTCCCTAAACCTCATTAACATCCTCATCAAACATGATGAGATTACTCTCAATAATGTAGCACAGGAAATCTCAGCCCTTGGTGAAAAACTAAAAAACTTTGAAGGCTTAGAAAAATTCCAGAGAACTTACAGTAAAATCAAACTAGACCTAGATGAGATAGAAAAAGAGGTTATAAGCCGGAAGAAAAATAAACTTGCCAGAGACCAAAATGATTTCCAATCAAAAAAAGTATACAGATGGAATCTGAGCAATAGAAAGAGAATACCCAACAATGCCACTGGCTATACCACCTCTGAAATAGATTCATCAGAGAGTGAATCCTTACTGGACAATCCTCATACTAATAGAACAAGGCGTGATTTTTTAGGGATCAGTCCCAGGGATACAAGAGAAACCCTGGGAAAAGATCTAGGACAAGGAGGGGAAAGAAGGGGAAAAAGAGGTCCAAGGGACTGGAGAGAGGACAGGAAAGATACAAGGAGGTACAAGAGATAATTCCCCCTGACAATCTGAAAATAATTAACTTGACAGACCATATCCTCACAGAATTTCAAGTCTCCGTCCTGAATAAGGGCCTCTCTTTCTCCCCAGTAAAGTCTTTTGACAGATTCGAGTATGAGAAGGATCTTAACCTTTTCACTCGGAAACTGCTATTGAAAAAATTCTATGCCAAACAGAGTGAGAATTCTCCACTGTCAGGTCAAACAGTGTCTCTAGATGAACAAGACACAGAAACACTGCGCATCCTTGAAGAACTTTCAGAGGATAGCGAGGCCACAGACCCCAAACCACAAGTCCTAAAAAAGAAATCGACCTTTCTACCAGATATATCCATCTGCCCTCAGGTCAAAACTTACCTTGAAATGGTTAGTAGAGATTTGAACGAAATTCAAACCAATAAATCTCTGAGAACTTCCAATGACAATTTAAACCCACAAGAACGTTATGCCCTAAATGAAATCTGAAAATGGGAGGATACTATAATCAAGCCCTCGGATAAAGGGGGCAATATAGTCTTGTGGGCTCGCGAGAAATATGTCAAAGAACTCAGATTACAATTGGGAGATAAAGCGTGCTACAAGACCCTGTACTTTAACCCCACAGACGATTACCTCAATATATACCAACAAATGTTGAATGAAGCTTTTAAAAATGGTGTCATTACAAAATCACAATTTGAGTTTTTAGAGGTGAAACATGTGAAAATTCCGACTCTATACTTGCTTCCCAAGATTCACAAAAATGAGGAGAACCCACCAGGTAGACCTATTGTCTCGGGAATAGGGAGTTTGAGTGAGAAAGCCAGCCAATTCATTGATGTACATCTGAGAAAATATGTAACAACTTTGCCATCTTATGTACGCGATACGATGGATGTTCTTAATAAAATTCAAGACATCATCCTAAGCAAAGAGACTTGGCTTATTACCTGTGATGTGGAGAGTCTCTACACGAGTATCATACATGAATATGGCATTGAAGCCACCAGATACTTTCTCAGTATGGACCGTGAGACTCCCATACATGCTTTCATCATTCAACTCCTACGTTTTGTTTTAACTCGGAATTATTTCGTCTGTGAGGACAAGTTCCACCTCCAGGTGCGGGGGACTGCGATGGGGAGCACTTGTGCCCCCACGTATGCAAACCTGTACCTGGGATGGTGGGAACGTGAGCACGTTTTTACCGAGGCCAATGAGATCTATACCAGCCACATCCTTCTTTGGCTCCGCTATATAGATGACCTGCTCCTAATATGGGAAGGTGATAAAGATCTATATATTCAATTCATCAATATCCTCAATAAAAACAATCTTAATCTTCGATTAACATTCAATATGAGTCAAACTGAGGTGGAATACCTTGACCTACGAATTAAGATTGAGGAAAATGCAGTTATAACAACAGACTTGTTTCGGAAGGATACGGCAACAAATTCTCTATTACACAAGAATAGCTCCCACTTCCCACCTGTAAAGAAAGGGCTCCCCAAAGGAGAATTCCTCCGTATTAAAAGGAATTGCTCTGAAGAAGGGACATACGAGCAAAGGGCAGATGAGCTGAGTATGAGACTGAAAAATAGAGGTTACAGTAACCGGTCCATACGTAAGGCCAGAAAAGCAGTCAAGAAAATTGACAGAGAGACACTCCTGATCCCCAAAACCAAGAATGATACGGGACAGGAAAAAGTGAGGTTTGTTGGAACATTTTGCCAGGAGTGGAAGGAAATACAGTACACTCTTAACAAACACTTGGATATCCTAAAGACTGATACAGATCTAGACAAAATCTTGGGTACCAAGATAGACATCAGCTGGAGGCGGAGTCAAAATTTAAGAGACACACTGGTCCATAGCCATCTTGAAAGAAGCACGAGACCCATTGTAACCAAAAAGGGCTTTTATAAATGTGGTACTTGCAAATTTTGCTCTTTAACAATACGAAAAGACTCGTATGTGGACAGGTTTAACAAAACCTGGAAAATTGGCCATTACATCTCTTGCGACACGGCAGGAATCATTTATAACTTGGAATGTCCGTGTGGTAAGCACTATATAGGGAAGACCCGGAGGCCTTTTAAAAAGAGACTGTCAGAACATCTCACGAGCATTAAAAATGCCCAGAGAGACCGGGAAAACATGAAAACTCTCACCCCAGTGGCCAGACATTTCCTGAAATTTCATCAAGGAAATGCAGTGGGCTTGAAAGCATATGGCATGCTCAAGGTTGAGATGGGCATAAGGAGAGGTGACTGGGACAGAGAGTTATTCAAACAAGAAACTCGACTGATCTTCCTAATGGGAACCATGGCACCCCATGGCCTGAATGAGGAGAATAACTACACAGTTTTCCTCTAGATCCAGCTTTTTGACAGCAAATATTACTCCTCCTCCTTCTTTATGTTTGCTCCCCTCCCTTCTCCGTTCCATGATTTTCTCACCAAGATATGATACTGTCTAATAGACTATTCTCTAAGGTTTTAGAGTTTAGATTTAAAACCATTCTGGAATTAAGGGATACAGAGATGTGGAATTACTATTTTGGTATTTATTTTCCTCACCATTGGATTCTACAAAATGTATACAAAAGAAACATTGTTGTGCAACTGGAACTGAGTACCATCCTAATATAATATAGAAGCGTTCCAGTGAATAAAGATATTGATAAGCATTGTCTAACTTAAAAATCATTATCCCTTAAGAAACCTCAAGACCTAAATAGCTCATGGATCAGGTACCTATCAGATCCCCATGCTATATTTTCATAAAGGGCAGCCCATTGACATATTGGACAGTAATCCTGTACAAACATAATTCTTATAACCTCCCCCTCCCTTCTCCTCTCGCATGATAATATAGAATCAAAAGAGGGTATAGAATAAATATGTATACAAAAAAGATCTCACCTGGATCTAGGATTAAAACTCAGATTTTAATTAAACACACCGGCCCCACATCTATAAGCACAGTGACGATCTGTTTGTCACGAGAAAATAGGTATTTCACCTATTTCATTTTTTCAGTAAAATATGTTCACTACACCAGTTATTGGTTAAAGTACAAAAATACCATGTAATTTCATGGTGTTTGGTATTAGCACTATACGGGTGTAATCCCGACACCAGAATTTATAAGACACTATATCCAAAGACGTTTATTCATCCAATTATTTATTTTATATTTCTTTCACTTTAATATTTCATTTATTATTTATGCACATATATTTTTTATTTTTTACTTTTCATTTTCTATATATATTTTTTTATATCTTTTTATTTATTTATTTATTATTTTTTTATTTATTTATTATTATCACTAATGTCACTAATACTAATCCCTATTGGAGGACATATATATAAAGCATCAGAGATGAGGCAGGGCACTTTTTGATATCACAGTTTGTTTGTCACTTTCTATTTTGCAGTTTTAGCACGCGATTTTCACAACTTTTTTTTCCGCATTATAAAATCTGAGGCACGCATATACATAGAGGATACATATTATATATTAGGCGAAAATGTCATACTGATAGGAGGCATTAGGGAGAATGAATTATGTAAATATAACATACCTGCCAATAACGATCCAGCGGCAGCGATATAAGACCCACCAATGACAAAAGCGTCTTGAGGCGCACACCCCCGCATCCCATGAATATTCATGAGATACGTAGTATATTAAGGCTCCCCTGACGGCCATCCGGTTGGCCTTGAAAAAGCTCTGTGCGAAACGTACGTCGGCGTTTCACGTGGGCAGAGGCGAATGTTATACTTTGTAAACTGAAATGTATCTAATTTGAATGCTTAGATAGGAAACATCTTTGGGTGCTACATTTTTTGATCTGAGGCGCGTCTATCTGCTTATAGCAGACGCTGCCAGTGACTCACATCAGTGAGTTCACAGAGAGTGCGTGATAACGAACCCGCACCACAAGGCAGATTACTGCCAGACCAAGCGCTGACTGCACGGAAGAGATCATTTGTCTCTGTCCGTGTCTACAGCGCTGTCATCATAAATAATTTTTGTGCATCCTTTGATGAGAAGCGCTTGTATAGGCTACAGCCGGCGCTGCTTGTGTCATTTGTGATAGTGTAATTATATTTGAAGCGGAATCATACGCATATTTCTAATATATAAAGGAAGACATTAATTACATCTATCTATAACAAAAGCGATCAGTGCAGGACCAGAACGGCCGGGACGCCGACCTGTGTCTGCTCCTTAAAACACTCCAGCTATTAAAACGGTGAATAAAAAGTATAAACACCTGAATTTACACACTAAATATAGCTGAGTGGCACGGTCCCTATCTCTGCTACTATATCCAGTGATTGCAAACACAGTATAAAACATTCTTTCCTCTGCCACGTTAGGATAATTATATCCTTTTTAAATTGTCTTTAATTGTTATATGTTGTTTGTATGGTTTTAAATATTTCGCATCTTAAATAAATGAATTAAAGGTTAATTTTTATTCTTTAAATATTAATTTCTTGAAAGTGCATCACATAGAGACTTGCTTTCTCTATAAACCCAATTCTAAAGCGGGGTAAGTAATTAACAGGGAGGTGCTCTCTCCAGCCTGCTCCGCTGCTGCTATGCAGTGTTGCTGCGCTGCTTTGCCTGTCAAACAGTATGACAGGGAGGCTGAGGCAGCGCAGCAGCGAGTGGCAGGACCTGGCAGTGGTCCAACTGGTGTGTCAGGCTTAATGGTGGGCTGGATGGGAGGGACAAGGTGACATCTGCCCCCAGGCCCAGGTGGGCACAGGCTGCCACTAGGACTTGCATCCCCAGCAGAGTGCACCCAGTCACACTGTTTGTCCGCCAAAGAAAACGGCTCATCCCTGTGCTCATATACCGTTGCAGGACTAGAGACTGACTTGCCAGATGGGGTCACCCATTGGGCATAATGGGCCCTGTACTCATCTAAAGATGATTGGCACATTTACCCCTAAACCCCTGTGGGTACTTGTGTATTATAGCGGCACCCCCGATGTGCATCGCGCGATGTTTTAATCGCGTCGCATTGCATGCCATGCCATGCATCGCATGGCATGCGATGCGACGCGATTTTTGCCCCCTATGCGATGAAAGATCGTATAAGCATCATAAAGGGTGCTTTTAAGCTCCCTAATGGGTGCTTACAATGTGAAATGCACCCCCACGCCACCCCCCCACTATAAACGTGAACCCGAAGCATGGCGAGCGGCGGCGGTACGCGTCCTCCGACCTTTTCATACCCCCACTATCCACGTCGGCGTGGAGTTGAGAATAGAAAGTGAGGCGAGCCCCGCGAGGGGACGCGGATACCTTCACAGGTATCGGAGTCCCCTCGCGGGCTTCACAGGTATCCGCGTCTCCTCGCGGGGCTCGCTGCGCTCGCCACGCTTCGGGCTTGGTGGCTCGCTGCGTTCGCCAGACTTTCTATTCTCAACTCGACGTGGATAGTGGGGGTATGAAAAGGTCGGAGGACGCGTACCGCCGCCCCTCGCGGGCTCGCTGCGCTCGCCGCGCTTCGGGTTCACGTTTATAGTGGGGGGGGGTGCATTTCACATTGTAAGCACCCGTTAGGGTGCTTATACAATGTTTAATCGCATCGCATTATATGGCATTATATGCCATGTACAATATCATACAATTTTAAAATTGTATGACATTGTACAGCATCGCGCGATATCGCGTCGCATCGCATACCATCGTATGCCTTATGGTATGCGATGCGATGGGCGCCGCCAAAATACACAAGTACCCCCCTGTGTGTATTACACCCTCCCAGCGCCCGTTCCACCTCCGCCCGGCAGCTGAAGGTTGAAATATGCCACACCCCCATATCACTAGGCCACCCCCTCCCAAAAAAACAGCCACGCCTCCGGCGCGCAACAGGTCCCCACCCCCGGGCCGCATCAACATATTTCCCGGGCTGCTTTTAATTCCCAATCCGCCCCTGTCTCCAGGTGTAAGTACTGGTTCACTACAGACATACACAGCTGAACTGTCTTAAAGGCTTTACCTTTACAGCCTGGTTATTGAGTCAGAAGACTCAAAAATAAGTCAAATTATCCTTTCAACAAGGAAAACAAGCCACATTTGTAGAAGAAGAGTAAGAATTTGATACCTTATTTCATAAAATTTTCTCTAAACCACACAAAGAACAGATAGGAGAAAAACAACATCAAAGTGGGCCTATCTGGAAGACTCAGAAGATGAAAGTTGAGAAGACTATACAGAAGATTTTTAGACCTAAATCAAGGCACAAGGAAAACCCCAGACTTTTCAATTAAAAAAAGACATAAATACTGCAGAGAACATAGAAAAGAGAATGTAGAGGTTGCTCAAAAAGAAAATTGAACAACAACATAGAAAAAGCAAATACAACAATTTTTAACCTCAGTGAACATCCGTTCTCAAAAGATGAAATGTCATTACTCCAAAAAGGTTTGAAATTCACTCCAGGATCCTGCACAAACAAGTTTGACCTCCATGTCAACACTCACAAATTTATCATAAAACTCAATATTTAAAAATTAATTTTAAACAGAAATACAAGCACAAAATATGTCCCACACCAATTTCAAACCACCATTCACCTTCAATCCCACCTTCTGCAAAATTTCTTATATGGATACTTTTCAAAAATTAGTTAAGAAGGATATTCATGACCTCCCAGGTAAACCAAAAAATGTAATTAATCTTTCAAAGGGAGAACAAAAAGCATTGGAGACACTCAAGAAGGACCAATCAATAATCATGAAACCAACTGATAAAAGTGGGGGAGTGGTTAACTTAGACAACAAAATATATGAAAATGAAGTAATTCGTGTACTATCAGATACAACAACACACAAAGTGCTACAAAAATGAGCAGGCAGAAAAATTTCTGAAAGAACTAACGGACATTTTGGATGAAGCCCTGACTTTAGGAATTATGAAAAAAAATGAATATACATTCATCAGAATTAATCACCCCAAAATTCCAACCTTCTACTGTTTGGTGAAAAGCCATAAGAATCTTACAAACCCACCCAGTCAACCCATAGTTTCTGGCATTCATCCCATTTCCTCCAACTTATCTGTTTATTTAGATTCCTTTCTATAACCATTAGTATCCATACAGCAGAGTTACTTGAAGGATACCATCCACATCCTTCAGATCTTGGAAGATTTTGTCTTTAAAGACAATTACATCCTAGGAACAAGTGATGTCACATCATTATATACTTCAATTAGGCATCAAGAAGGATGTGAACACACCCACCAAATCCACCTTAGCAAATCATCAAGTAAAGTAAGATCATCAAGATGGGAAAATTGACATCCAAACATGTGGGAAGCAATGGGCACTTTCTTCGCACCATCTTTTGCCAATTTTTTTATTTCAAAACGGGAGGTCAGGCAATGAACATATGAAAAATATCATATTATGGAAACGCTATATAAATTATGTTTTCTTCATCTGAGGAGGCACAGAAAAGGAGCTAGAACAGTTCAAAGACCACCTGAATATGAACTTGTTAAATTTATGCTTTACTACCATTACAAGCAAAAAAGTGTATTTCTAGACTAAGACATTTCCATCAACATGAACAACATTATTACAAAAACATATACTAAACCTGTTGATGGTAGCAACATCCTCCCTATTTAGAAAAATAATCATAGAAATTGGGTGAGGAATATCCCCCTAGGGCAATTCAAGAGTATCTCCTGAAATTGCACCAATCAGGAAACATTTTTAGAACAAAGTACAATAATGATCAACCAATATAAGCAAAAAAGGTTACAAAGAACAACTTCTAAAAGACCACTTACATTCAGTTACCAACATAGATTGAAAAGAAACCATTAAATAAAAACCAAAAAATTCACAAAACACTAATCCAGATGTTACATTTGTTACACAATTTACACATCTTGCAACTAGACTGTTATTGGCAAACACACCCAAGATCATCTATAAAAAGGAAAGAAATTTGAGCAAGAACCAGTATCAAGTTTTATACAACCCAAAGAGACCAACCAAAAAGACTTAACAAGGGCTTCCATTAGTGTCTGAATTGTAAAGCTTGCAAAAATGGAAAAATAAAATCAATTAAAGCAATAAAAACTTTTTCTTCACAAATTATTATTTATTTACAGTTTCTTATATAGCGCAGCAGATTCCGTTGCGCTTTACAATAGTAGACAGTGATAAAACAAACTGGGTAACAACAGACAGACTTGGAGGTTAGAGGGCCCTGCTGCAAGCTTACAAATTACAATAAAATAATACCAAATAAAGGAACATATCTCTTGTGAGTCGGAAGGGGTAATCTACCTAATTAGTTTCCCTTGTGTGCCAAACAGATGAAAACTAGACTTTCAAAGGACATTTACAATAAAAATAATACAATTGAAAGAGGCTTGTCAACTCATAGTTTGTCTAACCATTTTGCAGAGGTCCATGAAAAAAACCCTGCAGGCATCTCTTATTGGTATCAAAAAAGTGATCCCACATTGGTGAGGTGGAGACCATATTAAACAACTCAGACTGAAAGTAAATGAAGTTTTGAGCTAAGAGTATTGCACCCAAACAGGATGAACATAGTTCATACTTCGAACTGAATGCCTTTTTATAGAGATTCAAAAATCTATTTTTATTCACTTACATTCTTATACTTTTCCTCTTCTTTCTATTCTATCACTTATTTCTAAAAATGCATCAATTTTTTCATATGTATTTTTTATACCCTATGTATATTTTCTTCAAATTTCTCTCAAGCCCATAGAGTTTGTTTTACTATGTGGATCCCTCCTTTGACCACTTCCAATTTTGCAATAAATATTTTTCCCAATAAGAAATTGAGCAGCAATATTATTCTTTAAAAGTGCGCTGTACACACAAAATGCATAGAAAGTGCTGTAGTCTGTGGAACCCATTCCCCTACCCATCACATCAAACTCAAGCCACAGCCACTGTCGCCAATGATGGAGGCTGGCCGGAGTGATGTCCTCAGTGGGTGCATGCTACGACAAAACACCATCGGACAGCATGGAGGAAGATAGCAGCTTGAACCTCTTGCTATTCTGCAGACTCATCCATGCAGCCAGCTTACAATAGAAGTAGGGAAAGCACAGGTTCCAACACACATGGATTCACGATACTCTCAGGAGAGCAATTTTTCTCTTACTGGTGCATTTTCTTTCTTACTGTTCTTTACACTTTTCTTTGTATATATTAACTAAGGGTTGCCTAACCTCCCAGAATGGCCGGGAGGCTCCCGAAAGCATTAATTTCCTGCGATTCATGGCTTTTTTGAGGAGGGGGCAGGGCTAAAGATGGAAATTGCATCATTTAGCCCCACCCCCTCCTCGAAGACCCACAAATTGTGGGATTTGCTGTGCTAAGGTGGGGCTTGATGATGTCTACATCGGGCCTCACCCCACCGAAAAGCTGCTGACAGTCTCCTCTCCAGGCTCCTTCTGAGAGAGGATACTTTAAAAGTAGGGAACCCTGTATTAACCCTTATCTCTTTAGTGGTCATCTTATATTTTATTGTATTCTCTCATATTGATCTGATTTCCAATTTTACAGTGTAGTGCCCAAATATGATTTATTAGGTACGCCTAATGAATGATTTTGGGAGAGTTTTCCCATTTTTTTTAAAACGCCAATCATTTACACTTAATAACCAGGTTGATTTTGCAGTGTAATTGATTGTTGCTTAAAATAAAATGGGAGAACTCTGCCAAAATGTCGCACTTTCTGGTTCTCATGCCTTATTACATTTGGCCCCATGTACTCAAAATATGCTACCCTGAAAAACATAAATGATTATTTTGATATGGACCATATATTTTTCTTTATTATCTTAATCATCTTCATAGCTTATCACATGAACTAGAGCATGGGTCTTCAAACTGTGGCCCTCCAGATGTTGTGAAACTACAAATCCCAGCATGCCTTGCCACAGTTTTAACACTCCCTTATAGCAAAACTGTGGCAAGGCATGCTGGGATTTGTAGTTTCACAACATCTGGAGGGCAACCGTTTGAAGACCCATGAACTAGAGTATTATCAGCTATCAACACCAAATAGTAAACTATAGTGCATGCATGCATTTTCTAGAATTGTAACAGATTGAGAGTTGGAATTAATTGGTAGGCTCCAAATTACCGTACCAAGGTCAGTAGATGTTGTCAAAGAAGCCTTTATGTCATACAATTCATTGTCTCTGGCAGGTGGGATAGAGTGTTGACAAAAATCAGAAAAAGATCTTGAGACAAGTGGGGAGTTGCCAAATCATTCTAAAGTTCAATGGGCTGAATAATAAACAGCATGTAGTATTCATTTTATTGTCAACATATGGTGAAAATTAGACAGGGATAATGTAAAATCCAAATTAATGATACTTACACAACAAGCAATAATAATATGTCTCATTCATGCATTTAGCATTAAGCAATAATAATTGCTTCACAAAAGGATTGTCACAACATAAACAGCATCCAAATTAGAAACCACAGTATAGACAGAATTCCTGTTATTAATGAATACCTTACTGATTAATGGATTAGATAAAACAAAGTGTTATTTCAGTAGACAGTGTTAATATTCATTATTTTTCTCAATAGAATTGACTTGGATGATCTACTAAATTCCACTACCATCTCTAGGGTACGGGCAGTGCCTGATTAATCAATAGGCTGAATATGCTGCAGCCTAGGGAAACAGCTGAGGAGAGATTAAGCAATCTGGGACTATTTACACTAGAGAAGAGATGTTTAAGGGGGGACATGCTCAACATGTATAAATATATTAGGGGCCAATATAAGGAACTGTCAAACACCCTTTTTTCTGCTAGAAAGGAATCTAGGATGCGAGGGCACGAGTTTAGATTAGAAGAAAAAAGATTTTGTTCATCTATAAAAAAAAAATTTCTTTACAATCAGAGCAGTCAAACTTTGGAACTCTCTTCCTGAGGAAGTGGTGTCGGCAGACACTATAAATACGTTTAAAATAAGGTTGGATGAACATTTATTGGTTAAAAACATCCATGAGTATGAATAAGTAACATAATCTGTCTTTAAAATATCAGAACATACTATAAAACAAGGGATAAACGGTACTTAAATGTTAGTTGGGCGCCCACTAAGCTATTTGCTTAGTTTTCCGCGTCCGCTCACCATGCTTCGGGCTTGCCACACTATATACAATCGACACCATGCCGACATGGATAGTGGGGGTATGAGCGTACTAACTATAGTGGGTGCCCAACTAACATATAAGTACCAGATAAACTATTATAAACATAGTCTTTATTCAGCCTCACCTACTATGTAACTATGGGCCTTATTCTAGGTCACTCTTAGGGCCAGATGTATCAAGCTTCAAAAAGTGATAAACTGGACAGTGATAAACTGGCAGCCAATCAGCTCCTACCTAGCATATTTCAAACACAGCTTGTAGCATGGCAGGTAGGAGCTGATTGGCTGCATGTTTATCACTCTCCATTTTATCACTTTTTGTAAGCTTGATACATTGGGCTGTTAGAGCCAAATTCCTTCTCAAATGGACAAAACCATGTGCACTGCAGGTGGGGCAGATATAACATGTGCAGAGAGAGTTAGATTTGGGTGGGGTTTTTCTTCAAAGTGAGATCTATATTTCAGTGTAGAAATAAAGCAGTCAGTATTTTCCCTGCACAGAAACAAAATAACTCACCCACATCTAATTCTATCTACACCTGTTACATCTGCCCCCCTGCAGTGCACATGGTTTTGTCTATCTGAGAAGGAATTTGCCTCTAAGAGGGAACTAGAATAAGGCCCTATGTAACTATGTAACTACAGTATGTAACAGGGCTGGGGAGCCTTGCAGATGATAGACAAGGAATAAAATTAAGGTCTAATTTATTCCATGCCTATTAACTTTCACCCGTCGAAATGTCTTGTGGTGGGGTTAACTTCTCAAGGTGACTGCCAGATGGCTGTACCAATGTAACATAATGATGGAACCATTGCTTTATATACATTGTGCTACAATACAAGCTGGGTAGCCTAAAGCCAAAGTCTCCTTCACCCGCCACAAGCATTAAGCCCCATACACACTACACATTGTTGGCCGCGGCCAATATAGTTAACAATATCAGCCCCCACTGTGTGTTGCACATATTGAGCATACACACTGAACAATATTGGTAAACAATATCATTCAGTGAACTATACACACTAATACCCTTTAGTGTGTATGGGGCTTTAAATCCTATGGAAGATCATTACAATGTTTGACTTGTGTTGTTGGTCAACGTCTTGGTAGTGTAAATAGTTAGTGAACAGTGGAAACATTGGTAGAAGCCTCCTGTTAAGTATAACATTTAACAACTAAAATACCACAAAATATTTTATTTATGTCGACAAAGCACGATCCATTGATACTTCAACTGAACCCTACTTTATTGTTCATTTACTATAGGCTTGTACTGTACAGGTATTTGTACGTCTTTTTAATTTTAGAATAAAGTAATTAAAGTTAAGTTTTAAAATATAATTTAAGAGTGCCCTACAATGCAGGGATTTTTTATATATATTATTTTGTGCTCCAGCCTTGAAAAAGAATGATAGTAGGAAACGTGTCTGCGATTGACAGCATGTTGCATCCTGGCTTGCCATTTTCAGAGGACATTCCACAGTGAGTAACTCAGGGAATTTCTTGACTCCCCTTCTTGCGATACCATGCTATCATTATTTTGCTATCTGGTATGGGTCCACCTGTTCATTTTGCTTTTAAGTATAACATACAGTATCTGATTTTATATACTTATTTTATTTGCTAATTATGATCTTATTATGATCTATTTTACAGTGTGTCTATGGACCTCATCCATGTCCAGGTGAAACAGTTCTCATCGGTGCAAAGTACATATACTCAGTATTTTATGCTTGTGGTTGGCATCAGATTGTCATTGATTGAAAGACTAATGCTGGTTTTCGTTGTGAAGTGTGATGTCTCTGTGATGACCTCTGCTTGTGAAAATGGATGCTTTCTGACACTATTTAGTGGTATTCAGGTCATAACCTGTCATGGATAGATGCCTATCTCCATAGTTACTGTAAGACACCCAAAACTGAGTAATATGGGGCCTTATTCTGGTTCACTCTCAGAGGCAAATTCCTTCTCAAATGTACAAAATCATGTGCACTGCAGATGGGGGGGGGGGGGGAGGATGGAACTTGTGCAGATAGAATTAAGATAGAAGGGCAATTGATCCCCCATATGACTTCTATCCTGTGTCCAATACCTTGGCTTATGTATAGCATTGGTCAGGGAGAAATCGAGCACTGCTTCGGCTCATTGGCAGCAGCCTACCTCCACAGCCCAGCAGTCGTTATTCTCTCCTGATGTAAATGTTAATGCTATATTTTTTCCAACCATTTTTTCTAATAAGTAGTGCTAATAATACCCATGAATCACAGAACCTGTGAATAACATACAGTGAATATTTTAGGCTACATCTACCAGGGATGAGTGCATACCCCATGGCTCCTTGACATCTATTTATTTATTTACAGTTTCTTATATAGTTTCTTATATAGCGCAGCATATTCCATTGCACTTTACAATTGGAAACAACAGTGATTAAACAAACTGAATAGATACAAAATTACATGGAGGTAGGAGGGCCCTGCTCGCAAGTTTACACTCTATAGGAATAATAGGAGGGATACATAAGGATATAATTCCATAGCATGGCAGTCCTGATGGGATGCAATTAGATATAAATGCTACTGGAGGTTGTATGGGGGTCCTCAATATAAGCTGCCTGAAGAGGTGAGTTTTCAGTGAACGCTTGAAAGTTTGGAGGCTAGAGGAGAGTCTTAGTGTGCATGGAAGGGCATTCCATAAAGTCAGTGCTGTCTGACAAAAATCCTGAAAGTGTAAGTGGGAGCAAGTAATGAGTGTGGATGAGAGACACAGATCTTGTGCAAAGCAGAGAGGTCGGTTGGGGATATATTTTGACATAAACGAAGAGATATTTTAGTGTAGTCAGATTTTGGATATGTTGTTTAGATGAATGTAACATAATTTAGAGACAGTTTGAATGTGAGGAATGAAGGACAGTTCAGAATCGAGGCAGCAAGCTTGTGGAGTAGGATTAATTGTTGTATTCTCAACAGTGATGGAGATATCAGGTTGGTGGAGTATAATTAATTCTGTTTTGGAAATGTTGGGTTTGAGGTGGCGAGATGACATCCAAGATGAAATGGCAGAAAGACATTCAGAGACACGGAGCAATACTGATGGTGACAATTCTGCAGAGAAAAGATAGATTTGAGTATCATCAGCATACAGATTTCATTATACTTACGGGTTCATTACCAAACTCTATGTTCATAGTGAACAGATTTCACCAATTGAATACTTATTCATGAATAAAGCCATCAATACAGCCTGCTAAAATTGTGGATTACAGGATATACTGTATTGTCCGATCTATTGTAAACCACACACAACCAGGCTGTTACATATACACTTTTGTATTTACCTGTATATAATTAACTATCTGTGAGTCTAACCGAGACATTATTTTAAAATTATGCATTAAAATGTAAAACAAATACTTAAAAAAAAATACAAGAGTGCCCCCGGACATAGAGTCTACTTTCCCTCAAAATTCTTCATGTAATTTTTTTTGGGAGTGCCACCAACTTCGGAATATCAGACATGAATGCAACAATTTACTCATGTTGGTTTGTCCATTATTACTCTCCAATAATCTAATATACTCCAGGCAAATACTGTGTGGCCACAACATTTCATTGCTCAGGTTAGAAGAGTTACAGGAATGGGGTGATGATCATCCTAATCAACCACATTCCCTGCTATATAAATTTGGAGCCGGTCTGAATTTGCTGCCAACTTAACATCATGGTTACATGCAACTATCCCTTTAAGACTATGGGCAAGGTGCATCAAGCTTCAAGAACCAGCCAATCAGCACCTTACTGCCATGTTTCAGGCTGTATTTTAAAAATGACAGGAGCTGATTGGCTAGTTGTTTATCACTCTACACCAGCGGTGGCCAACCCGCGGCTCTCGAGCCGCATGCGGAACTCCCCCTTCTAAAGTGCGGCTTCTGCTCGCACTGCTGCCCGACGCGGCGCCCACCGTCCATCCCCCATCAACCGCTGCCGGTTCCCGAATACCTTTTGAGGGTAGGAGAGCGTGCATCGCGCATCTCTCCTATCCCTCACTGTGCATCCTTGTGACTTGGCCGCCCGCCAATCACAGATTGCGGGCCGGCAGCCAATCAGGAGCCGGCCCGCAAGATTTGATTGGTGGACGGCCCAGTCACAGGGAAGTGAGAGGGGAAGGAGACGCGCGGTGTGCTCTCCTCCCCTCGGCGACGTGACAGGACTGCAGGGGGACGCCAGACTGTCCTCTCCCCGCCCGGCAGCAGCAGCAACAATGGTGAGTGCTGCTGGGAAATTATAACTGGGGGCATAACTAGCACTGTGGGGGGGGGGCATATGTGGCATTGTGGTAACATATCTGGCACTAGGCACATAACTAGCACTGTGGGGGCATATGTGTGGCATTGTGGGGACATACCTGGCACAGGGCACATAACTAGCACTGTGGGGGCATATGTGTGGCATTGTGGTAACATATCTGGCACTGGGCACATAACTAGCACTGTGGGGGCATATGTGTGGCATTGTGGGGGTATATATAGCACTGGGCGCAGAACTAGCACTGTGGGACATATGTGTGGCATTGTGGGGGTATATATGGCACTGGGCGCATAACTAGCACTGTGGGGGCATATGTGTGGCATTGTGGGGTATATATGGCACTAGGTGCATAACTAGCACTGTGGGGGCATATGTGTGGCATTGTGGTAACATATCTGGCACTGGGCACATAACTAGCACTGTGGGGGCATATGTGTGGCATTGTGGGGGCATATCTGGCACTGGGCGCATAACTAGCACTGTGGGGGCATATGTGTGGCATTGTGGGGGTATATCTGGCATTGGGCACATAACTAGCACTGTGGGGGCATATGTGTGGCACTGTGGGGGCATATCTGGCACCGTGGGGCATATATGTGTGGCACTGTGGGGGCATATCTGGAACGGTGGGGCATATATGTGTGGCACTGGGGCATATCTGGCACCATGGGGCATATATGTGTGGCACTGGGGGCATATCTGGCACCGTGGGGCATATATGTGTAGCACTGGGGCATACCTAGCACTGTGGGGGGCATATCTGGCACTGGGGGCATAAAGTTTTGTCATGTAGCCACTCCCCCTTGTGCCATATGACCACTCCCCTTACCACGCCCCTTACCACACCCCTTTTGACGCGCGCGCCTTCGGCGCACGCTTGATGTCGGCTCTTTGGCTTGATTGACGATATTTTTCGGCTCTCTACCTCGGACCGGTTGGCCACCCCTGCTCTACACTTTTTGAAGTTTGGTGCACTTGGCTTTATGAAAGAGCAGTGCACACCTCTCTCTCAATAAGCTAGACAGAAATGTAGACCCTGGAGAATGGGCCACAGGCTATGCTACCGGATCAAGTAAGGTGGCAACTGGTTTTGATTTGTAATGTGGGCAGTAGCGCACGCAGGGGGGGTTTCTGAGTACCCAGAAATCCCCCAGGAATATAAGGGACCTAGTCTGAAAGCTGAGGGTCCCCTCTTTCCATGGGTACAAGAATTTTAAAAATCGGCCCTAGGGAACCGGAGATAACTGACTTCAAAGCAGGGGTCCCCATCCAAGACTGTTAATTACCCTCCCAGTCAGATATTTCAGTTTCTGTCTGACTTAGAGTTTTTCTGAGGGTATATTCCAAAAGCTGGGACTCTCTCCCTTTGATGGACATTAGTAGCTTGCCTCTACTGTTCCCAGAACCAGAGATATCAGCCTTCCAGCAGCTGGTTACTGCTCCAGCTCCACACACCTGGTATGTAGTTTTATATACTGGTTGGCAGATTGCTCTGCCTCCTGAACTATGATCCCCATGTCCCCAATTTGTTAGGTGGGATTTTCTAGTTCTTAATTCCATTAAAATCTAAGAAATCTATTTCCGGGAACTGGAGATATCTGCAGTCAAGCAAGCTGTCCTCCCACCAGAAAATTATGAATAATAATCCCACTCCACTATACACCGCTCCTCTGCATATTAAACATCCTATATAACCCTGGAAGTTATTTATCGGGTCCCCTTCATTCAGCCCAATGCCCCCTTCTCCCACCCCATCTCCCACTATCTGTACAGTAAAGGGGTAATAAGTGGAAATTACTGATCCAGGCCCTACATGCTGAGTGGTTGATATAATACCCCCTACCACCCGCAGGACATAAAAGCTTCCGCTCATAGCACCACCCTCCCCTATCACTGGAGGATAAGTAGGTGCCCCAATACAGTGCTATGCCCAGGGGTCTACTCTGCTGTTATGTATATATATTTATATAATTATTATTATTTATATACATTTGGTCTATCTATAATACTTTAACTGACCGGCATCTACTGGGTCACCTAAGTGTCCATCTCCATGCTTTGCTCTGCCCCTCTCTGGAAACCCCCTTCTGGAAATCCTGCGTTTGCCCCTGGTGGGAGTGATGTTATAATTTGGTACAATAAGAACATATACTGTATTATGTTTTTTGTGTGAGCATGATTAAAGTATTCCCTTTCTTTATGCACTAAAGATTAAAGTTATTTTGATGCACTAGAGATTGATGCTTACTTGTAAATGGGTATTTTTAACAAATGATTGTAAACATAGGAATACTGTAAGTGTACATGAGTTGCCAGGCATAAACCATATGTGCTGCTGGTGCAAACCAAACATGTATTGTGGCAGCATTTGTGCATATATAGAAATACAGATAATTTATTGTGAGCAATTACACCTGCATTTTTGGGTTCAGTTGTGGTCAACCGCCACAAAAACCTCATAGTTGAGTAAGTGTACACTATGGACCTGATTCTGGTTCACTCGCAAAAGCAAATTATCTCTCTAATGGACAAAACCACATGCACTGCAGGTGGGGCACATGTAAAATGCATAGAGAGAGTTAGTTAGATTTGATTGGTGTTTGTACTTCAAACTGATATCTATATTACAGTGTAAAAATAAAGCAGCCATTATTTACTTTGCACAGAAACAAAATAACTTTTGCTGAAACTCCCAGCTATTTTTCCGGCATGCCCAGCGTTTTTCTTGCCACTTCCAAAAGCAATGGTCAATTTCAACCTCCACAAACCCTCCTCACGTCAATCACTCACTCACCTCGGGAATGGCCAGGCAACAGAACTAGTTGCAGTTTATCGCAGGACTGTTAACCGTACGCATGCCCGGTGTATCGATAATCACCGTCTGTGTGAATTTGCAACCATGCGATCAGATCTGAATCAGGCCTGATGTGTGCAGAGCAGATTAATTCCCCTTTTCCACTGTGAATCCCTGGACATTGTTCACCCCTAACCCAAGTGTAGAGCAGGGTCGGGTACCCTGGACTTTGTCCTGGGTAGTAGCCCTTTCACCTCCCTAATTCGTGTTCACGTGCAAAAGAACATGTATTTTTATGTCAGTGGAAAATGATTATAAACGTTTTATCTCATCCAGACATTTCGGACATCTCATCAGAGAACCTAAAAACACATTTAAAATTTGCATACAAAAAGAAATTGCTACATTTTCAGAGTAACAGTAACACAACATCTGACTTACGTCGTTTTTAAATACATTTTGTGAAAACAATTCAAATCCTTGAGAGTTGGTAACATATTTGTGGGCTTTTTTGCTTATATAGTTTTAGAAAATTTAAATATTTAATAGAAAACCAATCTTTCTGAGCACGGAATTGTGGGGGTGGAGTGTTATATTTCAGCCTTCAAAATGCAATATGATTTAAGGACAATAAATTGTTCAGTCAACCAAAAATCTGTGTTATAAAAACTGCTTAGGTTACTGTAACACGATTATTGACTGGGGCTGTTCACTCGTAATGCAAAACACTTTTTGAAATAGATCTTTTATGAAACACATAAAGAAAACCAAGAAGAAATGTATTCAGTGTGTGTTAATCTACAACAGTCACTTAAAAAAAGCTAGTTTCGAAATTCAAACCAGTCTAATTGTTTAAAGGGGGAAGGGTAATGTTAAGTATTCAAGTCATGTTCTTTAGAAAGCCCTTAGGCATTTAACATAATAGCAATATGCCTTTTTAACTCTTTTTTTTTGTTGTTGGAGAGAGGCCTGAATTTGCTGTAGTGCAATTCAGTGTCAGTTCAATGAATAAACCTGCCCTTAAACAATACACACTATTTTTTTTTCATACAGTACAAGTGTTCTCCCCAAAGTCCTAGTCATTTAAACCCGTGCTACAATTATTAAGGCCGATGCATTATCACGCATTCTATCCATAAATGTATAAATATTTAAGTACCGGTAAGTAAAAATGAATTTTTTTCTTAACACTGCTGTTTATAATACAGTACATAAGTTTTTCATTGACTAACAGAAAAAGCTAGAGGCACGGTACATTAAGATGACATATTAAACTACATTTCCGTACTAGACTTATTCTCCGCTACTTCAGACTGTTTAGTCAATGCCATTAATCAAAATCCTATAGCACAAAATGCAATGCATAAGTCCTACACATTTGTTGCCATGGAAACTATTCAGAGTTTTCTTTATGTGTCAGACGACATCAGTGGAGATAAATTCTATTGTTTTCACGCTGACTATTCTTTCTGTGTTGCCTTAATCCACACACACGCACACACACACACACACACACACACACAAAAACATCTTTGCATCCAAGCTAAAAGACCACCCAATTTACACAAAATAATCATTTAAAGGATGTACATATTCATGGTTTAACAAAAGAACATATCTGAAGACAAGTTATCCTTCTATCAGTAGTGTTTGTGCAGCTCTCACAGAAAATGCTATAAGTACTTTCTATTTTATTGTTTTACAAAAATATTGTACTCAAACAAGTCATTGAACAATATAAACCAGAGGGAACTATTTATGTAAGAACAGGTGTTATCTAAAAACAGGTGTGCAACATATTTTTTAAAGAGAATATTGCCTTACATATTAAGATGTTGATTATTCTCTTATTTAATTGGCTTGATGATAATAATAATAATAATAATAATAATAATAATAGTATTAACTATTATTGTTTATACATAAAGGAAAATAAATATATATTTAATGTTGCTACATTGTATGCTTGTTTGAATAGATGTATGCCCATTTGAAAAGCATTATTTCATCTTTTTTGCATCTTTTTCACACTGCCAAAACTCATTATCATGATGCACTGCAGAAGAGTTCATTGAGGAACCTTCGCAACATCTGTTCCTGGGAGTGCTTAACCCAAGGTTCCCGTTTGAAAGAACATGGATTCTTTCATTGTATCCAATCTTTGTTCCTTCCTTCTGTGGTGTCATAGATTCTCAAAACTCGATTTACAAATATTGTATTTGATGTGCTTGACATTTAAAATAAAGAAAAAAATATGTTTCTAGAAAATCATGTTTTTAATGCTGTTCGAGCTTTAACATATTTAATCTATTGTTTAGAAAAAAAATGTAATAAAAAAAATAATCTATTACATACTGTACATATGCAGATCGGGGGGGGGGGGGGGCGCCTTGTCTGGCACTTTTTATTTTTCCATTTAATAGAGCCAGCTGGCACTAGGCATCATTAGTGGTGCCTGCCACGATGAAAAGGGCCCACAGACAACAGACCTGCAATGTATTAGGACAGGTAGTGGCTCTGTCCCGCACTCACATATTGGGTGTTATGGGTTGTTCAAGCAACACTCAGACTCAGCCTCAGGGGATAAATAGACCACTTGTAAAAGTAATGGAGACTAATCAGCCCAAGAAAAGTGATGAGTACACACAGGGCAGACGAAAGGAATGCCGGGCCAAGGTAGCATTTTGGGGGCATGGCCTAAGTGTGGGAGGTGTGGGCTCCTCCCACACTTAGGCCACACCCCAACATGTTTAGAGGAGGGTGAAAGAAATCTCTAAAAACTGTAATCTCATCAGCAGCACACACCTACAGCATGTGCTGCGCTGACAGCAGGCTCAGCATGACCTCTCACGCTGTCAGTGAGACACTCATGCTGAGCCTGCTGTCAGCACAACACATGCTGTAGAAGTGTGTGTTGCTGTTGCTACCCGGAAGGGGTCGTACCGGGGCCCCTCCAGCAAGCCTGGGCCTGGGTAATTAGTACCCGCTCCCCCCACTCTTGGCTGCCCTGAGTACACAACATGTATGCTTACCTACCAACTGTCCCATATTTGGCAGGGCAGTCAGGATTTTTTGTGACTGTCCAACAGTCCCACTCATGGGCAGGAGTGTTGATGGTTGTGGGTGTGTGTGTGGGGGGAAGCAGAGCAGAAACGAATAGATATACACAGAGGGGGCATCCCAGAAGCTCACAGAGCAGAGGACATACTGCCATTGTAAAGGGAAATGGGATGGGGCTCAAGGCCATGCCATCCCCATGTGGTCATGCCCCTTTAGCAGAGACCACACCCCTTTTCAGGCTTGCGTGTGGCTTGGCCGGCCAAGACTTTTCATTATTTATGCTACTGTATGTATGCTATAATTTTTTTGATATTATTTATGCTATGTATGTGAGATATACATTCATATGACATATGGAATGCCTGCCTGATTCAGCATTGATCGCATATGATAAGCTACTCGCAGAAACTTAGCATACGCCATCCATAGCAATGCAAATACAGGCGGAGTTGCAGACCACCTCCTTTTTGCTAAAAAACTGTGATCACATCGCAGATCTTGGATAATATTGCAACGCATGGTCACGATACGCCTCTGCGACTGAAGCCTGAGTAAGTCTGACTTTACTCAGACTACCTGTTACAGGGAGGCTAGTGAGGCTAAGGAAACCTTGTTGCACAGTCCTTGGTTTCCATAACCCCAGAAAATGGGGGTGACCCCCCTCATCTACAACAATGCCAGCTGCCCCCAACCCCATCCCTCCCTGTGATTGCCTCTGCCTGTTGATCAGGTAGAGGTGTTCGCTACTCTGCAATGCAAGTGCAGGACTCATTGTGCACATGCTCAGAATGAGTCCTGCTCATCTGCAGTTTGGCATCACAAGCAGTGATTCAGCATCACAACCATTGGCTGAAATATAACATGCAGATGGCCATTTGAGTAATCCTCAATTTATGCAGCTGGCCAACGGAAGGGGGTCTACTAGGCCAGACAGTATGCATTGTGACATTGCCTCTAACTACCCAAAAAATGGGGGAAACAATCCTGTTTCATGGAAAGCTTGCCTTCCCCTTCCCATCCATACCTCCTCAATGCTACTGCCTGTCCATCAGACAGCAACAGTGAAGAACTATGGGTGACATTGCAAGGCCCATTCTGCACATGAACAATCGGTAATCTGTGGCGGTGGTGCACATAGATTACCAATTGTTCATGTGCAGAATGGCCCTGTATCCATCTTAGAGTCAGATCTTTAGCCACCACCCATTTAACATTTAGTAGAATTAGTAGCGTAATCAGGCCAAGAGAAAAAGTCTATGTACACTGGTGCTGCTCTCACTTTTCTAATATTTTTTGATACATTTTAATATGTACATTCAGGCCAACTTTAAATAAGGTTCCTCCCCATTTACACTGTTAACTCTCATATTCAGATTCACATCTTCTTATTTATACTCTTGGACCAGTTTTGGTAGTTAAACAATTATTAAAAACTCCGGTACTTATTTCCTAGCACGGCGCCCATCGCATAAGATTGTATGCCTTAATTAAGGTATACAAGCTATACAATTGAAAAGATTTTTAATTGTATGTACAATATCGCATTTTATGGATCTCATCTTATGGATCTCATCTTATGGATCTCATCTTATGGATCTCATGGATCTTATGCATCCATAGATGCATAAGATCCATGAGATCCATAAGATGCCATAAGATAAAAGATCCGTCAACACCAACCGGAAGCGTGGCGAGCGCAGCGAACCCGCGAGGGGTGGCGGCACGCGTCCTCTGACCTTTTCATCCCCCCACTATCCACGTCGGCGTGGAGTTGATTTTATATAGTGTGGCGAGCGCAGCGAGCCACCAAGCCCGAAGCGTGGCGAGCGCACGCGCAATACCTGTGAAGTAATGCGCGTCCGCTTGCCACGCTTCGGGCTTGGTGGCTCGCTGCGCTCGCCACACTATATGAAATCAGCTCCACGCTGACGTGGATAGTGGGGGTATGAAAAGGTCGGAGGAGGCATACCGCCGCCCCTCACGGGCTCGCTGCGCTTGCCATGCTTCGGGTTGGTGTCAATAGTGGGGTGGCGTTAACAATGGGGGGGCATTTCACCCATGAGGGGGGGTACCAATTAAAATGGGGGTTTTGGGGTCTTTTTACATTGGAATCAATGTAAAATTGGGTCTCATGGACCATTTCACATTGATTCCAATGTAAAAATCTCGTTGATCGCGTCGATCGCATCGCATGCATCTTATGCCGCACAAACACATAAGATGCATGCAATGCTTGCAATATCGGCCTGACACATACAATCTAGATCGTGGGCGCCGTGCTAGGAAACAAGTACCAAAACTCCAAACTCTATCATTTCAACCTTAATCTAGCCATACAACTAAAGATTTATTGTCCAGTCTGGCTGGTTGGAGAAAAATTTGCTAATCTCTGAATGACTGTTTTTGTCAGATTTCCAGAATTTCAAAGCAAACAGTCAATTGTCATTTGCTCCCATAAATTACCAGATTTTTCTTAACACCCAGGGCCGGCGCCACCACTAGGCAGCTCTAGGCATTTGCCTAGGGCGCCGGCAGCTGGAGAGCGGCAGTTCGCCCCTCACCCCCAGCATGGAGGGTTAGCGAACTGTGGTACCTGTGTAAAAAACTTGCGTCCCTGCAGTGCTGGAGCGTGCAGGGGTGTCCGTGCCGCCGGGGGTACCTGAGAAAAAATAGCATGCAGCCAAATAGAAACCATTGAATGATTTTTTTGTCTGTGTGGTCAATTGTGAGCTGATGTGTAAGTATGCACAATTGCTCGAAGCATAGCAAGGGGATTCAGTTGGCAGGGGGGGGGGGGTGCGTTCAGTGTGGTGGCTTTAACCTAGGATCCAAATAAATGCAGCCTAGCGAGATAGTCTGAATTGGGCACATAATACAGTAACTAAGGATTCTGATATCAACTATGCAGTCAAATTAAGAATCATCATGTTGCAAGGAGAAATATCATGGCATTTTTGAGATACGGGTTAATAGTCCAGTTAAGATAGACACAGGTGGGGGAGTGGCTAGGATCAGCATGGAATAGCAGCCACCAGCTGCGTCTCCTCTAGAGAAACCTAAAGCAGTCATACTGATCCTGATATGCCGCGGCGGGGTGGGGATACCTTTGAAGCTGGGGAGTGTGCTGGGCTCTGTCCTGCTAAGTGAATCTCAGAGCGGCTGGATTGCTGTGCACTGGGAGCCAGAGGAGGACGCTGGGATTGTTGATTGCTCCAGCTTATGTGCTGTGCCGGGTCATATTTGCCTGCGATTGCCTACTGACCCGGCTGCCCTTGGAACTGGCTGCCGCGTGGCGGGTAATGGCCGCTGCCTTGGAACTCGGCTGCCACAGTGTGGGCTCACTGTTGCCCTGAGACCCAGCCGCTGAATTAAATGGGCTGACTTGGCTGCTGAATTGCATGAGCTGACCCATGCTCTGGGAACTGTTTGGTGTGCTGCATGGGCTGACCGCTATCCAGGGATCTGACTGCTGTGCTGGTTGGACTGACCACTGTCCTAAGGACCAGCTACTGCCAAGCTTTGTGTGCTGCCTGCTGTTAGGGATCTGGCTGCCAGGCTGTATGGGCTGACGGATGCTGTGGGACCTGGCCACTGAACTGTGTGTGCTGAACATTGCTTCGAGACCCAGTTACCATAAGGTACAGTATGTACTGATTGATGCCCTGCTGCTGAGCTGTGAGGCTACAGTTGCCCTGTGAGACCCAGAGGAGGAGAGGAGAAAATTGATGTGGTGAGACTATTCCTTTTTGATATTTATAGGATTGCGTTTGCCTAATCTCCTTCAGTATACAAACTACAGTATATGTCCTCTGTTGCAAATCTACTCTGCTAAGAAGAGGGGCAGAAAGCAACATATATATATATCCCTCTTCTTTTCTTCTTTTCTTTTTTAAAGGGGAGTCGTAAATAAGTAAAGAAAATAAGCATAGGGCTTGAATATTTTCTGCTTAGGGCTTGAATATTTTCTGCTTATTGCTGGGACACTCGGCCAGCCCTTAAAAAATAAATAAATAAAACCTTTCAGACCAACTTTTGGGATTATGCACGTTCAGCATAATCATCTGCAAAGCGTGGGGACACTAGTCTCTCAACATCTGTAATGGAGGGAGATATTTCTGGAACTGCAGATCCAGCAAAATCTACTAAACAAATCCTGCAAGCCATCTCTGCATCTGAACAGAGAGTTAAAGAAAAAATTGGACAAGTGCAGACAGATGTCTCCGAGGGTACGGCAAGACCTAGAAAAAAATTGAGAAAGAGTGAATGAGACTGAACATAGTATCTCATCTCTTGAAGATATTACATCCCCCATGCAAACAAAAATGGCAGAATTATCTACCCAGGTGGTTAATATGCAAACCAAAATGACCAATATTGAAGGATGGCTGAGACGAAAAAATGTCAGATTAATAGGGCTCCCAGAAAAGGTAGAAGGTACTATCCCAGAGACCCTTTTAGAGAATTGGCTCACTCATCTGTTCGGGAGAGCAGCATTTACCCCTCAATTCTCAATAGAGCGAGTCCACAGGCAACCAACTCCCCCTCTACCACCAGGAGCCCTGGCCAGAACGCTTTCTACATTATAAGGACCGACATACTACTTTGCAGTTGGCACGTGTGAAGGGTACATTGCAATGGGATGGACAAAATGTGCTTGTTTCCCCAGATTTTGATCAGGAGGTACAGAGAAGCCGCTCGTAGTTTGTACAAATCAAGAACAAGCTATGTGATCGTAGCATTCAATATTCAATGTTATTTCCGGCCAGACTGTGGGTGATTTATGATAATACAACACTCTTTTTTATCTCCCGTAAATAAGCCGAGAATTGGCTTGAGAGACAGCCTTGTGCAAAAAGTTGAAAATAATGTGTGTGATATGGTGCAAATTAGGCACTACGTAATATGAGTTAATATGTCATGTTTGGGGAGTGGGGGGAGAGAGATGGAGGAGGGTCCTGTCTGATGTTTTTTTTTTCTCTTCTCTTCCCTTTCTCTTCTCCCCCCTATTTGTTTCCTGCTGCCGTGGGTGTCAGGATATAACATATAAATGGTATAGAGAGGAGATCCTACTGAAACATTCTTCTTAAACATTCTTCATAAACATTCCCCTATCCCCTAAGCCAATTTTTTAGGATTTTTTTTTCTTTTTTCTGTGTCTTGTTTATGGGATAAGGGTATACCTTAGGATTCCAAGGTTTTACAGGGTGGGTATGGGAAGGGTTTTTTTTATGTTTATGTGCCATCAACATGTTCTTTCATAGAGTATACCATGTACAAAACTAGGCTAGATGAGAAGTCTTTGTCGAAGTACGTAAATAATTTTATTATTAGATTGCGAGATTATTATGCTCCGAGAAAAGCATTGTTTGTTTAATACGTCTTTCCCCTTACCACAACTTTTTCTTTTCTTTTTTTCTTTTCTAAATGACTAATGGTTCTGGAGAAATCCACCTGTTTGGGTGGAATGTTAGGGGGTTAAGCGATAGAATTAAGAGGTCATTAGTTTTGTCACAGGTAAAAAAAATATCGAGCAGATATAATATGTTTGTTTGAAACACCTATGCTCGGTAGTAAGGTATTATCGCTTAAAAAACCCTCGGTCAGTCACGTGTTTCACTTTACGTTTTCTAGCAATGCAGGAGGGGTATCTGTATTGATTAGGAAGACTGTACAGTTCCATGTGGAACAGAGTGAGATAGATATATACGGCAGATTTTTGTTCTTGCATATTTTAATCATTAATTAGTGCGTTTATTAGCTATATATGTTCCTACTCCTTATACTAATGATGTTTTACGTCAAGCAGTCAAATTTATAGCAAACTCGCATATGACTCCTGTTAATAATGTCATGGATATAAATATAGATAGAAGAGAGAGAGGACATTGTACAAAGTACAAACCCCTTCCTTTACCCCTTTTTCACGACTTGTGGCAGAGATGAGATTGGTAGACGTATGGAGAAAACGTAATGCTGCCGTTAACCAGTTTTCTTGTTATTCCGCAACCTTTCACACCCTCTCACATATAGAAATTGTTTTAATTTTCCAAGATTGAATAGCATATGTAGTTGCGGTAGATTATTTGTCAAGAGGAATATCTGGCCACTCTCCGGTCTCTCTCACCATCTGGGCAAATCCAGATCAAGGAACAAAATTATGGAAACTTAATCCTTTTTGGTTGACCCAGATGGGGGAGGGCCTAGATTTGGTCTTAGCATGGGAGGGGTTTCAAATAGATAATTCAACATATCTATATCCTACTATTAGGCATGATGTGTGGAGTTCATTTATTAAGAGCATATCTAGAATTAAAACACTCAATAGAAAGGAAGAAGAAAGGTTAGAAATTAAGAGCCGGCAGCTGGAGACTGAATACATTGCTTCACAAACACAGTTAGATAGGAAAATATGGCAAGAGGCGCAATGGGAATGGGTGGATTATTTATTTGAAAATTCCAGGCGTAGGCTCCTCTTTTCTGGGAATGAGAAATATTTCCAGGTGGAAATAAATGGTAGCTATCTGGCGTACTTGGCACATGCAGATCTGGGTAGTAGTAATATAATCCATATAAACAAAGCAGGGGTTTGTACTAGTCGCACAGGAAAGTACAGTAACAGTCGTTTTTCAGGTGGACCCTTATATTGGTTGTTTTGTGTGGAATTCACTAGAGTAAACCAGTAAGGGTGTGCTACCATAATACATTAGATTTAAGAATGAGAAAGGAGAGAAAGCACAGAATGTCTGGGTTGGTGCACCTTGAAAAAATTGTACAGTAAAATGTAACTTTTATTAAGGAATGTTTTAAAAGGTTGCGAAAATTAAAAACACACTAACATACATATACACACAACTGGTGATTTAAAAAGAGGATTAAATCCTCATGCAGTGTGCCCCCAAATTATTGTGTCAATATCAATAGAATAATTTATAAGTCTCCTGGTGTATGTGCACCTAGGAGAAACCCACTTGGAAGTTGCTGTTTACTAGAAACATAGACAGTTGCGGCTTGTATGTGACCCTTAAATAAGATCTACCATGAGATCGGGTTCATACGTGTAGGCTCAATCTGTGTTGCAGGGAGGCTGATTGCCTAGTCCCTACCAACCGCGAGCGGCTCAGGTGGAGGCTGAGTCTCTAGGTCAGGGCTGGGCAACACCGGCCCTCCAGATGTTGATGAACTACACATCCCAGCATGCCTTGCATCAGTTTCAGCATGGCCACATAGCAAAACTAATGAAAAGCATCCTGGGATGTGTTGTTCATTAACATCTGGAGGGCCGGTGTTGCCCAGCCCTGCTCTAGATGCTCTATTTACAGAGGAGGAAATAGATGTAGCTATATTGTCACTTCCAGCCTCCAAGGCTCCTGAATGTGATGGACTTCCAGCAGAGGAGTATAAGACATGCAGGAAGCTTTTTTCTTCATCTTTATTAAAACTATTTAATTCTATACATGAATGGGGATCTCTTCCATTATCTATAGCTGAAGCCAACATTATTGCATTGATAAAGTCAGGAAAGGACCTGATGCTTCCTGAATCCTATCGCCCCATTTCTTTACTAACTACAGATGTAAAAAAATTTGCAAACATATTGGCAACTAGACTTAATAGAGTTATTATGTCTATAATTCACCCAGATCAAACTGGGTTCATGCCGGGGAAATCCACCACCCAGAATTTGCGTAGGCTTTTTTGTCATCTTCAAAGGGGGGCCTCTTCTGAGTCGGGGGCAGTGGTGGTGTCTTTGGACACCGCCAAAGCCTTCGACTCCGTAGAGTGGAGATATCCTTTGGGGGGTTCTTCGGAGATTCGCTTTTGGGCCACAATTTATTAGCCTCGTACAGATTTTATACTCTGCTTCTAGGTTCATAGTGACAGTAAATGGATACATTTTCACTAGAAAGAGGAACCAGGCAGGGGTGTCCCCTTTCCCCTACACTGTTTGCAATTTCTATAGAACCACTGGCATGTTTATTATGAGGTGCGGAGGGTGTTTGAGGTATTAAAATGGGGGAAGTTATAGATGTAGTGGCCCTATATGCAGATGATGCACACTTTTTTCGACAAGATGCGGAAAGTTCGCTCAAAGCTGCATTTCAGATAATAGAGAGATTCTATATATTCTCTGGACTATTGATTAATTGGGAAAAATCATATATATTTTCCATATCTAGTCAGATTCCCAATGATGAACGTATAGATCAACCTCTGAAGTGGACAACTAGGTTTAAATACATTGTTGTGTGGATTACGCCCCAGGCTACTGAGTATGTATTACAAAATATTGATCCTATCATTCAAAACTTAAAGGACAGGGCTCATGCCTGGAGAAAATTGCCATTATGGGGGAAATTTACTAAAGGAAATTTGTAAAAAATAGGTGTATTTGTATCCAGAAATACACTTATTTTTGACATTTACTATCCCGAAAATACGGCAATTCTTATTCGTATTGATAGCACATCAATACGACTACGAATTGACGTATTTTCGGGATAGTAAATGTCAAAAATAAGTGTATTTCTGGATACAAATACACCTATTTTTTTTACAAATTTCCTTTAGTAAATTTTCCCCTATCTGTCTTGGGTAGTGTTAATTTGTTTAAAATGGCTATTCAACCCAAATTTATATATGGGCTGCAGAACTCTCCAATATACAATTCAAAGCAGATATTTAATAGGATAGAAAGTGTATTATTTTCATTCATTTGGAACAATGGCCCAGCCAGAATCTCAATTATAAGACGCAGTTGTAGGGTGGAAAGAAAAAGGGGGTGTGAAACCGCGCTATTTACCTAATAATATGCCACAATTAAAGGTAAAGAATATACATTTATTAAAAATACACTTGTAAAAATATATAACGTTTAAAAATAGATGGTACTATTGCTGATAATATATTCAAATATATATATTCAAATATAGAGCCGTGATAGTCACCCAGTTATGTATATTCTTTACCTTTAATTGTGGCATATTATTAGGTATATAGCGCGGTTTCACACCCCGTTTTTCTTTCGATTTATTGTGTTTGGGCTTGACACCCTTACTTACGAAACCGCAGCTCTAGCAAGATAACTCATTTACAGGCGCCCTCACGGGACACTTTGTGCCCCACCCCCCTTCTTTTTGCAGTTGTAGGGTGGTTTACGTCTATCCAATCTGTGCATATATTATGTGGCCTTGCAATTGGCACATTTGACTGAACGGGTGAAAGATAGGGTCAATCCAACAATGGCTGGCTTCTTAGCCAAGCAGGTGGAGTGCTCTTCTATCTTTTTTTTTTCTCCTCTCCAATTTTTATTATCAGGCCTCTCATCTGTTAGGCTACCACATCTGCTTTGTCAAGCATTAATGATGTAGCGATTCGCCCATACATTTTATGACTGGGCGGACCAGGATAAATGCACTCCGTTATGTTTTAACACTGCATATTTAGAAATGTTTAAATTATCTAAAGATAATATTTGTATCACTCAGGGCCTATTGTGAATAGGTCAGTTATATAGTCAAAGTGAACTTAGGTCCTTTCAACAACTGAAAGAGATTCATGGGGTATCCAATACCGCTCTATATCGTTATTTTCAGTTACGACATGCTGCAGAAGCTCAGTTTCATCAAGGTCCCCCTGAAGATCTCAGATTCGCCTAGAAAGAAGATGTTTCTTAATTTAGGACAGAGGGGGAAGATGTCTAATATATACGCACTTATTAATGACAAAATTATCCCATATCAAATTAACAAACTTTGATTGAAATGGGAAATAGATCTGCGGTCCCTTTCTAATGAAAAGTGGACACAGATTCTGGGGTCATTAAAGTACACCACTTCATGTATCAGATTTAGACCAATTATTTTCTACATTCTTCACAGAGCTTATCGTACGCCGACATTTCTCCAGAGGGCAGGCCTCACAGAGAATTCACATTGCCCTAGGTGTCAGGGAGACAATGCGGGATTCTGGCACATGATATGGGAATGTCCTATTGTCTATGGTTTCTGAGAGGCTGTTTGGAGAGATGTTCGGTCTAATTTTCCCTCTCTCTTCCTTCTATTAACCCATTGATTTGTCTATTTGGTATAGATCTGGAAGAATCATACTCAACAAATTGATATCGATATGTTCTCTGTCTCACTACACTAGCTAAGGTAATAAAAGCAAGGGTTTGGCTCTCTTCAGATACACCCAATAAATATAAAAATAGAGAGGACTGGTTAACGAGGTGGAGCCACTCCCAAATTCCTAGAAAAAAGGGATAGATGGTGTACATCTGGATAAAGTAGAGACGTGGAGAATTAAAGGGTGACTAGATAGAGGAAGATGAAGTTTTACATGATATTGATGCCTTATCGCTGACTAGGGCTATAAATCTGGTTATGTTATTTTGGATATTCGTGGATACTCTATGAGTGAACATTGATATATAAAGATATATTTAAGTGTGAAGGGAATAGATATATAAATACATAAAGTAATAACAGCTGAAAGCTGTTTATAGATGGCATAGTATTTAGAATTTAATATTTCTGTTTTTGTTTCTTGTTTTTTGTTCTGTTTTGTTTTCTTTTTGGGGAAAATACTGGTGTAGTGTCTTGGTTCTAATGGTCCCATGGAAACCCACAAAAGGATATAGGAAAGAATCAGAGGGGTAAGGAGGAGGAGGGGGGGACGACTCGACTTTATATGAGTGGCACATACACAGTCACACAGCAACTACACATATCGTCCCTATATAAACTTGAGGACTAGTTTCCGTAACACTTAGAAACATAGAATTTGATGGCAGATAAGAACCATTTGGCCCATCTAGTCTGCCCCTTTTTTTACCCTTCAGGTAAACTCAAACCTCAAACCCAAGTCTCCGAGTTGTTATTTCAGGTTTATATAAGTAAGTGTTGAAATGTAAAAATGTATACATGCACAAGGTCACACATCAGAGGCTAGGATGTTTAGAATAACGTAATGACTGCCATAGGAAAGGAGTGAGTTAAACATCCAAGGCTGTGTGTACACCACGGAGCATTTGACTTGGAGCCAATAGGAAAGCAGGGGAGGGCAGAGTTAGCTGGGATAATAGAGGCAGGGAAGGAGGAGTCTTCCTCTTTTCCCTGTGGAAAAACACATATAGGTCATAAATAGTGACTGCACAAATTATAATATTTTTTTTTTATTGCACTTAATAGACTTCACAGTATTTTACACAGTCTTACACATAATAATCCAACACATATTTCCCTTTCTTGTATTTTTTTTCTCTCCTTCTTCCTAACATATTCTCTTCCCCTGCACTCTAGATTCACATTGTACAGTACACAGGTCCTTTAAATAGATATCACTCAAAGTCAGTGGTGTAACTATAGGGCTGCAGCCCCTGCGGGCGCTATTGTTTCCCCCTCAGCTCCCCCTCCTTGTGGGTGCAGCGGGGAGCTGGCAGGAGGGTCCGTGCGGCGCAGGGGTACCACTACCTGCGGTCAGGAAGAGGCTGGACTCTGGAGGTCCCTGCGGCTCTGAGAGTATGACTTTGCCCGGGTCCCTGCAGTGAAGTGGAAATAACGCGCTACCGCCGTGCAGCGGCGCAGGAAGCGCTTCTGACTTTGAAAACACTGGGCGCATGCTGATTGTCCCGGCAGGGGACCAACATGAATGGGTACAAATGGGATTGGTCACTCTTGATTGTGATTTTGACCTGAGAATAAGGCAAATTTACCTAACTGACGAGTTCTCAGGATTACATTTTCTGATGTTAAACTCATCCATATTTGTCTGTCAAGTTTAACAGAAGCCAAACACGGATGATCTTAAAGCATTAAATGGATAAGTTAGATTGGTGCAATGCTTCTTTGTGTAAAAATAAGAAAGAGTTAAAAAATGTAAATTAAAAAAGCAACAGTTTGACCACAAAGTCAATTGAAGGTATTCCTGGGGGGGTGACACCTATTAACCTTGGGAATACCTTATATTGCCTTTGAAGTCTGGATAATTTGCTGGTTCCCATAATAGGAGACAATGTTTATTTCATAACTTGACACCTATGCTTGGAACCGCCATAGCAGTCAATGTTATTTTCATAACATTAACTTTTATTAGATGCAAACAGCCAATCAGTCGCAGAGCTTCTCTGGAGCTCACAGATGATTGGCTGAGGGAACTCCCAATTACTGACATCAGTCAGTTACACGGAGGAGCAGCATGTGTAAACGCACATGCTGCTCCTTGGTCTATGGTTCTGGGTATGCATTTGTTTAACCCTGTGGATCTCACTGATCCATGCATGCTTAAGCAAACATTTGTATTTTGA
Organism: Crinia signifera; assembly: GCF_055691185.1. Taxonomy (NCBI): domain Eukaryota; kingdom Metazoa; phylum Chordata; class Amphibia; order Anura; family Myobatrachidae; genus Crinia; species Crinia signifera. Next base: position 17,421,851 of record NC_139227.1, read on the forward strand.
GCTGATTTCACTCATACGAATGATAGTAAATTTGCAGATCACATAGAACTCTATAGCCAAACGCACCAACGTTCTATCGTAGAGTTAAATACGGCTGAGCTTGCCATTTGTAAAAGCAGCATCTCAGGCCAATTTGGCCATTCATAAGTAGGCCGATGACCGGGACCCAGCTGTGAATGGGATCGAATGGGTACATTCATACCCATTTGATCTTAGTAAATATCCCTATGAGTTAGCTAAGGAAATGTTACTATCATTTATTTAATTTTGTTTTGCAGGTATTATCTGTTTCAAAGTTTAAGTTTTGTAGAACTTCAAACTCTATAACTCGTTACCAGTATAACAGTGTCTTAAAATAGAGATTTTTATTCAATATATTTAAATCTAAACTGTGGTCCCTTTTACATCCACCTCGTTGTATGTTCCTAAACGCCTTTTAACCTTTCCCTTTAGATTGTTCTTGTTCTGCTATGAAATAGAGTTTGTCAAGTGTCTGTTTTTGATTATATATCAGGTTATAAACCTCTTTGTGTAAGACTCTCAAGGCATAAGACATATGCTGCTAATATAAACTTTTATTAATGTTACTTCTGTGCATTGGAGTATTGCCTGTTTAGTTTTAATCACATTAGTTCCTTTTTTTTTTTAAATTGAATTGTTTCCAAGGAAATCTATATAAGAATATATTTAATAATTTTTATTGCAAAAACTGTTTAATTCTATGTATTATTATATTAATATTAGCAAGAAAGGTGAGATTTTTTTTTGCACATATGCAATTTTTTTTGTTAAAAAATAACCGTAGTGACTTGCGACCTGCCTAAAAAAATGCATATTCAAAAGCGCATCCAGGTGTATTTTTCATAGAAAACATCAAAATCACAAATGTAACTTTCAATTTGCACTCTAAAAATTACCAAAAATCAGAAAGCAAATAGACCAGGTCCAGCCTGATGAGTTTGACCATGCACAGATGAGCGAGACAAAGTGTTGTAAAGTTAAAATAAAATAAAAAAAATGGTGTGGGGTCATCATCCACGAGCCCCACGCTCATTGAGTCAGTCATGCTTCCCCAAATGTGGGGGAAAACAATCGTAGGGATATTTAAGAAACCAGCACCAGGCTCTTGGACCGGTCTTGGTTCCAAAAATACAGAGTACAAAAAACTGGGGGTCCCCCGTATTTTGGAATGAACACCGGGCTTCAACAGCCAGTGGTGTCATGCCATAGCTGGGGGACACTTTTTATGCAAGGTCCCCCAGCCAAATCATGATCACCCTGACTGGTGAGCCCTGGGAGGGACACCTGGGGAGTGAGAACTCAAAAATAAAGGGTCTCACAGGTTTCAACCTACCAGGGCTGAAGTTGGGGCTCTTCCCAGCACCTCTGGGGGAAGGGTAACAGGCATGATAAATTAATTGTTGAACATAGATTTAAAAAAAAAATACAAACTACAAGTCCCAGAAGGCCGTTTTCTGGTGATATCTGGATAAGCAGTCTATGAGGAAAAGGGAAGGGTATGCCTGTAGCTAATGCATTTTGACGCACTTTGATGCGTTTCGCTGCTATCAGCAGCTTTTTCAAGCTTGAAAACGCTGCTGATAGCAGCGAAACGCATCGGGTACAGGCATACCCTTCCCTTTCCCTCATCTGCTTCTTCTCCAGAAATCTCTCTATACATGTTACATCTGCCCCACCTGCAGTGCACATGGTTTTGCCCATTTTGAGAACAAATTTGGGTACTTATGTAGTATCTGGGCGTCCGATTTTGTGATTGTATGCCTTACCTTAAGGCATACAATCAGATGTGATGCGATGCGATTCGATGCGATTTTGCATAGGATTCAATGTTAAGAAGGTCCTGTTCATTTCCCCACTATCCAAGTGGGCATAGAGTTGATTTTATATAGCGTGTCGAGCGCAGCGAGCCACCGAGCCCGAAGCGTGGCGAGCGAAGCGAGCCCCGCGAGTGGATGCATATTTCTTAAAAAGTATTCTGTGTCCCCTCGCGGGGCTCGCTACGCTCGCCACGCTTCGGGCTCGGTGGCTCGCTGCGCTTGCCACAGGTTTATATCCAACTCCATGCCCACTTGGATAGTGGGGAAAGGAAAAGGACCCCTTTTTCCCATTGAATTCTATGTTAAAATGGACTCAGACCATTTTAACATTGAATCCTATGGAAAAATCTTGACCATCGCATCGCATACGATTTGGTCGCATGCGATGCGATGCGATCTTATCCGATTTCTAAATCGGACGCCGAGATACTACATAAGTACCCAAATTTGTTCTGCGATCAGATCTGAATAAGGACCTATGTTAATGAAGTCATATCCATGGTTGTCCCTCTTTCCAAATGTTTATTACAAAGCTGGTAAAGAGTGACTTTTCAATTTTATTTGTCAATGTAAGTGTACAATAGTTGTCTTGTAAATCTCTTTTGTAATCTTTTAACTTCATAATAGTGGCACCTCCTCCCTTATTGCATAGTATAAATATAATATTCTAATGCTGTCTTACGTTCATCTGACCAATCTGTATTCCACTCAAAGTTTGACCAGTGGCTTCTCGCTGGATTTGTGCTTTCAACCACATTTTGTTTACCAATGATTGTTTGAAATTTGTTGTCCTTTCTAAGGTCTTCAGAGAACTCTGACTGCAGACTGAGGTTTATGGGTTGTTACATGGAATTTGCTGTTTGTGATTTCTGCTTTCTCAGGTATTTTACACCAGTGTGCGGCTCAAACAAGCCATCCTTGATATCACTTATGGGCCAACATTTTCATTAGTGGTGATGTGCCCAGTGGTGATGTGCCCAATGGTATTGCCAGCAGAATCCGTGATAGTTTATGCACACATATGGTGGTTCTTTATTAGTGCATAATAATACCCCATCTAAATATATAACAACTTGGTTAGGCTGAGAAAACAAACCAGAATAACCCCTATTGTCTGATATCCATCCTCCTAAGCTTTTAAAACCTAGAACAAAAAACTTAGCGGAGGTGGCAGCAACAAACAGGAAATCCAAAATCACCAGATGAGATTCCCAGGCACAGAGTACACCACGTACTCTGTGCCTGGGAACCTCATCTGGTTATTTTGGATTTCCTGTTTGTTGCTGCCACCTCCGCTAAGTTTTTTGTTCTAGGTTTTAAAAGCTTAGGAGGATGGATATCAGACTATAGGGGTTATTCTGGTTTGTTTTCTCACCGTGCGTTCCCATGTTCAGATGGTTGGTGCTAGCGGGCATGGCAAACTGCTTGTTCGCCAACCAGTTCGTACCTAGCAGTGAGGGCAGGGGGCTTGGGGCGTCGATGAGCTGGCCATTAAATGCTGGTTGTTCCCATGAAAATGCTGGGCATTACCATGGTGGTTTCCCGATGACATGGGTGCAGTGGACAGACAGCTGACATCAGCGGATGACGTAGATGTAAGACACCAGAGAGGTGTCTTACATCTGTGAGCGCTGTAGAAATCCAAGCTGCGAATGGACGTTTATGCAAAACATCCATTCGCATGCATGTGGGGAAACTCAGCATGTGAGGGGGCGGCAGTCATGAGAGTGACAAGTGGCATTTAGTGGACTCGCAAAACAGCAAAATTTGCTAAAACAAGTTTACAGTTTGTTTTACCTACAATCAAAACACAGTAATCTCCATCTGCTTGTAATATTATGTTGTTGTTGTTTAAAATGATCATTGGGATTTTATTGTTTGTTCCAGACTCAGTGATCATTACAGGTATATGATGACATAATAAGGCTGTGGGGGTTCTGGGGATCCATTGGGAGTTTCCTGTTCATTTTGTGGTCCCCAAAGGTATAGTGATACTCTCCTTCACAATAAGGACTTGGTTGATACCTCCATGCTGGCTGTAAGGGACATTACCCTTCTAGATGGGGAAAGAACAGTTTGTTCTGGTGACTATTACCATTGGTGTTTCTATTTCTACCACCTTTTAGGCAGCCATATGTTCTTCTTGTTGTATCTTTAAAAAGAAAAAAACATTGAGTGATGAAATAATCAGACTGTTGGAGAGAGACTTCATCTTTGTACCTGCAAATAAACCTTATATGATTGAGCTTTTTCTGGATTTAAATACATTTGTTAGGACCTTGAGTAGAGGATAATGTATTTGTAGAGATGATGGAGTCTCTACCATCAGAAAGACTGTACCTATTTATGATATTAGACAGCAGCCAGCGGAGAGACATGTTTAAAAATAAGTTTGAGTTTTATCCGCTACAACACAGGGGACCTTATATAGAAAGCTTCTATAAGAGAACTATGGACCAGTTTCTAGAAATGTGTAACAAAGCTGGGAAACTTCCACTTAACCTTAAGAGAAGTGAGAGAATGGCTATAAAAAAAATCTGTGATCATACTATAGTGATTAAACAGGCGGATGAGGGTGGTGGGGTTGTGGTGATGCAACGGGTCAATTTACTGACTTTCAAAATACTGAAATACCAACAACCATTGGTAGACTGTAAAAATACTAGCACTTTCACAAAGCCGACATTTATTACACTGACATTGTCAGAATGCTGATACAGTCAAAATTTCTACATGTCAAAAAGTCGACATGTTTTTTTTTTCTTTGAAACCGAAGTGTTCTTACTTCACGATTCCAGTGGGCATGGAGTCAGATTCTAATAATGTGCCTGAAGCATGGCGAGGGTAGCGATGGGACACACTTATACCGTGTCCATGTCAACCTATGTCGACATAGACACACACAAAAAACATGTTGACTTATTGACATGTTGACATTTCAAATATCAGCATTTTGCCCATTTTGACCATGTTGGCATAATGAGTGTCAGCATTTTGAACATGTCAGTATTTTGACTGTCTGCCAATGCTTATCTGTAGTTTGACCATCAGTATTTTGGATGTCGGGAAATCATATTGAAACCGTGGTAATGGATACAATGGATTATTTGACTGAATCCTATAGGCAACTGATGCATACGAATAATGACAGTAAGTTGCCTTACAACCCCACCACCCTATTCCAGAAAAAGTTTAGACTTATGTTGGATGAAGATTTAGAAACAGGTGCAATATCCAAGGAAACTTCTTTTTTTTTTATTTACAACACTCCCGATCACACTCACATATTACTTTTTGACAAAAAGGAATTGACAAAGGATATTAGTATGGCAGCAATTGAGCACATTAGTGGGGGGAAAGGTTTATCAACCTCTCTAGGAGGGGTTCTTATTGGATATTTTGTCTTAAAACCCTGACTACATGGGCTCTTAATGACACTGTGGAATTGAATAACATTTAAAATAAGTAGGGTTGAGCGGGTTCAGATTTCTGGAATCTGAATACACCCAAACACCCCTGATCTGAGTACAGACCCAAACACTGTTTGGGGATACCCACCAAGCTTGGGGCTCAGGATGTGCCACAACATCATCATCCCGTTGTCGGATCTTGCAAGATCCAGACCCTATATAAGCCCCCACTTAAGCGGATACCAACGGAAATAAAAATCAATTGAGACTTTTCTGGTGACCATTAAATGATTTCTCCCCCCTTCAACCACATGTGAGGGGACATGTTCACGTACATCCCCTCACATGGTACCAAGATGTTCGGCAGCTGAACAATTCAGCCGTATGGCGTTTGGGGGCTTGCTAAGCCGCAAACAACTGCTGCTTAGTGAGCTGTGCTGAATCAGGCCCATGGTTTGCCCATAATGTGAAATATCAAAATCAGCGGTGGTGGTGACATTAAATAATAATAATCATTAATAGTAAATGGTTAATGTGAATTTTTAAAAGAATAGAAGTAGATATTGGATCATAATAGCAGCTTTTTATCTATATTTATGTTTTTATTTATATTTACTTTATATGCAAAATGACAATTCAAATTATAATTATTATGGCAAATGGAATTTCCATAGAAGAAATGGGTATTGCTACATGTGGGGATCATTGGTTGTTATTGTTACCTTACATTGATTGAAAATGAGGCTTGGATAAGTCTATATTACAACCATATGTCTAAAGATAGATGGCCACCGAGTGCGGACATTAGGCTTGGAATATATATATGGAGAGATTGTATTTATAAAATGGATGACAAAGCTAACCATGATTGGGGACTGAAATAGAGGATTGGATTATATAAACAAAATGACAGCTGCAATCTGCAAATACAAGCAGATGAAAATGAGGCTTGGAGTGCACACTGGGAAGTGCGCATGCGCGGATCCCGCAAATGCAACCACTATTTAAGTGGCATCATTAGGAAAGTAGGGCTCATCTAAGGAATCCACCAAGCATTTTGATGTGGAGAAATGTATTATGAGCTTCTGGATTGTTTGCCTTAACTTCAGGATCGAACTTGCTTTCTGACACCGATCCTTTATGAATTGCCCATGTGACTGATTCACCTGCATCTCCACTGGTGGTACAACATATATACATCAGCAGCTACAAGGAGACACTGATCATCATCTTGCGGGGATATAGTAACCTCTCTTAAGAGGTCACAACCAATAGCAGCAGCCCCAGGGAAGGAAAAGGCAGACATCTCTATTCCCAGATGCTGCTGCTACATTATTTCCTGTATTCCCAGACAGTTACTGCAGCACTCAGCTCCAAGGTGTGCTGGGGTTTGCTTATTTGGTCCTAGTCATCTTCAGTCCAGTCCACTGAATTCTACCATCTGCTGTGGTTCCATGTGTATCCGGTATTCCAGCTGCCAGTCACCTAGAATGCCTGCTTCCTGTGGATTCTCCGCTTCTGTTGGTATTTATCCTGTTACTTTGTTTTCTTCCCATTATCTGCTGAGTAGGCTATATCCAGTTAGGCTTTCTTCAGTTTTCCTTTGGTTATTTGATTTAAGCCAAGAAGGAATCCAGTTTTGTTCCTGCTGCATTCAAGTAATTACGATCTAGGTCATGGATCTCTGCAGTCTGACCATTCGGTCCTCCAGGAGACATTCAGTTGCCAGCCAAAACACTGGTTCGGTCATTCAGTTAGCCCGCTGTGGTCACCTTCACCTTCTAGTGCTTCCAGGATCTCAGGGATACTCCTGTCAGAGTGCCATGACCTGCTGGGCATATGAAGCCATGTCCAAACACCTCTGCGGGGGTCCCTGGTGTACACCGCTGTCCAGTTACACTCCACGCCTCCATTTAGGAGTTCAGCCAACTTCTTTGATATTGCAAAGGCAATACATATGAGCCGCTACACTTACTCTGCCCAGTCAACCCATGCCAGAACAGTCATCTAAGGTGGATCCACAAAAGCCCATTGTGACACCTGTGACATGAATGAATGGCCTTATAAACATGATTAATATGAATTATTTGAGATTCCTCTTATTGCACAATGATTCCTTGCAATTTATACGGGCACAACCTACACTGTGATGGTATGGACACTTAGCCCGCACTGCCTCAGTAGACCAGTTCTGCAGATAGAAACCAGGCTTCAGAATGCTTAAAAATGTGTTTTAAAACTCAAGATTTAGATAGAGACCTTACACTGAAGGCAAAGATGCCAGGTGGCTGGGTTTTGGGACCTCATTTCTTGTTTTAGGTGTCTTGAAGTGTTTTTCTGTGTTAGCTGTATTCGCTTTTGGTATTGTATATTTTGAGTGTATGGACATTCCAATGATCCATACTGTACTGTATATACTGCAGAAAACTGGAGCAAGCCACAGAAGGAGCCTAATGGCCATTCTATCTGATTGTCTCGCGTGTATGGAATTCCTTTTATTGCTTTAATTGTATTGGATTCTAGGGTTCTTTTTAAGAATATCTAAATTGGTCCTGGTCATTTTATGTCCACTGGTCCAAGATGGACAGTTGACAATAGATTATGAAGTATGAGGATTGTCAGATTTTGTGCATTCAGTCTCGCTGTCGATTTTCTTGAAATTTGGTGCAGAGTTGATGTCCTTATGCTATTGCATTGTGATATACCATCTGTGCAAAATACCAGTTTGGTGCAGTGTTAGCAAGAGACTTCTGTTGGCCTTATCCGTGCCACTATTGAGTGGCTGATATATATGCCACTGCTGCAGCATTATAGCACTTACAAAAACAGAAGGGTCTGATAGGGCGCTCCCACTTGAGATATGAAGGATTTCAATGTCGGTAAGTCTCGTAGAAATGCAATACCTCAAAACAAGAAGAAAAAACAAATCGCCACCTTCATAGTGTAGATATTAAAATAAACATATAATAAAAAATTTCTTTCTGTCAAAGAATATTCCCCGTACCGCAAATGAGCCTTTCCTTAGGCCACAAGATATCTCGTATAGTGTTGTCTGATGTTCCAAATAAGATTCCCTTTCTCCTTCACTTGTATACCTCGGTTTAAAATTCAATATTGCATATAGCGTAAAACTGTAACAATTTATTTTTCTTCTTGCATTTCTTTTTTTTGTTCAAACTGTTTTTATTAGGTTAATTTGCACAGTACAAAATATGCAACAATAAAATCAAGTTACATTACAATAGAACAAATGAGTTGCGTCATGTTTGAGGAAGCTTTAAAGAAAACCTCAACGGTTGAGCGTATTATTAGCTTAAGGTTGTGGGTGTTAAACATAGCTTTAGGTAATTTGCTCATACAATTGCAATCCTATAACTTCTAAAACAGTCAGTAAGAAAGGGAGTATTAGGAAAGGGAACGAAAGAGAGGGGAGAAAGACTGAGAAAAGGGAAAGGTTTTAGAAGAAGAAAAGGAGAGGTTGGGGGGAGTGCGCTGAGTGGTTGGGAGGTTTTGCTGACGTCAAGCGGTCTGCAGAGTCACGGGACCTTTACTTGAGTGGTGGTGTCTGAGGAGAAGTAACGTCAGGGAGGTATGAAGGTCGAGGGTCTCTCATAGGGACAGGTATAATGAGGATTCTTTAAATTCTATCCAGGGTAACCAGGTCGAGGCAAAGTTTGAGATATTCCCAGACGGGATGGAGATGAGGTCTTCCATTTCCATGTAATAGTCAATTTTCTTGAGCCAATCTCTAATGGGGGGGGGCTTTGGTAGATCTCCAATGGGCTGGGATTACCGATTTTGCTGCATTATTTAGGTGTCTCAGAAGTGAGTGTTTATACGTTCTAGTGGTGGCCGTTGTAATGTTGAGCAACCAGAAGCCAGGGTCTCTGGTTACTTTTCCATTTAGAATTTTTTCGGTGCACTGAAAGATGGTGTTCCAGAAGGGGCTGATCACAGGGCAATCCCACCATATATGTATAAAAGTACCACGGGCTGAATTACATCTCCAACACTTATCAGACATTGCTGGGAACATCTTATGGACTCTTATGGGAATCCTGTACCATCTATAAATAAGTTTGTATAAGTTTTCCAGAGTGTCCAAGCTAAGAGAGTTTGTCTGAGAAATGCGGAAAACTACCTCCCAGTCTATATCCTGGACTTTCCCTTCTAGTTCCTTCTCCCACGCTGAGGTAAAGGATGTTGGAAGAGGGAAGGTGTTTTCTATAATCGATGTGTATAGCTGTGATATTGTGTGAGATGTGGGGTTTGGGTTTGCGCAAAGGCGTTCTAGAAGGGTGAGGTCTCTAGTAATTTCTGATTGTTTGAGGGATGACAAAAAATGGCGTAGCTGAAGAAATTTAATAATAGCTAGGGATATGAGGAAGTTGCATGCCTCCGCTAAGTTTCCTCCTAAAGATAATATCGTGCTTGAAACGGGGGGTGGAGGATCCCCATACAAAGGCACGTATAAGTTTTTGTATAGACTGAAACCATGTTGGAGGTATGTATATGGGGAGAGTTTGCAGTTTATACAAGATCTTTGGTAGTGAGTTCATCTTAACCACGTTTATCCTACCAAACCATGATAAGTGTAGTGATCTCCATTTTTGGTAATCTGAACGGAGGGAGTTTAATAGTGGAGTAAAGTTCAAGGAAAATAGTTTGGATAGGTCTTTGGATATTTGTACTCCTAAATACTTCAATTTAGAGTTGCTCCATGTAAAGGGGAATGAAAGTTTCAAAGAGTTTACCGCCGCAGGGGGAGTGGTAAGGTTCATGGCTACAGATTTGGAATAGTTGATCTTAAAGTTGGAGAGCTTGCTAAATTTTTGGAATTCCGTCACTAAATTCGGGAGGGATGTAATTGGGTTAGTAATCAGAGCTAACAGGTCGTCTGCAAAAAGGGCAAGTTTATGTTCCTGACCACCTATGTGCAGGCCAGAAATGTTTGGGTTCTGTCGTATAGACCTGGCCAAGGCTTCTATGCATAGTACAAACAGGAGGGGAGACAGAGGGCAGCCCTGTCTCGTCCCATTCGCGATGTTGAATGAGTCCGATAGAGAACCGTTTATTTTCACCTTTGCTGAAGGTGATTCATATAAGGCTAATATTCTATGTAGGCAAGCCGGTCCCAGACCAAGGTGTCGCAGGACACCCTCCATAAATCCCCAGTGAACCCTGTCAAAGGCCTTTTCAGCGTCTGTTGTTAGTATCATGGAAGGTACCTTAGATATGGATGCAAAGTGGATCAGGTTAATAACTTTGGTAGTGTTATCTTTGGCCTCGCGGCCTGGGACGAAGCCCGTTTGGTCTCCATGGATCAACTTGGGAAGTAAGAGTTTCAAACGGTTCGCCAGCAGCTTAGCAAATAATTTAATGTCAATGTTTAATAATGAAATTGGCCTATAGCTCGAACAAGAATTTGGGTCTTTGCCTTCTTTGGGAATGACTGTGATGTGGGCTTCTAAAGAGTGTTTTGAGAAGTGTTTACTAGCAGATAGTGAGTTAAATGCTCTGGTGAGGAGAGGGGCCAGTTTATTTTTGAATGTTTTATAATAGGAGGCGGTAAAACCGTCAGGACCAGGGCTTTTACCTAGGGGTGTTGAGTCTATGGCCTTTTCCACTTCCTCCAGTCTGAAGGGTTTCTCTAAGGAGTCTATGTCTTCTGGAGCTAGGGTAGGGAATTTTACAGAGTTTAAATAGGAAGCGACGAGGTCTCGGTGGGAAAGTCTGGAGGGGCCGTCTATTCCTTCAGTTAGATTGTATAAAGTTGCATAATATTTTCTAAATGTCTCTGCAATATGTCGTGTTTCATTATGTGTAATGCCCTTGTCATCTTTTATGGTTTGGATGAATGTAGTGGCCCGTTGTTCCCGGAGGAGGGTCGCTAGGAGTTTGCCCGGTTTGTTGCCCCATTGGTAGTGGCGACTTTTACATTTACTATAGGATAGTTTTATCTTGTCAGCGAGGAGTCTATTTAGGGAGGCGCGTGCCTCTTCCAGTTCTACGTGGTATTTAGGGGCCAGGGATGCTTTATGTGAGGTTTCAAGAGTTTTGATTTTGTGTAATAGTTCTTCTATTTTCCCCATTTTTTGTTTTTTCAGGTAGGAACCTAATTTGATACATGTGCCTCTAAGTACACATTTGTGTGCCTCCCAGACAGTGATTTTAGAGGTGTCCCCGATATCGTTTGTATCTATATATGTGTCGATGGCTAGTTCTAGTTGGGATTTGCAGTAAGGGTCCTGTAGAAAGGTGTCATTGAAGCGCCACGACCAGGGTTTTTTGGTTTGCTGGGGTAATTTAATGCGGAGGAAGACAGGAGCATGGTCAGACCATGTGATTGGGCCAATGGAGGTGTCCATTATTAGATGAAGGTGTCTCTGGCTAAGGAATAGGTAGTCTATTCTGGAGTAGGCCTGATGGGCATAGGAGAAGAATGAGTAGTCTAGGTCTGAGGGGTGGGATAGTCTCCAGGCATCGGTCAACTGGTAGTCCAGAAGGAGGCGACGCATCCTCCTACATTCTTTTTCAGGTTTTCGGGAGGATTTATTTGTGGTGTCACGGGTTGGATCCAACGTCCAGTTTAAGTCACCTCCCATAACTACTATCCCTTCTAACAAGGGTTCAGCTTTTTCGAGTACAGTCGAAAGGAAAGAAGGCTGCTTTGTGTTTGGAGTATATATATTGAGTAGGGAAAAACGCTGATTATAGATAGTGCTTTTCAAAAGAAGACCTCTACCTTCGACTAGTTTATGTGTAGATAGGTTGGTGAGTGGAATATGTCTGGCTACTAATATTGCAACACCTAGAGTCTTGCCTGCGGAATTATTCGCCATGAAGACATGTGGGTAGTAATGGCATTTCAGTGATGGGACCTGACCAGTGTGGAAGTGGGTTTCCTGGATAAACGCTATGTCTACTTTATCGTCATGTAGGCATTTAAGCAGTTTAGACCTTTTTTAGGTATATTTAACCCTTTAACGTTAAAGGTGGCGATTTTCAAGTCACTCGGGCTGGGCATGTCTAAATCGGGGTATAGAGAGTGTATACATAAGCCACTCCGTTGGAATGGTTATTGGCATCGGCTCCACCAAATCCCAGACAGAGGTTAGGGAAAGCTTGTAAAGATTGACATGACAGCGCATCAAAGGAAGGGGGGGAAAGAGACTAAGAGTCATACAAAGATATAGAGATAAACTAATATAAAGTACCATAGAAGGATTATCTGCGATTGGACCAGGCATGGGATCCTGCCCAAGCCTCGTCCAATAACTCAAAGGGTGCAGCAAGTAGGGGGTAGACAGGGGGACACACCGCAGCAACCACCCCGACCACAGAAGGTCACACAAAGCGATTATGCAGGTGTCGTCTCGATTGTGTGGAGGGAAAACATTTTCCGGTTAAGACTAAATATCAAGGACTATGATTGTCTAAGTCGATAGTCAAGATCAAATCCAGTAGAGAGGTATTTGACAGAATCTCAGGAAGCGAGTAGGCAGATCAGGTGGGGTAGGGTAAGGATTATTTACCAGTTGCAGACAGCGTTAACAGCAAAGAAAACTTAATGACTTAAAACTAAACAGTCAACAGATGTCAACGGGTCTGCTTGGGGAAGAAAGGAGAACCCAAAGGGAGAACATTGTGAAAGATAAGTGCCCATTATAAGCAGCAGTAATTAAACACATAAAAGTTTTCTTTAAAGGCAGATATCGTAGCGATCTCACCAAGCATGGCGGTCCTGGACTTCTCAAGTTACTTCAGAGGGAGTGGTACTTGTTGAATGTCTAGGTCTCCTTCTTGGGGCAACTTTATCCCAGAGTCCTTTTTGGAAATTCAAAGAAGGAGTTTACGGGGCCATATGGTAGGATTCCCAATCTGGAAGGGGTATGGGTTGCATGCCGAGGGTTGTGAAAAATTGCGGGAGATCTGTGGGTTTGTTTAAGATGACCAACTTGCCATTGTGGGATACTTGAATGTTGAACGGGAAGCCCCATCTATATTTCAGATTCAGCTTACGTAGAGCGTCAGTGAGGGGTCTTAGGGTCCTTCTTTGCTGTAGTGTGGACCAAGCTAAGTCTGGGAAGAGTTGGATTTTATCTCCGTTAAAGTCTATACCGTCTAATTGGCGAGCTCTCTTCATTATTTCTTCTTTCTGTATGAAATAGTGGAGGCGGCATATCACATCTCGTGGTTTGTCAGTGGGTGTACCTCTCGGTTTGAGAGCACGGTGAGCTCTATCGAATTGGATCTTTTCTTGAGGGTCTAGTTCAAGTATTTCTCCAAAGATCTTTGTAAGGACGTCTATTAGGCTGGATTGTGGAATATCCTCTGGCAGGCCCCTCACTCTAATATTGTTACGTCTTCCGCGATTGTCCAAATCTTCCACACGTGTACGCAGGAGTTGCAATTCAGAGGTCTGGTGGTCGATCACTTCCTTAAGTTGATTAAATGCCTGAACTGAAGTTGCACCATGGTCTTCCAGGGAGTCAACACGTGAATCCAGAGCTGATAAATCAGTTTGAATTGTCGAGACCTCTTGTTTGATTGTGGAGAGCAGGCTAGTCTCAAGTGATACAAGATCTTGTTTCGTTGGTAGAGATTTAAGGTGCGTAAGGATCTCGCTTATTTCTCTGTTGATAGAAGAGATGTAAGGGGGTGCTGCGTCGCCTGTGGTAGACATGTTGTCGGCAGGTGCGAGCGTTGACGGGGAGTTAGGCGGAGCAGATTGAGTGTTGTCTGATGTGTTGTCAGAAGATGGAGTCGTTAGATATTGTCGCAGATCAGAATTGCGCTCACTCGCTCTCCTCGGAGTCCCCTCGGGTTTAAGCTTGGATTTTCTGTTTTTCACCATGTGAAGAATATTTGAAGGCGGAAGCACGTAGTTCAAAGGTTATAGAGACGACATGAACATCGATGAGTAGTCACATAGTAGGGATTGGGTGGGCAGTTGCCATCGGTCGCCCCCCCCCGCGACCCTAGGCGGCCATTTCTTGTAGTTTACACCGCTCCCGTCAAAAGGCGAGGACCATCAGTGTGGATAATAAGTGCATTGAGAGGTTATATTCTGAAGGGAAAGGAGCAGTGGCAGCAAAGGCTCACAAGGGGGCGCTGGTGCACTACAGTGGATAGGAGCCCAGTACAGGTGATTGCTGCTCTGCAGGCTGAGGCAAGTAAGAATAGCCTGAAGCAGGCAGTGTCTGTTGGTTGCCTGGGAGACAGAGGTGTATGCAGGGGTAAATCAGGAGGCAGCAGGTGTTCAGTGCACAAAGTGAAAGGGGGATGTCCTCCTGGCTTCAGAAGGGTCTGTAGGGGAGTATGTCAGGGGAGCACCTTCCTTTGTAGTCAGGATGGGGGGGTGGTACAGCAGGGACACCCGGGGTGCACAACCTTTGCAGCACAATAGATATGGGCTATTCCCTAGATCAGGGGCCCGCAGTAGCGGCAGGCAGGGCCAGACAGCTCAGGACAGGCTTCTTTAGTTATACTGTGGAGCCTGTCACTGCCACCTCCAAGATGGCCGCCGCTTCAGACAGGCATGCAGGGAGACAGGGAGAGATTTAATGGGGGAGCAGGGCCACTAACCGCTCGTTTTCCAGTCCGGGGTCCACCTGGAGGGAGCCCAGTGCGGTGGAAGGGGTTCAGGAGGCTTCCTGGGTCTTCCGGCGGCGCTCGCCCGCTATGGAGCCCGCGGCGCGGGTACTTGTGAAAATTTAGGCCCCGGCTTCTAGGCCGCGGGTAGGCCGCAATCCGCGGGTGGCTGTAAACAGTCACCCCGACTCCGCAGCCTCCCGCAAACCACTGCAGGCTTGTCCGGCACCTCAGTGGGGCTCTGGGGAGTGAGGATCACCTCCGAAGCACCACTGAAACTGGTGATGGGAGCTGGATCCTCCGGAGCCCAGGTAATCTGCGTCTGCTTCTGATGGCCGCCAAGCCACGCCCCCCTCTTCTTGCATTTCTACGAGACTTACTGACATTGAAATCCTTCATATCTCAAGTGTGAGTGCCTTATCAAACCCTTCTGTTTTTGTATCTACTATCGCTGGATAGTTTGGTGACTATCTTTTTTTATAACGCTGCACCCTTTGTTTAGAGCTCAGGTTCTTTTACCACTTTTTAGCATTATAGCACTGTTTGTGCTGTAATACTTTCAGAAAATATGGCAGGGCTAAACTTCTCGTTCTGGAAAATTCTTCAAATCAATAGTCCTAAAAAAATTTATCAGTGAAGACGTGAAGGATTTTTTTTTCTATTTTTTATTAACTGGAGCTTAAGTAGCTTGTGGCCTCTGGGATGATTTTTCTGCAATGTTATTTTAACTATTATGAATTTAAGTACCCCCTTTCCTTTCTATACCTGATATTTGTAAACTAATGGCTGTGTATTATTATTTTGTTAAGGTACATATGATGACATAGCTTATTATATAAAACAACCAGGGGTTAAAGTGAGGGGGAACGGGTGGAACTGAGTTCCACCACCTCTAATGGTAGGGGGAACTGAGTTCCACCTCTACCATAGCCCTGAACAGTAAATCCAACAGAAATGTCTGTCCTAGTGGCTGCTTCTTCTTCTGACACAGCGTATGTGATGTCATGCCGTCTCTGCTGCTGTAGTGAAGAAGAGCCAATAAGAGGAGCAAGCTCTTTGCTTGCTTAAGACAAAAGGTGGCCATACATCAGAAAGTCATTGCACCCAATCATACAATCTCAATGGATTGTAAAATGGATTTTATGCAGATTGTGTGGACATCGTGTGCACACAATCATACAATTTCATCCCCGAGAGATTGGAAGATTGGTTCTCTGATCTGATGTGCTGCACATCAGATCAGTTCGGGATTGGCAGCAGATTGCATGTGCAATCTCTCATTAGACAGCTCATACAACCAGAGTCATGTGACACTCCCTCCCTGACTAGCAGAGAAGAAAGGTGCAGCTTCCGGGTGGCCTGTAGCAGTGAAGATGCTGGGAGCCACAAAAGTTTCCAGTGGCAGATGGCGGGTGGCTGAAAAGAGCAGTGGATGTCCTTCCTTGCACAATTCTGTCACTACTCTGAAAACAGTTTTCAGAGGATTGCTGCATTGGGGCTTTTTAATAATGGAGTAGTGCAGCAGTCGTGAGCAGATTGGTAGTTGCTTGGTAGTTGCTTGCAACCTGTAAATTAAAAAAATAAATACCAAAAATGGATTTTTGGTATCTCCTTTTCATCCTAGTAGGCCAGCCCTCTATTTAAATGAAGTTTCAATCATACAATCATGCAGAAGATGGATTGTATGACAGATTGTGAGTACATTGTGTGTCCAAATACAACCAAGGACTGTCGGGGAGTTGAAGGGAAATTGGAGACAATCATGATTGTAAGACCGGTATTTCTGATGTATGGCCACCTAAAGTGAAAGGGGGCTGGAGGAACTCAGAGAGGAGGGGAAGCTGCTGGAAGGACATGGACAGTGAGCTGCTGGAGTGACAGATGTGTATAACCAGCACAACTGTGGACATTATGTGTATAAGGGGCACTACTGATTTATTTAGTATGAATAAAGGACACTACATGTGGTGTAATGTTTATATAATTATGCTACTGTGTGTTGTAATTTTTTATTGACCTACTATTTTGTGACCACACCCCTTCCTTGTGGGACCATTATCCCTTTATGGGAGGTAGGGCACATACTCCCTGCCACTGGTCTAGGCTCTGCCTAATAAGGGGAGGACGGTGTTAGGGGAAAAGAGTTCCACGACCTCTCCAGGACCTCTTTAAGCCCTGATAACAACCTTTATGTATTTCAGTGTTTCAAAGCTTGATTCTGCTCACATAAATTATTTAAAAAGAGGCAAAGATGTGTACATAAAATAAACTGCCAAGTCACTAAGAGAAAAACCTTGACATTTATTCACAGGCCTTTCTTCCTGGAATTTTAAAGAAATGCACTATACAAAAACATTCATTCCATAGACCTGCTTAGGTTCTTGTTTTCCATGCTTTAATAAATCCACAAAAAATTGTTTTTCTAGTTGATGTTTCCTCTCTCGTTTAGTTTACACATCAAGAAAAAAATTAGTTCTCACACCCATCTGAGAGTTAAGCATTGTTTTTTCATCAAGGTTATATTGATTCTGAGAATTGGAAGCAATGCTGAACTTTTAAGTATTGAAACTCATGAAGATACAGTAAATATTTGTGTGGTAGAGGTTTTCTTAATTAGTAACTTAACATTACTGTATTGCATATAATGCAGATTTGATTATCTTTGCTAATTTCTAGCTTTATTTTGTATACTGTAGAATTTAACTTTTTTACTAAACAGGTGGTTAATCTTGAAATGGTGAACTACTTTATTTTTCAAAATTTGCATTTTTACTGGAAATTATGTTTGTCAGATATTTTATTGTATTATGTTTATAACAGAATTTTCTATTTCTTTTTCTAAGGATGACGGCCTCAAGAAATATATTTACTAATTGAATTGTGTTGTGATTATAACCTTACTTTATTAATTTCCTTTTTTTTACTCTAAATTGCTATAGTTATTTAAAACTATATGATTTAACTAACTCAACTTGCATTTTGCTAAAGAAAACTGCCTTCAACTGAACAAGTTTTGTATGTTGTATCTATGGGAATAACCTTTGTTAAAAGCAGCTAAACAACTCACTTTATTCACTTCACTGAATATAAGCTCATTAAAATTTTAATAAGTTCATTAGAATTTTGGCCCTTGCACCAGCCTTGCTTATGTCTTCCTGGTGGTAATGATGGCTGATGATCACAGTATTCCAATAAATTTCAAAGTACATCCTTTAAGAATTGGGATTGTTTTCCTATGACAACATATGTTAACAATTTCTGGGTCATCAAAGCAAAAGAACAACCGCATTTTTCTTTAATCATATTTTAAATAATGCTGGTTTAATAACTGTTAAAGTGTCTTCATATAATTCACTTTGAAATATTAGTGTATACTATGTTACTTTTCTAAGAAACATTTTCGGAATTAAATATTGTGCCTCATATATGAAAAGCTTGTTTAATCTCTAAGTAGTTTTACAATGTTTATAAATGGCACCGACTTGATGATTGATGCATCACAGGAGGTGATATTGGCTCCAGATTTTAGTATGGAGATTTGTTTATTTATTATTGGGAGTAAAAGTGATGAAATCTGTCTTGGAAATGTCGAAATGTATGAGTAAAATGTCAAAGTCATACAAAATAAACCATGTGGATTTATTTATCTTTCCTGTTAAAATCAAGATGTGAATTGGAATGTGGCAAGTTTTAAACAGATTGAGTTCATTTGAATACTATGATGAAACATTAATGAGATCTGCAATGTAAAACAGAAACATGACGATGAGTTTGAAGATAAAATTACAGCAATATTGCCAAATATATCATCATTGCAGTGGTTGATATACTCTGGATATGGTTGTATGAATCCCAAAAGTTCCGTTGATGATTTGGATAAACTTTGATAAAAAAAATTATTAACAGGTAAAATAGGTATTATTTTACATTGTATTGTACATTGCAAGTTAAGTAATTCTGGTTCACTTGCAAAGGCAAATTCCTTCTCTAATGGACAAAACCATGTGCACTGCAGGTGGGGCAGATGCAGTGGCAGAATTACCGTGGGTGCAGGGGGTGCAGCTGCTATGGGGCCCAGCATCTTGGGGGGCCCGGGCCCGATGGACAGCAAGCAAGCACTCCCCTGCACAGTGACTGCCAATATAATATGCCATTAAAAGAGTCGCCACATCCGCTATTAAGCAGGTCTCTCTTGGGAAGAAGCCAGGCAGAGGACTCCACCTTGCACTTTGACCCGCGAGATGATAGCGTCATCATCTTGCGAGCCCGCTGCAGCTGCTGCTGCTAATAGCCCTGGGCCCGGCCACGCAATGTTCTGCTGCTTGGGAGGGTGAGACTCGCGAGATGATGACGTCATCTGGTGGGACAAAGTGCAGCAGTATGGCGGCATCCTCTGCCTAGCTTCTCCCCCAGCCAGCCCAGCACATGCAAGCTGCTGCTGCCTGCTGGTATTAGCCCCGGACCTGGCCATGTGATGTAGTGCTTGGGAGGGAGAGAATCCAGAAGGGGGACTGCCGGGACCAGATGGATGCACATTACGCTGCCACGAGGGATCTGGATCCATCATCCGGATCTGGCTGTTGTTGCAGTGAGTGCGGGACAGAGGGAGGGCAGCCGAGGGAGGACTCCTGAAGCAGCAGCATCTAATATCTCTGGTGAGTTGGGCAATATATTATATTATTACTGTATTTTTCTGCATACATGGGTCGCATATTTGTAATGGTGGTTACTGTGGTGGGTCGCATAATGTATAATAGTGGGCACTGTGGTGGGTCGCATAATTGTTTTGGTGGGCACTGTGGTGGGTCGCATAATGTGTAATGCTGGGGACTGTGATGGGTCGCATAATTGTTTTGGTGGGCACTGTGGTGGGTCGCATAATGTGTAATGGTAGGTCACATAATGTGTAATGGTGGGCAATGAGGTGGGTCGCATAATGTTTAATGGTGGGCATTGAGGTGGGTCGCATAATGTGTAATGGTGCACACTGAGGTGGGTCACAAAATGTGTAATGGTGGGCACTGAGGTGGGTCGCATAAGGTGTAATGGCGGGCACTGAGGTGGTTCGCATAATATGTAATGATGGGCACTGAGGTGGGTCGCATAATGTGTAATTGTGGGTCGCATAATGTGTAATGGCGGGCACTGTGGTGGGTCGCATAATGTGTATTGGTGGGCACTGAGGTGGGTCACAATGTGTAATGGCGGGCACTGAGGTGGGTCGCATAATGTGTAATGGTGGGCACTGAGGTGGGTCGCATAAGGTGTAATGGCGGGCACTGAGGTGGGTCACATAATGTGTAATGATGGGCACTGAGGTGGGTCGCATAATGTATAATTGTGGGTCGCATAATGTGTAATGGTGGGCATTGAGGTGGGTCGCATAATGTGTAATGGTGGGCACTGCTGTGGGTCGCATAATGTGTAATGGCGGGCACTGTGGTGGGTCGCATAATGTTTAATGTGTAGGGCAGGGGCTTCCAAACTTTTTTGAATCATGGCACCCTAGAGCTTCAAAATATTTTCAAGGCACCCCTCGGCCAAATGCTTCTTATCGAGAAATTCAGAAAAAAAAAAAAATAAATTAAGTGCATTGTGTTTATATGTCACAGTTATCTGGTGAGGGACAGGATTTGCTTCTGTTTGTCCACATATATTATGATTGGCAGCCACAAGCACTGGTTTTGCCTGGTACATTGACCATAAATAATATGAATTGATGCAAGTGTCCTGAGGCACCCCAGGGAGCCTAGGGACACAGTTTGGGAACCACTGGTGTAGGGTAAGTTCTTAAACACGCTGGTAAAGACCTGGGGGGGGGGGGGGGGCATTATAAATTTTGCTTTGGGGAACACAAATTTCTAGTTACACCTCTGGGCAGATGTAACTTGTGCAGAGAGAATTAGATTTGGGTGGGGTTTTACTTCAAAGTGACATCTATATTGCAGTGTAAAAATAAAGCAGCCAGTATTTACCCTGCACAGAAACTAAATAACTCACCCAAATCTAATTCTCTCTGCACAAGTTACATCTGCCCAGAGGCAGAACTAGTAATTTGTGGGCCCCATAGCAAAATTTATAATGCCCCCCCCCCCCCCCCCAGGTCTTTACCAGTGTATTTAAGAACTTTAAACATTATGCGACCACAGTGCCCGCCATTCCACATTATACGAACCACCGCAGTGCCCACCATTTTTGTCCATTTGAGAAGGAATTTATCTTTGCGAGTGAACCAGAATAAGGGCCTTATTTATAATTCACTGCACTCAAATGCTGTACAGTAATGCTGGATGCGCTACAGGCCTTACAGGAAGTTCTACTGGGGCCACCTTCATCTTGTTTTATGTGTTCATTAATTAAAATAAAAAAAACTAGTGTCCAACCTTGAATAAGAAGAAATGCATTGTGTTGTATGGCCCCTCACCCAGGATCAGGAGGCATATTGTACATTTTATTTATATTAGCCTAATCTTTTTCTCATCCCTCCTCTATGCTGAAGTCTCTCGACCCATATACCTGTCCTGACACATGCATACTATTCCAGATTTGAAGAAAGCAAGTAAAGCTGGTTTCAACCCGTTTTTGTAAACGTGTCTTAAAACGGGTCAAAAGCCAGTTAAACCGCTTTCATTTTGCATGTTGTAAAGGTATATTGCAGTTTCAATACAGTTTTTGTGCCTTCAGATTCAACCCGTTTCACCCATAGAAAGCCATACAATGGCCCTTATTCTGATTGACGCGTACTTTTCCGCATACTTTCGGATCGCGTCTTTACGGCGTCTGCGCATGCGTGGAGAACGCCACGCGCATGTGCCACGCCTTGACTCCGTACCTGTTCGGGCAAATCCCGTACAAAACTGTTCACCGCAATCAGTCGGGAAATATGGGCGTATTATGGGCGTCATGCGGAATGACACATGGGCGTAGTTTCAAAGTGGGAAAAACTGGGAGGAAACATGGGCGGACACGGGGGAGTACACTTATGTTGGGGGGCGTACATTCGGATAGCACTCCGAATGCACGCGACCAAAACCGATAGAAATGTGCGGTGTCCAAAAGGCTACTATTGCTTTGCGGACACCACTCGTTCCTGCGGTAGGCGAACGGACCGCCTAATGACTACAAGCATTAACACCTGAACCCAATAGAATCGACTCCTTTACTCATTACTCACTAATAGGACGCTTGTCAGTGCTTTAATTGAAACCATTGCTGCTTCAAGGAAACCTTACTAATCACCCCCATATGCTGTACTTGTCACACACTTTAAACCTGCTAACAATGGACATGACTGAATATTAATAGTATCAATACACATGTGTATTCGACATGTACTAATGAAACCACACAATTTTAGTAAAGTAAAGAAATTTATTTATATACATTTCACAGTCAATGCCACTGTGATGCAATGACAAAAAAATAAAAAAAACAAAAAAAAAAAAACCATGTTAGGAATGTACCAAAATAAATTATAATACAAAACAAATATAATTGCACACAGATGGACTCCAGCACCTCCTATGTGCCACTGCACATGCAGGCAGTGGCAAATGAGGAGGCTGCTGGCCCTTCTACAGCAGGGCTACCTGCACCTGACCATTCTACAGCAGGGCAACCTGCACCTGGCCCTTCTGCATCAGGGCAACCTGCAGCTGCCTCATATGCACCATCAGCAGAATCATTTGGAACACAACCGGGGACTTAGCAACATCACTTCAAGTACAGATGACAGTAATGGCAGGCAAAAGAGGGCAACAGGGGAACCAAAAAGGACATTTGAAGCAAGGGCTCATCTGGTTACCCTCAGCACGTGATTGGACACAAGAAGCTGACACACACAGCACAATGGAAGAGTTGGGATGACATAACGGTGGAGATTAATGCAGCCACAAGTTCATTTGCGACCACGTTTGGCCTTGGTAGGCTCCTTGGCCTGTGCAGCAGCTCTTCGGCCACGGCCAGATGCTGGGGCAGGTGGAGCAGATGCTGGTGAGGGGTTGGCTGGTCTACCCCTCCTGCCAGCAGGGAGTGTTGCTGGTGGTAATGCACCAGAAACGGATGACATTAGGACCCTGTTGCTGTTAACCAGC
The DNA here is from genome assembly GCF_055691185.1 of Crinia signifera. Classification (NCBI taxonomy): domain Eukaryota; kingdom Metazoa; phylum Chordata; class Amphibia; order Anura; family Myobatrachidae; genus Crinia; species Crinia signifera. The sequence goes on from NC_139227.1 coordinate 17,444,786, forward strand.
TCCACCATAAGCTCATTATGGTGGAGGAGGAGATCATTTTGGCGGGTGGCTTGCTCGGCCAGCACCTGAGCACTTGCAGCCATGGCCTGATGCGCCTCAGCCATGGCCTGCATGCTCCCAGCGATGGCCTGCTGGGTGCTGACCAAGCTCGCTATGATCTCCTCGGTCCTACGCATCCGTTCTGATGCAAACTCTCCCTGCTGGTTTATGTCCCCAAGCATCTGGGCCAAGGTGGCAAAATCGGCTTGGGCCGATGGCTGCTGCTGCACAGGCCTACCACTGGGGCCAGGTGGCACGGACTCCTCCACCTCCTGAGCAGAGTCGTCACCAAGCAGTGGGGTGTCTGTGGAAAATGATAAACACAATTAGGACACATTCTAAGATAATTACTTGCACAAGCTTATGGCATGACAAATATTTACCTTCAATAAAAGACGCAAACACTTCAGCTGGGGCCTCGCTATCCATCGTGCTCACCCCCCTGATCTCCTCAACTGATACACAGCTCTCGGCCATCAACTCCAGGGGGGTGAGCTCTAGCCCTGATGGCATGGGCCCGGCCCCAGATCTCTGGCTGTGTTCCCACCGCTTGGTCATCTTCCTCTTCAGGTTGGTTTTGAAGTCCTGCCACCTGCAATGTAAGTTGACATATTAATACATGTCACTCCAGATGTTTGATGTTGCAGCCATTGCTCTGTGCTACATATTACGACATGTGCTTAATGTCAAAAAGATAACATTACATGCAACTATGATATCAACCGTTACAAGACACATTCACAATCACCCTACTCTAACTCTCAACTAAATAACATGTCAATAATGTCTGTGTATCGTAACAACCTCACCGGCCATTTGCAAAATCCATCTAAGCATGAATTCAATCATTACTTGTCTATTACTGGGCACATGTATCACAAAACAACTTGCCTCTTTTTGACGTGCTCCGTCTCACGAACTTGTGGCGCAACTTCATTAATCTCTGCCGTTATGTCTTCCCAAATCTTCCATCTGCGTGTGTGTGTCAGCCTCTCCGATGGACACTCAATCCAATCACGTGCTCGGGGAACCAGGATGGCAAGCTCCTGTGCTTCATATGCCTTATTTCGGGAAGTTGGTTCCTCTGTTGCCCTATTTTTCCCCTTGCCACGGCCATGGCCACGCCCACTGGCACGTGGCGCTGTACTTGAAGTGCTGGCCATGGTACTATCTTGTGAAGTCCCCGGTTGTGTTCCAAATGATTCTGCTGATGGTGCATATGAGGCAGCTGCAGGTTGCCCTGCTGCAGAAGGGCCAGGTACAGGTTGCCCTGCTGTAGAATGGTCAGGTGCAGGTTGCCCTGCTGTAGAAGGGCCAGCAGCCTCCTCATTTCCCACTGGCTGCATGTGCAGTGGCACATAGGAGGTGCTGGAGTCCATCTGGTCAAATAGTTGCTGCAGCTCCTGGTCCACCTCTGGTTGTGATCCAGACATGTTAGCAACAACATTGTCACATTCTAATACACCTTTATATACTGTTTGTGTATCCTGTTTGGCGGACATCAGCGGCAGCTGCGTTCCGTGCACGAGCGTACGTCGCTGTTTTTTCGCGCCGCATACGGTGGTGGAAATTCCATTGTGTAAAACCTGGCGAAACTTCGACATGAAATACTGGTCACCAATTCTAACATTGCATAGAATCTTCTGATACACCTGTGACTATCGCACAATACACATGCTATTTGCTAGCATGACATGACATTTTGTTCATGACTACTGTGGTATTGTGGAGTTTGATTGCAAGCTAAAAGTAGCCCAATCCCTTAGAAAATCCAGCCCACAAGTCATGCAATACTCATCACTACTGTTATAGACCACACATGTGAGAGGCCTATAAATAGTGAGTTGCTGCTAGAATCATTTGTCTCCAGATCTGGACTTGTCAGGGTCTAAGGTAAGCTCTTCCATGGTCCTTGTAGATATGATATCCATTAACAATGTAAGTGTATGAATGTATGCACCATTGCCTCACTGACTACAGATTGTTGGCCCACCAAAGTCTTTGTAGCATTATTGAAACATGTCACATGTTCACTATTTCACTCACAGGTCTTAAACCTGTGTGTGTTCATCTATTGCAGGACAACATGTCCCAGCAATAGCTGAAATGTCTCATAGTACATGATGTCGGCAACAAATGCAGACACCTTTGATACTCAAGTAGTGTTTAGTAGTTCGATGTTGTAAGCATCTGTGTGTTTAGGACGGTGTGTATTGAGTTCATATTATTGTTACATCATTATAGAGTCAAATGGATCTTCGGGATTTGACGGGGCGGCCATCTATTGTACGTATTGAAGCCTACAAATCTATTTGTAGTCGGATATGGCCATTATGTGCATAGGTGCATCAGTATTTATGTTCATTTCTTTATAGGTTGCTGAAGCAATGATGCGGTACATGGAAAGGAGGCTAAGGGCACTTGCGCCTCTCCCCACTCGTCGCCCAAGGAGGCCAGGACGTGCTAGAATCTATCGCACACGGGTGACTCTGTTTGCTATGCCCGATGATGAGGTACTTACTAGGTACCGGTTACCGCCACATGTAATTCTGGATCTGCTCTCGTTAATTGAGAGTGATCTGGAACCTCTACACGGGATCACGACAGCAATTCCGCCTCACACACAGCTGCTGGCGGTGTTGCATTTCTGCGCCTCAGGATCATTCCAACAAGTAGTGGCAGTACTTGCTGGAATATCTCAGCCGGCCTTCTGCCGAATCCTGAGGCGTGTGACGTCGGCCATGTTCAGGCGCAAGGGGCACTTCATGGCCATGACATTTGCCACCGAGACCCTGCGCAGAAGCCAGCAGGCCTTCCATCAAATTGCTGGCTTCCCTAATGTGATAGGGGCTGTGGATGGCACCCATGTACCATTTGTGCCTCCATCTCGAAGTGAGAAGATATATAGGAACCGCAAATTGTTCCACTCACTGAACGTGATGGTGGTATGTGGCCCATCCATGGAAATTCTCGCCTTCAACTCGAAGTTTCCCGGAAGTGCCCATGACTCTCATGTCATCCGACAAACCGGGATATGGCAAAGACTACAAGAGCTGGAAGGCCGTGATGCGTGGGTTCTGGGTGACTCCGGTTACCCATGTACGCCCTGGCTACTTACGCCGTACAGCTACCCAGCACCGGGCCCACAGGAGGCATTCAATCGGGCGCATGTTGCCACCAGGCAAGTGGTGGAGCGCTCAATTGGCCTTTTAAAGGGTCGATTTAGAGTGCTCCACCGCACTGGTGGTGACTTACAGTATGCGCCTGAAATGGTGTCGAGGATCGTGGGCCTGTGTATATTTTTCCATAACATTGCTGTGCGGCGTGAGATACCCTTTGATGAGTGGGAGGTTCCATCTGAGCCGCAAGATCCGCCCATGCGCCCATCCCGCGCCCCTGAATGCCGGAGGGGATACCAGCTGCGGGACTCTGTGGCACTAAGATTCTTCAGGTACATTTTATCTAGTTGACCAGAACACACCAATTGTTTTAAAAATCACCCCTTCAAATAAGTACAGTGTGGTAGTTGTCAGTGTTACAAAACGACAATTAGCCAGCCTGCCCTCCTAATGGCAAAGAAATAGTATATATTTATCATATGTGCTTAGTTTTGGGGGAAGTACAATATAGGTGCTCATTATTATACTTTGTACAAGGGATCTTATGTGTTTGTTATATCTTCATTATTGTAGTTGATACTATCCCTGATGTCTGGTGAGTACATTGATTTATTCTATAATGTGGTGGGGACTTTTTTCTGTGTTGATGTATGATTTGTTTGCAGATATATAGATATATATATATATATATATATATATATATATGAGAAAAGTACCCCTTCAATGCGCTGTAAGTTAATGGATAAGGGTGGGCAGCAACTAGGGAAGTCCCTTCTGTTAGTAAGGGATAAGGACAGATAGAACAAAGAAATTTTCCCAGTGCGCCCTATGTATGGGTGTCCACCACCAGACCAATAATGAAATACAGTATTACTTCTGTAACAAAAATATTTAATACAAATGGTTTAAAAGTTATAATAAAATATCATTTTCATCTGTATATTCTTTCCAGTCAGTAACAAAGAAACCCAACGCGTTTCGTCGACCCAGCGACTTCCTCAGGGGTTATTTAGTCCAACAGTGGCTCAGGAGTATATATAGAGCTTTCAGGACTCTGACTTCAAAATATAGCGGATGAGTCCTTATAAGGACTTATATCCTATAAGTTGTAGTGTGGATTTATCAATTTCCAGGTGGTGCCTTTTTTAAATGCAAAAAAAGGATGAGGGAGAAGGATTCAAGATGAATCAAAAAAAGATCCACTGGTTCCTTACGTGACTGTGCACACCACCAAACACTGGACCAAACTGCAGGTCCAGTGTTTGGTGGTGTGCACAGTCACGTAAGGAACCAGTGGATCTTTTTTTGATTCATCTTGAATCCTTCTCCCTCATCCTTTTTTTGCATTTAAAAAAGGCACCACCTGGAAATTGATAAATCCACACTACAACTTATAGGATATAAGTCCTTATAAGGACTCATCCGCTATATTTTGAAGTCAGAGTCCTGAAAGCTCTATATATACTCCTGAGCCACTGTTGGACTAAATAACCCCTGAGGAAGTCGCTGGGTCGACGAAACGCGTTGGGTTTCTTTGTTACTGACTGGAAAGAATATACAGATGAAAATGATATTTTATTATAACTTTTAAACCATTTGTATTAAATATTTTTGTTACAGAAGTAATACTGTATTTCATTATTGGTCTGGTGGTGGACACCCATACATAGGGCGCACTGGGAAAATTTCTTTGTTATATATATATATATATATATATGATATTGGAATTTATTAACATGTTTAAACATTTCAAGGAGCAGGCAGGCAGGCAGGCAGGCAGGCAGCCAGCGCTGGTGTATAATGCTGCACTCAGGATACCTGCAAGTATGTGTATGTGTCTTTTAAACATAAATGTACACATACACATAGATGCATAGAGTAAGTAATGCTAAGTACAGCTATGCGTTGCTAAGCTATAGCACGCGTTGCTTGGCGGAGCGAGGCGTTATTGGATTTGCTAAGTGCATACACACTGTGTTTTATATATATCAGATTTGTTCATTCCCATACATCAGCACTACTGTTTTTAAGGCATGCGAATTTGTCACCATTTGTGTTGGCGCAGAGACGCTGTTCATGTAAAGATGAACAATAAAGTTATTAACACAAATAACTGTGATAAACCAATGCCACCACCTGATTGGTTGATTGATGCCATTGTTAACATGGCGGAGACACGCAGGGCAGAGCCGTTTTCGCCTGCGGAACTGAGGGCTCTGGTCTCCGTCATGGAGACAAGGCTGGGCCGTGCGGGGCCCTTTATCACTAATGGCCAGAAGCGGCGGGCCTATGCTGCGGCAGGGCGCAGGATTTTCGCCCGCACTCGGGTGCGGAGGACCATCGGGCAGCTAGAGAGGTGGTGGTCGGACCTCCGCAGGCGCCAGCCCCAGCTTTTACAGCAGATTAGGGGCGAAATAGCTGATTGTGAGTATTTTAGCTATGAAATTTCGCACTTACATCATAGCATATATAAACAATAAAATGTGTCTCATGATAAGTGGGTGTCCATGGGTTTAAAAGTCCATAGACTGTTATGTGTGCTTCTTCCTGGTTAACATGCAGTCATGTGGCTTTTATATGTAATGACATAGCATTCATGATTCTGATGCATACAATGTGCCAGATCTAATATGTGTTCAACATTGATAAATGCCAGGGTTGTAATGATTGAACAAATTACTAACAATCACATAATAACTTAAATGTCACATTTTGGAGTCCATTACCAGTAAGGAGCTACTTTCAAGCATCGTTTGCCAACATTATCACCCTTCCATGTATGGCTTGTTATGGATTAATACATGTGCCCCAATGACCCGACATTGACCATGATTTTTTTTTCTACCACACAGCACGAGCCCGAGCACGACAGGCACGGGAACAGGCCGAGGCAGCCCTGGCCGAGGAGGAGGTCCAAGAGCGTGATGAGGAGGTGGCGGCGAGGGTGGAGGAGGAGCAAGTGGAGGAGCAAGTGGAGGAGGTGGAGGAGATGGTGGAGGAGATGGTGGAGGAGGTGGAGGAGATGGTGGAGGAGGTGGTTGAGGAGGAGGAGGTGCCTGAGGAGGTGGTGGTGGAGGAGGTGGAAGAGGAGTTGGTGGCAGAGGAGGAGGTGGAGGAGGTGTTGGTGGCGGAGGAGGAGGTGGAGGAGGTGGTGGTGGTGGAGGAGGTGATTGTGGCGGAGGAGGAGGTGGAGGAGGTGATGGTGGCGGAGGAGCTGGCGGAGGAGGTGGCTGAGGAGGCCACGGTTGCCCCGGAGTTGGACGAATCCGAGGGGGAGGAGGCGTGTGAGGCACCGGAGTCCCATCAGATCGGTATGTTTACATAATGCATCATTCATGAAGTAGTTGTACTGGTATTTGTTATGTAGCACTGGTGAAGAAAAAATTTGGTACAATACTATTAATACAGAACTCAAAGTGGGTAGCTACAGATACAGGTACGGGTTAGATGGGGTGTCCAAGGCATCCCTTTCATCCAGGACACCTCTGAATTACACAGGTTTGTGGGATGGCTTGGAGCTCCATTTTGACTGCCACATAACCGTTGTAGTTAAACAAGATCCTGGAGTAAAGGGATGAGTGGATCATTTGTGGATTAAATTCACCTGCTGCAAGCCTCGATTCTGACCCATCATATAGTGGAATCTATATTGTTGTTGAATGTTATTTATAAACTATAGGATGTATGCTATAAATGGAGTATGGGCCGGCCTACCTTGGAATGGAGTCACAAGTTGCCAGTGTCCCTGGAGCCTCCTCTACCTAAACACCCCCTGTAGTTAAGATTGTTTTTTGCCCCTCACAGAATTGTAGGTTGGTTTAGACTGAATTAGGATTTGAGGATGTGTACTGTGCATTCCTGACATTTGCATAACTCCCATGCCACGAACCATCACTGAACTTAGACTGAGGAGATTGTGACAAGTTCTTATTGACGGAGGCCATGACATGCTTGTCATTGGTTAGTCATGGGTGGGTTGTGAATGAGAAGAAACACTATAACTGTTATGTCTTCTGCAGAGTAAAGGGTAGAGGGAAAAAAACACAGTATGTAGTAAATAAGTTTGCATGTATGTATATATGTGTGTGTCATATCTATTTATCTATGTGTGTCTCTATCTCTCTACATATATATATATATATATATATATATATATATATATATATATATATATACACATGTCACCTAGCATTTGTGCAATTTATGTCGCAGTATGTGAAATGTATGCATGAATATCATGACTAATTTTTGCCCCTTTCACATGCCCACAGATGACACCACACCGGCAGATGAGGGGGTTCGTGGGGCCCTCCTGCGGGCGGAGCACCATTTGCGGCTATTACTAGCCGATCTCCAGGACCTGCGAGATCTACTTGTCTAATTTATTATTTTATATTTTTATATTTCAATGTTAATTTTTCATTCACATAAATGGTTTATGCAAGTTCACAGTTGTTGGTTTTATTTGCACATTAAACAGTATATGTGTAGATTGTTTATAATCTTGTACACAGGGTCTAATACAAACCATTGCACTTCAATTGCTGTAAGGGTTAATGTGTGCAATGCATGTGTTAGGCATGCTTGTAAGGATATATTGGCATCTAATTGATTCCAATTCCAAATAAGCATTTTTGTATGAGGATAGGTAATTGAATAAGTGGGTCATGTGATGTATTGCAGAATAGACATAATAGTGGGTTTTTTGGCGTAAATACACCGCTTACGTGCGGTAGCACCGCTTGGCTCCCGTTCGGATGCGGTATTCCCGTGCATACTCTGTAATACTCTGTAATACCGTGCAGAATCGGAGTGTTTCTCCCGCACACGCATGGTTTGTATGTCGTCCGTAAACACGCCCTGTTCTTAAAGAGTGAGTCCGTCCGAATGCGGAGGACACGTGGGCGTTTCTACGGACGATGGCCGCACGCGGCAGAACACCGTGGCGTGCGGCCCGCACCGTAAGAATTCGGGAATATCCGCACCGATCAGAATAAGGGCCAATGTAATTTTAAATGGCCTTTTCCTGCTTGTCGGCGGGGATCATGCAGGGAGATAACCTATCACTCTTGTGTGGTTATCAATTGTAGCAAACACCGTTTCTGAGCTGTTCAGACTGCAGGGAAAACGGCTCAGAAACGTTTTGGCTCCTGCTTATAACACATTTCAAAATACCGGTATTCTGTAACCGGTAAATTGACAATGGAGCTTTCACATTGTAGCTGTACGTGTTTTAAAGCAGTAAAAAAAAATGGCAATATGCCGTTTTAAAGCTGCAATGTGAAAGGGGCTTAAGATAGACAGAGGAGTTGACTATTAAACCCAGCAGCTCCAGATTCAATAAGATATGTTTAATAAAAATGTGCTGAGTTTGGGCGGTAAAAACAAACAATACAAACTAAATGCTATACATTATGATAAATACTTTAAGAAGTAAATGCAGGAGGTTGTAGCCTTTTTAAAGTATCTAGCACATTAAAAAAAATTCTTTGTTGTCTCTTATTTATTAGTATCAAAGTTTTTTTGTTATCTAACAGAAACATTTATTAATATACTGTATATAAAATGAGCATCCGTTTTTACAGTATAAATAAGAATTAGTCCAAAGTGTCTCATTTTTGTGCTGTTCTTAAAAATGTATGTGTTTGCGCTGACATTTGTTAATAATTTAATGGTTTGGTGATGATGGGGGCATGAAAACAATGAAATAATTGTTTGGGTTATGAAAGTGGCTATAGATTTAAGAATTAATAATGGAGGGGACATTTGATTTAATGTTGAGATCAGGAGATCATGATGCAGACTACTCATTTCAAGTGGGGTGGTGGCTTCATGAATTAAATGTTCCAGCCGTTTGGCAGCTGTTGTTTGAATTCTGTGCCTGCTGATGGTAACAATGTGGTTCCTGTTTAATAAATGTGGGAGTGATAACAATGTATGGGTTGCGATGACTGATACATTGGACTATTAATGCAGTGGTCTCTGTATAAAATGAGAGGACTAATTATATAGTTTATCTAAAAATTATATTGAAATGCTGTTTATGTATTGTTGGCTGACTGGTTAGAAATCAAACTAATCATTAAATGTTAATGCTTTTAATTTAATATACTGTAGGAGCTGTTGGGTGTATGGGGGGGGTGTTTTTTTATCATTTGTACTGTAGGTACAAGAAAATAAAAGTCCATGTGTATGAGGGCAGTGAAGACACAATTTTTTCACTTTGTTGTTTGCGTTCGTTACACACAGTTCCTTTCTCAAAGAAGAACCTAATAATCCATTATTCAGACAAAACAGCAATGTAAATTAGAGACAGCATCAGTGGTGAAAGCTGAAAGAACACATGAGAGAGAGAGAGAGAGGGGGGTATAAACTATAAAAATTCTGATGAGCAAATTTAGCTCTTTGTGGTTCTGTAAGTAGTAACATAAATAGTAGTGAGTCACTTGTATAAATTAATAAATTAGCATTGCCTTAATGAATACACACTAATATTAACCTCCTATTTTATATATCAGGGGTGGGCAACAGTTAGCCCCTGAAGAACTCCTGACTGGCCGGCTGCTCGGCTCTGCTGTATGTGTGTCTGATGGCATCTGTGTGCGCGCGGTGTAGTCCTGTGTAGCCAACACTCAGCCTGTGCATAGCAGGCACCAGCCGCGGCCCGCCATGTGCGCGAAAGGCCACAGGACTATGCCACATGCACACACAGGCGCCATCAGACTCACATACAGCAGCGCCGAGCAGCCCACTCCCTGCATTTCACTACAGCTGTAGCGCCGCCACCAAGGATGGGGCTGCAGTCTGCGCCATTTTGTCAATGCTTGCATGTAGTTCTTTGGAATATCTAAAGAGGGGATGGTGTGTGGCCTTACTAATGGGGGCAGATGTGTGGAATAACTAAGGAGGAGTTGGTGTGTAGAAATGTGAGGGGCATGTGCCTGGCTCAACATATATACTAAAGTTATACAAAACAAGCACCCTAAGTCTGCTATCGCTGGGGGTGTGATATATTTAGGCACTCAGCATGACAGCAGAGAACAGGGATATCGGGCGCATATAATTAAACCAATACAATCAATTAAAGATTAATTATAAACAGATTTGTGGCAATTGCCGCTCTCAGGAGTGATTCTGAGTCACTCAAAGGGAAAACTACAAATAATTATAAAGAATAAAGAAGAGAGAGTGCAGTTGTCACTCTATGATAAAGAATAAAATGTATTAATAGCACATATAAATGGCCTATATAAAATATAGCATATTAATAGACCCTGATATCTGCCTGGCACATTCATTTGAAAAGTATACCACAATATTATACATATAATACTTTAGAGACAATGGGTGAGATTTAATAGGATGAGAGATTCAGAAAGTGAGAGATTTGGAAAAATATCTCCAGTTTTTTTTTAAAGCGGCAATCATTTACACTGCAAAAGCAAACTGGTTTTGCAGTGTAAATGATTGCAGCTTTAAAAAAAGTGGAGATTTCTCACAAAATCGTTCACTTTCTGAATCTCTCATCCTATTAAATCTCACCCCTGATGTCTCTAATGCAGCCAATTCTCACCAGTGCTGATCAAAGTTCATACTTAATGTCCCCTTTGATTTTGTTGTGGAGTAGCACAGGTATTCCAATTGAAATTATATTGCCTCCAGAGTGTGTGGTGTACACACCAGGCAATTTTCCAATTTTAAAGGTCCCCGATACTGATATAGTCGGTACTGATGTAGCCCACTTGAGTCGGGACACATGGACTGTATCTCTGGGCTTCCCCCACAAATTGGGAGTATCCCAATGAGCACACGCCGTGGATACTCCCAATTTGCGGGGGAAGCCCAGAGATACAGTCCATGTTTCCCGACTCAAGTGGGTGTCTATACAGCAATACAAGCCGATCGCACTTACCACTAGGTGAGCGTGCGCTGAGATACAGCAGACTCTGCTATATACTCTTCAGAGCCGGAGCTCCGGGACTATCAATATGGTCACTTGTGTATAACAGCTTCCCACCCTAAGATCCTGCGCAGCCTTCTCCGCCACTGATCTTCTTTTCTCCGTTGTCCCCCTCACCTTCCAAGGTAACTGGAAATCAAATTATTGACGGCAGCTACATCAGTACCGGGGACCTTTAAAATTGGAAAATCGCCTGGTGTGTACACCACATACTCTGGAGGCAATATCATTTCAATTTGAATACCACTACTCCACAACAAAATCGAAGGGGACATTAAGTATCCTGAACTGTGATCAGCACTGGTGAGAATTGGCTGCATTAGAGACATCAGGTCTCCAAGGTATTATATGTATAATATCGTGGTATACTTTTCAAATTACAACTAAAGAAAAAAAAAACCTCTTATCTAGAGAGCGCATGAAATACTCAGAATTAAATGTTTCTAAAATGGTTATTATTTATTTATAATCTATAACACAAACAATGTTAATAAAATAAGCATATAGTAGGCATAAATACACACATCCTTAGATGATCAAGCTGTTACATATAAAATAAAATTGTATCACTTTGCCAATTGTCGCCAATACAATAAACTTCAAAAGAACATATTTTGCATAACCACCAGTAGCCAGGTTTTGATACTTTCACAGAAATACAATGATTCCAGATTTTTTAATTTAATTGGTAATTTAAAGGTACAGTATCGCCCTTTCAGACGAGTCCAGAGCAACACCCAGAATTAACCCTATTAATCATCCAACAGCGATAGTGAATTTTACGTGGAATCTGACCCCCAGAACCCGTCCCCTTTAGGGACCCCCAGAGAGGAGGTGACACCTACTACCTCCGGGGCGCGCAAAACACGCGGATCCGCCTCTGTCCCCTCCAATGATCCCCATGAAGGATTTAATTTTGACCCACAGTCCTCAAACCCTTCAATTGCCTCGTACTCCAGGCTGTTGGACACCGCCATCACAAAGTTTTCCAATGCCCCACATCCAGTGCACAACAATTTGAATAAGAAGGAGCAAATGGCATTATCAAAGATGAGCAAATATCCTGACATGGTTTTCAGAGCCGCCGACAAAGGCGGTGGCCTCGTCATACAAGACCTCTCTACATACACAGCTGAAGGTGACAGATAACTGGCAGATAACAACATCTATGAGTTGCTCAGCAACGACCGCACAGACTCCTACAAGAAAGAAGTAGACAGTGTACTCTTAAGGTCATTCCGACAAGGGCATATCACGAAAAAATTACAAGAAATTCTAACAAAAAATAACCCCTCAGTACCCATCTTCTTTACCCTGCCCAAAATACATAAAAATTAAACACAGCCCCCAGGACGTTCAATTATTTCAGCACAGAACTCCATCTTCCAATCGATTTCCCAGTTTTTGGACAGCATCCTACAACCCATCATGAGAGAACAGCCTTCATACATCATGGATACAATGGACTTTCTTAACATCGTAAAACGATTCTCTACAGTACCACCCAACACTTTGCTATGCGTCATGGACGTCAATAGTTTATACACGTATATCCCCCATGATGATGGGTTAAAAGTGATGAGAGCATTCCTTAAAAAAACAATAAGATGAACTCTCTAGACCATGATTTATTCATTAAACTGTTGAGATTGATGCTCACAAAAATGTATTTCTTGTTTAATGGAAAATTTTATAAACAGTTATCTGGATGCTCAATGGGGAGCAACGTCTCCCCGTCCTTCGCGAACACATTTATGTTCCATGAAGAAAAGTCCATGTTTTTTGAAAATGAAGAGACCAAGGACTAAATCATCATGCTAACATGCTACATAGACAATCTCTTTGTACTGTGGAGTGGCAGTGAAGATGAATTTGTGACAGCTATGCATAACATCAATCAAAGAGATTCAGCTATAAAATTTACATTCCAAACATCATACCATTCGGTACGTCCAAATTAACATTGTTGAGGGGAACATCAGTACGGGACTATATACCAAACCCACTGACAAAAATAATGTATTAAGGGCTAGCAGCTTTCATCCAGTCGCTTTGAAAAAAGCACTTCCAAAATCCCAAATGCTGCGAGCAGCAAGAATCGTGAGCAATAGAAGTGAGCTGCCCACGGTACTGGATGCTACGACTGACAAATTCTTAGAGAGAGGGTACAAGAGTGACCTGCTCCTTAAGCAGAGGGAAGAGGTTCTTCACACCCCAGGAGAATCTTTGTTAATTAAAAAAGACATCCAGGAGCAACAACAGAAAGCAAAGAATTTGATTCCATTTGTAACCAGTTACAATACATCAAGTTATGTACTTTCAAGGGCATCCAGGGCCTTGTGGCCCATCATCAAGACTGATGATGGACTCCCGGGACTGAGAGACAAACGCCCACTGATCTGCCATACTCATGGCAGAAATATACAAGACCAGATCGTGCACAACATCACTGGATTTGCCTCTACTTTAGAGGCAGAAGCCGGGAATTTTATGAGACAACCAAACGGGTGCTATAAGTGCATTCATTGCACCACATGCCAGCACATGGTCACCGGTGGCTCTTTTGTACATCCAACTGATGGAAGAACATTCCCGATAAAGCATGTATTAATGTGTACCACTACACTGCCCATGTAAGCTCTTGTATGTGGGTAAAACTATCAGATCGTTACGTACCAGGATGGCTTTACATAGATCTGCCATCAGTAAAGCCCTTTTGGGTAAAGATAACGAGCAACCAGTTGCGAAACATTTTGCCCTAAAACACAAACTATCGGATCTAAAGCATATAATAATTGAACACATACCTGAGACCTTAAGAAGAGGAGACCGAGATGGAAAACTATTAAGAAGAGAATCGGTTTGGATACACAGACTAAACAGTACTAAACCTTATGGACTTAATGACAAATTAACATTAGGGATATTCCTGTGATTCCATCCCATCTAGTAGGATTATAAAATGTCCATCTCTTTCACTTCTTACTATCCTTTGTGGCAATCAGTCTTTGGACGATGTGGACATCCAGTCCATTGTGGCATCCACATATACAGTGTGCTTTACATTCTCTCCGCTAAATTCTTTCTATCCCTTAAATATTTCCATTATTGATGCGCATATACCTGTGTACTGTTACATCATTCATTGATTCCAATAAAGTATATACAGTGTGCTTTTTTCTTCTTCTCCGCTAATTCTTTCTATCCCTGTCAAAAATGTCCTTCTTAGTGTACATTAACTTACATCACTTATGATTTCCCAAGAACTTCATCCATGGTTAACAAGTGGATACTAGTCGCCAATATATTTGTACAAAGATGGATTGAGATTATATATATATATATATATATATATATATATATATATATATATATATATATATATAAACGGGGAATACACAAAGATATGATACAGTGTACCCTTAAACTGCATACGTTTTTACATAAATAGTATACAGTATGCATTGGTGTGGGTATTACCACACAATATTAATTATTAAAAGTACATGTCGACTCATAATCATCCTCCCAGTCCATCCAGATGTTGCCATTTGATGATACATTGATCTGTCCTAGTTTGACAATCACCAATCCATTAAGTATTGGTGGACAGTTTTAATGATCCTTTATTTTATGATCACTTAATATTGTCACCACATAACAACACTTTGTCATTACCATATAATACCATTCACACTATCATATATCATATAGTAATATTGATTTTATTGCGCTTCAACTGCTAAATATAGCGCATCTTATCCAAGAACTATATACACTGACAATTTCAATAGATTTATGTTTTCTTGTTATTTATTTATTTACAGACACACACAGCGCGGTGGACAAACACTGTGCGCCAGAGAGGCTGACCGGCTGAACACATCATGGACATCACCATGACAACTAGATGGCTTGCGCTCCATTGAGCACTCCAGCACCCGGAAGACAGGGGCCGCAATTAAAGACACTTCCTATAGCTACACTTCCGGGCTAACCCCTGGTGCCAGTGCACTCACGCTGCGTGTCAGTCTCTCACTCACCCTTTATAAGGTAAGCACTGTTTTACATTATTTGTTCTCATCTAACACCTTGACAAAGGGGCGATTAATCCCCGGAACGTTGGCTTAATACAAAGTTTTGTTTGCAAAATCCCGCTTGAGTGCCGCCTTTTGTTTTGACTCTACCAACCTGTACCTGGAGGGCACCAGGGTAATACCAAGTCGAGGGAGTGCCGGGCCGACACAAACAGTACCTCTGTTTGTTTCTGGACGGTAGTTATACTAATCTCTCTGAGAGAGAGGGCACCGGGGCTGTTGGAAGCATAGGAGGAGTGCCGGGCTGATCTGTACACACACACACACACACACACACACACACATATATATATATATATATATATATATATATATATATATACACAATTCCCCTAGATAATGTCATCCATGTCAGCATCCAGTTTATTGGTCTAAAGTATAGCCTGCTGACATTTCGGTCCCTGAAGATCTTTCTCAAGGCAGTATGCTGGCAGCCATTTTCTATGTTTCACATTTTTATGGCAGAAGGAGCCGGGAGAGCAGGGAGCCGGACCGCAGACTGATTCGCCGGCAACAGGTTTCCGGCAGATACAGCGGGTAACAATAGCCCCGCAGCCCCCTCGGCACCCTCACCTTCCAAGCACCTCCCCGCCACCGCAGGGGCTGCGGGTTGATAGCGACGCCACTGCCAAAAAGGTATAGGATGGGGAACTGGGACCAGTTGTGATGTTGTGCTGCCTTGAGAAAGGTCCTCAGGGAGAAAACATCGGCAGGCTCTACTTCAAGATCCAAATTAATACATTAAAATCCCCTTATACTTTTCGAAAAGCGATAGCACTTCCCAGTTTTGCAAGACCCAATTTTATTAAAAATGAAACATGACATGTATTTAGCCAAAGTGCATTTGAACCATTGTAGTGTTAACGCTAAAGTCCAAAAAATGGGTTCCTTCCTTTCCAAAGACTTGTCATTTGCCTTATGAATGTGCATGCCGGTTGGGAATGTCACGTGATTGATTTATTACTCGGGACCTACTGTAATTAAATATGTAGTGCTGCAGATAGGGGAGCATTTGTGTTCTATGATAGCTTTGAAAATGCTCATTACGCCAGCATCATTAGAAGGATTTTCTTTTGACAAGCCGTTGTGTTTTAATTGTGCTATTATAAACACACTTCATAATTGTTCCATTTAGCCTGTACAAAGATTGGAAAACCAATGTGCAATGCAGACAGAGTGCAGAGATAATTTTATAACAATAAGCGCTGCACAAAGAGATGATAGCACAATTAGTATAAGAATAATTAGCCTATTTAATAGGGAACAAATTGTACACATTTCAATGCTGCACATACTTAGACATTGGAAGCAAAGAAACAATGATATGGAATTTCTTCACAAACTGAGAGAAACAGATGTGACCAAGAGATGGAATATACTAATTTGAAGTGCAGGAGTTCTAATATTGTATGCATAGTCCCTTTTAATTGTATGATTGGGTATGTTACTTAGTTAAGTGGTTTCATAACTGATATGGTTAATAAAGCAAAGCTCCTTTCTAATGTTTTCCATTGCTATTAACAAGAACATTTTTATATTTTATCCATCTATAGAAATTAATTGCTGCATATGCCATTACTTGTTAGAAATGGATATTGTTTTGTGTTTCTTTCTAGCTTCATTTAGGTGTCTTCGCTTTATTTAGTCATTGTAGCTATTTATATAGCACACACACAGTGGCGTAGCCTCAAAATAAGCGCCCCTTGCTGGAAAATATCAGTAATGCCCCCCCCCCCTCAAAAAAAACAACCCCCCCCTTCCCACAAGTAAAGTTGAATCTAACTCACTCCTCCGTTCCTTTGCTTGCCACCGTCGGGTCTTGCTTGCGGTCCCGGCACTGTACCTGCTGCTACTGTATAATAAGCATGTAATTATATAATCCTCAAAACCTGTCTGCTGTAAGGGGGCAGACATTTTGTTAGAGACATTTTTCATTAGCAGCAGCAGGAGGAGTGCTGGGAGTCAGAACTGCTGCCAAGTAGAACTGCAGGTCCCAGCAGGCAGTAGCAGTACGATAGCCATACAGACCCCTGGCGCCTATATTTTCTCAACACCTCCCGTGACTGAGGGGTCTGCAGGGCTATTGTTACGCCACTGCACACACATATTCTGCAGGGCTGTACAGAGAACATTTTGAACATTCACATCTTTTTTATGTAAGAGTTTAAAGTTATTTAAAGCAAAGTGCATTTTTCTTTACATCATATATATATATATATATATATATATATATATATTTATATACACACACTAAACATCGGCGCTCACTTTTCCTAGTTTTGGGGTGCCCTATGGCTTGTGACTACATTTAAACAGAAATTGTAGGGGCTCTGCACTCACTAACTTAGCTGATATTAATAAACAGTTGAGATTTAGTTCATGAATTGATCAATGCACTTAAGCCTGCAGCCCTCTTCACGGGACCCCACTTTTCTGCAGGTCCTGACACTATTGCTCAAAATGGCTACAATACACATGTTATCTGGTCTAAAGCTCACAGCAGGCTGTGCTTTTATAGGTGAGCAGTTACCAACACACCTGCCACTAATCATCTAGGGAAGTGGTTAACATAAGCTATGCACTATAGGTTAAAACAGGGTGCATGAGAGAATGTGACTACAAAAAGACTAATTAAAAAATTAATCTAATAAACAATATACACTAAACATCAGCACTCACATTTCCTAGTTTTGGGGTGCCCTATGGCTTGTCACCAAGCCATAGGGCTTGTGACTATGCCTGGAATCAAACATTAATGTGATAGCTTTGTTTATTGTAACCATTTTGAGCAATAGTGTTAGGACCTGCAGAAAAGTGGGGTCCCGTGAAGGGGGCTGCAGGCTTAAATGCATAGATCAATTCATGAACTTAGTCTCCAGTAAACTGGGTCTGGTGCCTCCACAAAATTGAATGATATTTGCAGTAGTGGTGCGGCACTCAGACAATATGAGAAGTAATGAAGAGAAGCAGGCGGAGCTGCCTAACATGTCTATGTGTCTAGTGTGCTTGAGTCTCTGAAACACTGCCATCTGCTGGCAGAAAGTGAAACTACAGCTCTTTCTCACACATGCACAAACGCAGAAGTTAGCAGACTAGCTTTCGATTTGGGGCTGTCTTTGCAGATACTCTTTTGGTTGTAGATTTACTAAAGCTTGTAAAACAGAGATGAGGTTGTGTTGCCCATAATATCCGATCAGATTAATTCTCTTTTTTACTAGCATGCAATAGATACATTATATCTATATTGGATGCTTATTCCAACACAGCAACTTGAACCATTAACATATATACTGGATCTTTTTAACAATGACCATAGAAAATTGAGCTAGGCAATTAGTATACTCTCTGCTGATTTGTAAAGCAGCAACACTAGCATCCTGTAGCATGTCCTGTTATGCTACCAGCAGTTGCTGTGACCATTCTGTCTCAGAGCTGCACACAACGCTTGTAGGATTTCCAGACATGGTCATAGTTTTTGGAATGATTTCAGGTAGAATGTCCTCCTTTTGAGTCTGAAATGATTTAGATAGTGGCGTAACTATTAATTTTTCTCCCCCCCCCCTACCAAAAATGTTGTCAGGGCCCCCCCCACCAAAAAAAATGTTAGTAGCACCCCACCCCCGTGCCTTATCCCTCCTGCATCCGCCGCTGGTCTTGTCTGTGGTCCCGGCTCCCCTGGCTCTTGCTGTTTTTTTTTTTGTTTTTTTTTTTTTTATTTCTTTATTTCATTTTCTTGACATAAAAAAAGACATATAATACATAAAACATACAAAGACATACTTACAAAACAGTGTACATTGCTTGGCTGTGGGAAATCCCCCGCATAATCTTATGCATAGAGATATACAATAAAATTCCTCCTCTATTTATCCCTACGCTAGAAATCTATACCAGGCGCGTATCCCTTACAAATAGGACTATACTAATGTAAGGCCTTTTTCCAATCGGCAAAGGTGTAGTGGCCCTTTTACGTTGGTTATTATGATGCTGCATTTTTCTCACTTTTCTTCTCTTCCTCCCCCCCCAATTGGTTACCCCTTTTCACCTATACTATAAAGTGGGATAAATCCAAAATCAGAAAGAAAAAAAAAAAAAAAAAAAAAATTTTATACCACTATGCAAACCTATGTAGTGTAATTATAATTTATTTATTTTAATTATCTTAATTGCTTCTTGTGAACGTGCAAAAAAAAAAAAAAAAAAATTTATACCGCTATGCAAACCTATGTAGTGTAATTATAATTTATTTATTTTCATTATCTTAATTACTTCTTGTGAACGTGCAAAAAATTGTGACTATTCAATAAAACTATCATCCTGTTACTGTGACTTTCCTTAGTTATCTCTTCCATTTACCCCAGATCTTATAAAACTTCACTAAAGTGTTCCTTTCTGTGTGTAAAATTCTCTCATGTTTAATTGTAAATTCAACCAACGCTTTCCATTCTATCAGGGAGGGGCCGGTTTTAGCGAACCACGTTCTGGCCACTATCACCTTGGCCAATGCCATTACATTACATATAAACTCTTTATCCGGGTGTCTCTGGTATTGCTGCGTTACAATATTCAATAGGCAACTTCTTGGGGTCAGCATATCCTGTGGTATCCCTAGCCCACCTAAGGTATTCTTCACCTTGGTCCAAAATCCTTGAACCACCTCACAATCCCAGATCAGATGAAAAAACGATCCCACTCCTTCATTACATTTGGGGCAGCTGGTTGTTGATCTACCACCAAATTTCGCCAATCTCACTGAGGAAATATACGCTCTATGCAAAATATATATCTGTGTTTGTTGGACCCTAATTGAGTTGGTAGCTTTTGGAATTGAGGCAACCGCACATTTCCAATCTTGATTTTCTATAAAGCCCACCTCTTTCTCCCATTTTGCCTTAAGGACTAATAACCCATCACTGCTTTTAGCCTGCAACAATTCCTGGTATATCTTAGAGACCATTTTGGGTTTCCTACCCATCTCCACCCATTCTCTCACTGGGCTAGTTCCAAAGATAGGTATAGAACCTCCAAAAATACTCACAAGCGCACTTTTAATTTGCATATATCTCCAGCTATAAGAATCTGGAAGCCCAAATTCCAATTTTAATTGATTGAACGTCTTAAGACCCCCATTTTCATACAGCTGGGATAGTGCTTTTACCCCCAAGGGCACCCATATTTTATCAATCTGGAGTTTCTCAAGTACTTTAAGCTTATGATAATCACACAACGGATGTTCAGTCTCCCAATCCGTAAATTGCAAGATCTTATTTGCTTCTACCCAGGTTTTCACCACTGCCTTAGTTAATGGGAGGTCTCCTGCTTCCCTTTGTCCTTTTATTATCTTTTGTAGCGGTGTAACCCCTTCTGATGCGTATCTGTCCTTAACTATCTCGGAGTCGACCCAATCCGACATAAGGGCAATCTGGCTTGCCAGATAATATAATTTCATGTCTGGGACTGCCATCCCCCCTTCATCTCTTGTTCTCATGAGTGATTTAAGACGGACTTTGGGACGTTTCTTACCCCAGATAAAGGTAGAGAACATGCTATTGACTTTCCTAAAGAACGCCTCTGGAATCATTATAGGGGCCTGATTTAATATATATAAAAATTTAGGCAGGATAATCATTTTCAACAGATTCGCCCTCCCCATCGGTATCAAAGGCAGTCTACCCCATATCTTGATTTTTCCCCCCAAGTACATCACAAGAGGTTCCAAATTTAATTTACAAAAATCCATTGGATTGCGCGAGACCTGAATCCCCAAATACTTGAAGCCATCCACTAGTTGAAACTGGGCATCCTCTGCACATTCCCAAGTTTGACCTGTTCTCAGCAGCATAAGGTTGGATTTGCTCTTATTAACTCTAAATCCCGTGAATCTACCATATTCCTCTAGCACCTTGTTTATCTCAGGAATTGCCTTACCTGCATCTGCCACACACAGTATAAGATCATCGGCATATAATGCCAAGACGTCCGAACCCATGCCTGATCTCATTCCATCAATCCCCGGATGCCTCCTAAGTATACATGCCAGGGGTTCGATAAATAGTGCAAAGAGACTAGGGGATAAGGGACATCCTTGTCTCGTCCCCCTATATAGAAAGAAAGGTTGCGAAATATCGCCATTTATCGCCATTCTAGCCTGGGGAGCAGAGTACAATAACTGTACCCATTTAATATATCTTACTCCAAAACCAAACTGTCTCATTACCTCCCAAAGAAAAGGCCATTCGACCGAATCAAAGGCCTTAATGGCGTCCAGAGAGAGAACTGCCGGGCATGCATACTCCTCCCTTACCAACTGTAAGTGTAGAGAAAGCCTCCGTAGATTGATGGAAGTAGACTTGCCCGGCATAAAGCCAGTTTGGTCCGAGTTGACTATCTTATGCATATACTGATTTAATCTTTTTGCCAAAATTTTGGCTAACACCTTTGCTTCAAAAGAAATCAAAGAGATAGGCCTATAGGAGTCTAATGAGGCTGGATCTTTATCTGCTTTCAATAACACTATAATCTTGGCTTCCAACATAGATAAAGGGATTGCGTTATCTTGAAAACCAGAGTTAAATACCTCAAGTAAAATAGGAGCTAGAGTCTGAATACAGCTTTTATAAACCTCCCCTGGAAGACCATCTAGCCCTGCCGCTTTCCCATTTGGAAAGGAACTAATGGCTTCTTTAACCTCTATTAGACTGAGGGGCGCCTCCAGGGCCATACTATCTTCTACCGACAAGGATGGAAGCCCTATGTTATTAAGAAAAACTTTTATCTCTTCCTCCCCACATTCCGATCTAGACTCATAAATATTAGCAAAATATTCCCAGAAGGCATTCTGGATAGCTGGGTTAAGGCCCATACACACTTGTAGACTTTCATTTCAAAAGACTTTGCCAAAATCTCTGATAGATTTATCTTTCACCAAAGTAGTGCGTACACACTGAACTATTTTCCCCAAAGAGCAAAAGATTTTCAGGAGGCAAAAGACTTTGCTGAAAATCTTTCATATAAAAGGCTATTTACATAATGGGCGGGGTTAGAATTCCAAGGGTGGGAGCAGGGGCCATTTTATTCAGTGCATGTCTGCTCTTGGGGCCTGATTCAGAACTGATCGCTGGGCTGTGTATATTCGGAGCCCAGCGATCAGGTAAAATCCCGAAACGCCATTGGAAGCGCATTAAAAAGTACTGTATTTTCAAGAGCCTGGAGTGACTTTATTTCTTCCATACAGATGGAGCCCGGCTCCCTCTTGCTGGCGAATCGCCAGAACGTCACCACTGGCAATCCGCCAGCAGCCCGGCTCTCCATCTGACTGAGACGTGCACGCGCGTCTCAGTTTCCGGGGCGGCAGGGCGACGGGAACCCTGTCCGTCTCCGCTTCAGGGAGACGGACAGGGTTAGGGGGGGGGGGTGCAGGGAGGTGGTGAGGACCCCGGGTTGACCGCCGACAAGCCAGCGGGGACCCGGCGGAGAAAGCGCCGTCGGAAGGGGACGCGCGCGCATCTCGTGCGCGCACGTCCCCTTTCGCAGATACAGATGGCGGGTGGCGGGGGATGGCGTCGCCATCGCCATCCCCTGCAAAGAAGAGACCCGCTCCATCTGTAATTTTGTGTGTGTGTGTGTATATATATATTTATATGTGTATATATATATATATATATATATATTCATATATAAATATTCATTGGTGGGTAGTGGAGCCATTAATATATACATTGCTGGCATGTGCCAGCAATGTATATATTATTACTGGCCAATACATAAATATTCATTGGTGGGTAGTGGTGCCAGTAATATATACATTGCTGGCATGTGCCAGCAATGTTTATATTACTGGCTAATAACATTGGTGGCCAGTGTGCAGTATGCTGTGCTCCGTGTGGAGGGAGGGAGCAGGGCGGATAGAAGCCGGGAGGTGCGGGGCGTCAGCTGACAGTCTGTGCTGTGGCCGGGAGGGAGCAGCTGCAGCCTGGAGAACTATGGAGCCAGGCAGACGAGCGGGGCGGTCCTTCAGCGGCGGTGAGTATGATCTGCAGCCGGCGGGGGAGCAGGGGGAGGGAGCGGGGCGGTCAGCCGGGCTGAAAGTGTATCATCTTTCAGTCCGCGCTGCGTACACACCTGGCGATGATGGCTGAAAAACCAGCCATCATCGCTAGATGTGCTGGTAAAACCAGCAGACTGCCCACCTCGTTGGCGATGATGCGGGAGCGCGCATCATTGCCAGTCGGCAGTCGGGGGGGCATACACACCAGGCGACTTTCAGGTGAAAATCGCTCAAAACAGCTGTTTTGACCGATTTTCAGCTGAAAGTCGTCTAGTGTGTATGGGCCTTTAGATGTTGCCATTTCCCCCTTTATATCCCTTATCTTTGTAACCGTGTTACTACCATCCTCAATCCGGGCCAAATGGGCCATTAATTTACCAGAACGATCCCAGTTTTTATATTTCATATATAGACCTCTAGCAAGTATTCTATCATTTTCCTCCTGTAAACACAACAGCCACTCCTGTTGGGCTGCCAACCAGGCTAATCTCGCATCCTCCGAGCCCGTCTCTATAAAGCTCATCTCTTTCTCTCTACACCGAGATTCCAAGCTTGAGATCCTATCCCTCTTTTTCTTTTTAATTATGTTTACCTGTTTTTTTAATGTGCCCCTCATAAAGGCCTTCATGGAATCCCACACTACTGCCATGGATGCAGACCCTTTATTAACTAGCCAAAATTCTTTCCAACTTTCTTCCACTTCCTCCAAGCTTTCTAAATTATTTAACCACCTAGGATCAAATTTCCAGAAGGTCTGCCGCCTGGTATTATCATCCATAAGCTCCAATACAATAGGGGAGTGATCAGAGATCCCTCTGTTTTTATATTCCACTTCTTTTACCTGGGGCAGCAGTTCTTCAGAAACTAACATAAGATCTATCCTTGAGAGCAAGAGATGAGAGGTCGAAAAACAGGAGAATTGAATTTCCTCTGGGAATCTCTCTCTCCAAGGATCTACCCACCCCAGGCTGCTGATAAACCCCTGGAGTCCCATATTCCCCTTTCTATTGCCTCCCTCCCCTTTACTCCATCTATCTCGCTGTACATCCAGCACATTATTGAAATCCCCTGTACAGATTACAGGTATGTCAGGTGTCTGCAGTGTAAATTCCACCGCTTTAGATAAAATTTCATAAGAAAATGGCGGTGGAATATATATTGCTAAAAGCAACACTCGCCTAGCATTTATCGAGCAATCGAGGAAAACATACCTCCCCCAGGGATCAGAGGATACCCTATTGCATGAGAAGGATAGGGATTTTTTAATCAATATTGACACCCCCCTAGATGCTGAAGTGAATTGAGAGTGGTAAGCATGGCCCACCCAGGCTTTTTTTAAAGACATGAGCTTATTGTCAACCAAATGGGTCTCAACCAAACACAAAACATCAGGATTACATTTCTTAGCATACCCCAATACCAGCGATCTTTTCACTTTTTCATTTATACCTCTAACGTTCCATGTGACAACTCTCACCATGGTCTTACGTTATCACTATAGTTCTCCCCCGGACATAACATATTTGAATCATCTTATATTTAACATAGCCAAGGAAATATAGATTTCTGCAGTCATCTAACAAATAACTATAATACTCAAACCACTCCATAAATCTTTTGCAGTCCCTACACGATAGATCATAGATGCAACTCAACCTAAACCAATGTACACACATAAACAGACACAGGACACACAACCCCCCCCTGTCCCACCCCCACCCCCCACCCCGTATACCTACCCCCCCTGGCATACCTGATTCCCGCCCTACCCTTGACCCTAACCCTGTGGGGCTTTTACCTTAGGGCCACCAAAGTGCGGTGAGCTCCCTGCTTTATCATTACCATATTTATTCAGTGCTAACCGCTAGTTGTCTAGGCCCTGGAGCCCACTGGTCCAGCCAGCTAGCCGCTTCTTTAGCTGACTGGAAAAAGAGCGTGGAACCATCTGCAATGACCCTTAATTTAGCAGGAAAAATCAAAGAATATTTCACACCCTTTTCCCTCAATCTTTTTTTAATGTCCATGAATTTGGACCTCTCCTTCTGCACCTCAATCGCAAAATCAGGAAAAAGTGCAACTTTTACTCCATTGTGCAACAGTGGGCCTTTTATACGGGCCTGTTTTAAAATAATGTCCCGATCCTGGAAATTCAACACTTTAAAGAGCATTGTTCTAGGAGGTGAGCCAGGCGGGCCCGGTCTAAAGGGGACCCTATGTGCCCTTTCAATTGAGAAAAATTTAGACAAGCATTCTTCTCCAATTTGTGCTTTGATCCAATTTTCCAGAAATCTTATAGGATCAGTCCCTTCCACACGTTCTGGAAGGCCTACCATCCTAATATTGGATCGCCTAAGCCTCCCCTCCATATCCGCCATCTTGCTCTTAACCTCTTTCATTTGGACTGCCAAATTTTCAACTCTGGACACCAAGAAATTATTGCTATCTTCCACCTTGGAGATGCGATTTTCTACTTCAAGGATTTGAGCTTTAATTTCTTTGATATCAGATCTCATAAGAGTAAGTTCAGATTGC
The DNA here is from genome assembly GCF_055691185.1 of Crinia signifera. Classification (NCBI taxonomy): domain Eukaryota; kingdom Metazoa; phylum Chordata; class Amphibia; order Anura; family Myobatrachidae; genus Crinia; species Crinia signifera. Next base: position 17,470,580 of record NC_139227.1, read on the forward strand.
ACTTCTGTAATTTTTTGAGTCAACCTTTGTTCAGAGCCATTTACTGCTTCAATCACTTGCTGCCAAGAATTTTCTGTGGTTTCACAGGGCTTATTCCCTTTGACAGGGGTTGACTGCGGCGTATTGGAAGGTGTCTGGGTTTCATTGGCAGGCTGCGTCCTCGCGAATCTTTCCAAACGGGCAGCTGCGGCTGCATTGCCGGACTTGCCCATTGCAGCGTAGGGCCAAGAGCGCGGACTATTTCTTTGAAAGTTCACAAGATAATTTCAGCAACAGGCAGCTATATGCACCATAGGTTACAAGTCTATCTTTCTGTATCTTTCTGTATACTGAGGCTGCCAGAGATATTTTCTTTTATGAGGCTGACTATCCCTGAGGCAGATAGTACACTTGCGGCAAACTAGTGTATTAGCTTTGCAACCAGCTTAAGTATGGACAAAGCAACTTGGACAAATGTCTCTTATTCCTGCACACCGCACTTCAATCAAAGCCAGGTGAGCTCCTCCAACACCCGTGCATATTAAACAGTGGGACTGCCAGGCGAACAATTTGTTTCCTTAAAGCTGGAAAGTCATGTACCAAACAGTCACTATGCAGCAGATTGCAACACCAGGTTCGCAGCCGACTTTAAAAGTCTCTGTTGTGGCCCACACAGCTTCCAGCAGGGCGGCCCACTTCTCAATCACAATACTCCACACACCGAGCAATAGTGGGACCAGGTGTTTCTTACAGGCGCTTATACACTCTGCATACTTGGGCTTGAAACCACAGTTCACCGTGCAAAAAAAAAAAAGGTATCAGAGCAGCTGCCGCTGTATCTTACCGCACCTTCTCTTGGCACGCTATTTGTCCAGAATACTGATGCCGCGAAGCACGGTTCACCTGCCGCCCCACACGGCGTGTTCCGATCCACTGCAGCCGCCTCAGCCCTGTTTGCACGCCCGATCAGCAGCTCGTCTATTGGCGTGTGTGCACTGCCTTGACCGGCACACGGCACACGGCGCGTCAGCTCCGGTGCCTGTCTCCTTCCACCTCCGCCTCCCAACTTTCTCTGCCACACTCCTCCACTCCTCCAGCAGCCTCAAACAGCCTCCAGCAGCCTCTCAGCCAGCGTATCTGTGTAGACTTAGCACAATAATCAGAGCCGTCAACACATCAGATTAGGACGCCATAGCAGGGAGCTCCCACCACACACTCCTCTACTCCCGCGCCGCCGTGGCCCCACCCACAGCTCCCTGGCTCTTGCTGTTAATGAAAAGGGACACTCACAAAATGGCTGCCCCCATACAGCAGACCATTTTTAAGGATGCTAGAGGAGGCCACTGCCTCCTCTAGCATCCACAAAAATGGTCTGCAGTATGGGGGCAGCTATTTTATTGGTGTCTCTTTTCATAAGCAGCAGGTGGGAGCCAAGAGTCCGCGACCGCAAACAGATGAGCCAATGGCAGGTCATGGCAGATGGCAGCAGGTCACAGCAGATGACAGCGGGTAACTATAGCCCTGCAGACCCCCTGGCACCCACACTTTCTCTGCGCCTCCCTGCCACGGCGGTGGCTGCCGGGCTATAGTTACGCCACTGGATGTAGAAAACACCATTTTTCTTTTTATTGTAGCAGCAAGAAACCAATTCATTACATGTTGCAAGCATTGTAATAGAAACATGTCTTTGAAATGTTTCTTTTTCTATAACTACACCATTATACTCATACTGTATGTCTCCATGAACTGCTATCTTCTTTCTCTGTTTTGTTGGCTACACTTGGTATATGGAAATGCAGTCTGGCATAAACTGTATGCTATATTTTCTCCAATGGGAGTACTAACGCTCAAACCTCTTGACATATTTACTGCTTATGTCAGTCAGCATCAGTAGCTGCTCAAGGGGGGAGGGGGGGGGGGTGTTGCAGCACAGTTCAAAATTCAAATAGGGGGAAACACTAACTTCCAGTGAGTCAGTTTGATAAGACAGTTGATGTTTTTCCCCTATTTAAACTTTGAACTGTGTAGCAGCCCCAACTCTGGAGCCTCCCTTGGTCAGCAGCAACCTACTATGGCTGTCCATTGTCAAATTTGGCTTGGCTTCACTTGTCAACCTGCTTTTCAAAGCATCATTCTTAGAACAAAGGGATCTATGTATTGAGCCTTGGAGAGTGATAAAGTACCAACCAACCAGCAACACAGCCTGTAACATGGCTGAATGGCTGGTCTTGTATCTGTGTTCACTATCTCTCTCTCAGAGGATTAGTACATATACCCCTCAGTCTAGGTCCGAGGGGTCAATTGAGAAATAACTAAAGTTTACCAAATACAAAGTAATATGAGAAGCAAAGTAAGTTTTAGGCAGAAAGAAGAAGGATTACTTGGATTCCGCCTACACTGTTTCAACATGAAACTCAAGGTACTGCAACATGTTTCTCAAACGTCATAAGGGGCATTATTCTTCGCAGGACATTGCATAGTTTATTTTATAGTTAGACATTATATATATATATATATAATATATTTATATTACAGATAGAGCCATCCTCATTTAGCTCTTGAATTTGATTACGTGAGCCAGAGCTGTTGGACTTAATCTTATGATAATCTCCAACTGTATTATTCTATGTATTGTATTGCATCTGAGAACAATAGGCCTCGTGAGCCATGACTCACCATAGCTATCCAGAGATGGCTAGTTGAAGAAGGCTCCATCTGTATGTTTTATTACTGTGTGTTATGGTGATAGCTGAGTATGTTCCACAGATAGCAACGGTCACAAATTGTTTCATTCCAGGAAACACTTGATCACCAAATGTTACTGTTGCAGCAAGTAGTTAATAAGCGCTTTTGTGCACACAGCAGAAAATATTTTAAAAAAATCCACATCCACATAAAAATGATATTACATTAAACCATGGGGCGTCCGCAGAAACTCTATTACTTTAAATAAATTGCATGATGGGCTACACTGCAGAGAATGAATATATAATTTATTCAAAGGAGCAGAAGCCAAGGACATACATATATTTAATACAATGACATATATAAATTCTTCTGTATTGCTAAAATGGGTACTTCTTTTGGAAAAAAATAGGTTCTTAGTTAACAATGTGAAAAAGCTGAAAAAAAACGTTTTTTTTTTTTTTTTCTTCTAAATGCTAGTGAAGGAACCCATATGAAGAGGTCAGTGTGAAATAGTATATAGGCTTCAAAACTTTTATTAAACTGTTAATGAAGAACCTTGACTCTTTCAAAAGACTTATCCAATCTAATAATATTGCAGAATTTATAAATATAGCTTTCAGGTATGTTCCTGAGTATTTCAGGTTTGCCCTGTCTATTTGAATACATCATAAATAATATAGTATATCTAGCAACTATTTTGTTCTTGTTTGTATCCATACATTCTAGATACATTTTTCATGCTGCTCATATTTCGCAATGAAATGAGTTTATCAGCTTTTCCATTTAATTAATTGAATAAAAGTTGTTTTATACTGTATGCAATACATACTCTTTCTGATCGGCATAAAGGGCCTTATTCTAGTTCACTCTTTCTGACAAAATCCTTCTTAGATGGACAAACCCATGTGCACTCCAGGGGGGGCAGATGTAAAATGTGCAGAGAGAATTAGATTTGGGTGATTTATTTTGTTTCTGTGCAGGGTAAATACTGGCTGCTTTATTTTTACACTGCAATATAGATCTCACTCTGAAGTAAAACCCCACCCAAATTTCAAATCTTTAATCGATTGTTTGTCACTCACTCATAAATACATAATAGAGAGATCCTACCTTAAATAGTTAGGTACACCAGTGAAAATGGTCCCAGAACGCCCAAAGTTTGGCGGCCTCGAAGTGGATGTGACGTCACCCGCCAGGCAAGCTTCCAGATTGTGGAACGCAGCGCCCGGAGCGCAGCATCAAATGTCCTTCACCTGCTCATGGATCACAGTGCTTGAGACGTGTCATCCACCGAGGGCAGCTGTTAAGTGGTGCACCTCCAATTTGAGCCCGTACTACTATTTGTGGCATTCTTTGGGAAAATATGGGCTAATGTAGAAAATCTATTACTAAACAGTTTGAACAGTATTAGCTTGTTTTAAAATGATTTTGAATACAAAACTTGACTTGATAAAGTCCGTTAAAATTGCTTTGCTTTTTTTTTTTTTTTTATGTCTTTTAGTTACGGTAGTTAAGGAACACACAATGGGCCTGTTTTGTGTTCACTTGGAAAAGCAAATTCTCTCTCTAATAAGCAAAACCAGGTGCATTCCAAGTGGGGCAGATGTAACATGTGCAGAGAGAGTTAGTTTTGAGTGGGGTTTGTATTTCAAACTAAAGTCTATATTGCCGTGTAAAAATAAAGCAGCCAGTATTTACTCTGCACAGAAACAAAATAACTCACCCAAATCTAACTCTCTCTGCACATGTTACATCTGCCTCACCTGCAGTGCACATGGTTTTGTCCATTAGAGAGAGAATTTGTTTTTGCAAGTGAACCAGAATCAGGCCCATACTTGCCTACCTGACCCTCTCCATGCGGGAGAAAATGCTCTGCTCCTGGACTTCCCTGGTAATGTATGATTGCCATCACCTGTGGTGAAACACCTTTACCTAGCTCCCCACAGGTGCTGGCAATCCTACATTACCAGGAAAGTCCAGAAACAGACCATTTTCTCTGGCATGGAGAGGGTCAGGTAGCCAAGTATGACCAGACCTATATTTATATTGGATTGATATGCACAGAATGTATTGTCTGAATGCATTCTGACACATTGGCATACAATGTTATGACTGATGATATTGGACTCAGTCATTATTTATAGGTTATATTGTGAATTCAGCCATAAATATTTTATCTGAATTTTTAGAAACATTAGTCAGAACATTAGTGCCAAGAATTGAAGTATACAAGTTAATATAGTAGAAGCCAGATAAATGCCTAAAAAAGGTATTTAAATATTACTCACTTGTCCGTCAGGAGTAGAATTATTAATTAGATGTTGCATGAAGGAGCTTGTCAGTCAGAGGAAAACCAGAGGACGCAAATCAGTCTCCTGTCTGCACATATGTGGGTGTATGAGTTATAATTACATAGCTCAGGATGACAAGGATCTCAGACATAGATGACTTTGATCAGTTTTATCTGAGCTCCCGGGTTTCCTTTGAAGTCATGTCTAAAGAAAAAGTCCCTATTAGAAAAGGGACATTGGAATGACGATGATATCCTGGGTGCTTTACAATGTATCTGCTAGTAAAATAATACAGTTAATCTATAAGCAAATATAATCTGTTAAATAAACTGCTGTTGTCCTTAAGGAGAGATAATGCAAGTACAGTTGCTGTTTCTGCTGCAATTTCAATGCGTTATTTTGCCAGCTGTTAAATGCATGAACTCATTTCTAAAGAATCCCACAGACAAAATAGTTCGACCGAGGGCACAGTAAATCACAATCAATAACATATACAGGTTGAGTATCCCCTATCCGAAATGCTCGGGACCACGAGCATTCCGGATAGGGGAATTTTTCGGTTTTTGGAATAATTTTTTTAGGCATACTTACCTGTCCCCTGATGGTGTCCGGTGGTCCCTCGGCATCCACGCAGTCCCCGGGCGTCCACAGCAGGCCTCCGGCATCTTCTCTGGGTCTCCAGCGGTCCCAGGAATGCATTGCGCGAGTGTGCGCGTGCACCGGTGATGTCACTGGCGCGCGCGCACACTCGCGCAATGCATTCCTGGGACCGCTGGAGACCCTGGAGAAGATGCCGGAGGCCTGCTGTGGACGCCCGGGGACTTGGTAAGTATGAAAAGAGGGTTATGGGGGTTAAAAAAAAAAAATTCGAATGATTCCAAAAACCACGGTGTTTGGAATAATTCGGATAAGGGATGCACGGATACAGGATACTAAACCTGTACTGCATACTTCAAGTCAGGAGTCAAATATGGAGCCTCTGTCATTCTCTTTTTTATATCTTTATAATGTAACTGTATATACTATTAAATAAAAAAAATGACTAATCCTATCATAAAATTATAGTTTTCTGCAAATCATCAGTCCTTGTTAATTATATTTTTATATGAATATTTCTAATTAGAAGACAATAGTAATAAAAGTTAATTTTTTATTTAAATAGAAAACAAAGGTCGGTACTTGTTTCCTATCTGGGCGCCCACGATTTTAATCGCGGGCATCGGGGGTAAAATCGGGGCCATCGCGGGCATCGCGGCCGATAAAAAATCGGGTGCGATGTGCCAGACGCGATGTCCGCGATTTTCCCATAGAGAACAATGTTAAATGCCTCAATTTACCCGCGATGACCGCGATTTACCATAGGAAACAATGTTAAATGGATCAATTTCCCCAAATTATCATAGGGAACAATGGGAAATGGGGCAAAAACACCCCTGAACATAAAAATGTCCCCCCAAAAGTAGTTGACGCCACCCCGCCATCAACGTGAACCCGAAGCGTGGCGAGCGCAGCGAGCCCGCGAGGGGCGGCGGTACGCGTCCTCCGACCTTTTCATGCCCTACTATCCACGAGGCCGTGGAGTGAGAACAGAATAGTGTGGCGAGCGCAGCGAGCCACCGAGCCCGAAGCGTGGCGAGCGCAGCGAGCCCCGCGAGGGGACGCGGATACCTTCACAGGTAAACGCGTCCCTTCGCGGGCTTCCCAGGTGTCCGCGTCGCCATGGACACCTGGGAAGCCCGCGAGGGGACGCGTATAACTGTGAAGGTATCCGCGTCCCCTCGCGGGGCTCGCTGCGCTCGCCACGCTTCGGGCTCGGTGGCTCGCTGCGCTCGCCACACTATTCTATTCTCAACTCCACGCCGACGTGGATAGTAGGGCATGAAAAGGTCGGAGGACGCGTACCGCCGCCCCTCGCGGGCTCGCTGCGCTCGCCACGCTTCGGGTTGGCGTGGATCGTGGGGTGGCGTTAAAAATTTGGGGGGACATTTAAGGGTTAATTGTGCCTATTTGGGCTCTGTAGCCCATTTAACATTGATTCCTATGGCCACATCGGGTCCATTGAGGCATTTAACAGTAAAATCGCGTCGGTCGGGCCATTTAACATTGATTCCTATGGGAAATCGGGTGCATCGCGTCGCGGGCATCGCGGGTACATTTATGGCCGGCCGCGACGCGACCGACGCGATTTCCATGTTTAACATGGGTTTCAATGGGAAATCGCGGGCATCGCGTCGGTCGCGTCGCGGCCAGACATAAATGTACCCGCGATCACCACGACGGGCGCCCAGATAGGAAACAAGTACCCAAAGGTCATTGCAGTGAATAATAGAGAAAATCTTTGTCCAAGGTTAGAAAGGATAAGAATCTGTATATACAGTGCTGTTGAGAGGTCACCTGGGCCCTGGCAAAAATGTGGGGGTGTGGTCTGATCACAGGAGGTATGGTCATGTCCCCTTTAGGGAAAAATGTTGTAAAAAAAAAGTTTTGGGGAGTTAGAACCTCTTAGACCAGGGTCAGTTCCGGCTAAGCAGCAACAGCCTTTCAGCAGTACAGCACACTACAGCATGTGCTCTGGTGCTGCTGCTGCCCTGGGAGGGATGGAGGGGGGTAAGGTGTGTCAAACCAGGGCCCCCACCGGGGCCTTCCATCAGGCCCGGCCTGGGTAATTAGTACCTGCCCTCCCTCTCAGTAGCCATGTGTAGGTATTGAACAGGAATGCCTTGACTTGTAAATGGCTGATATAATTATTTTATTAACTAAAATGATAAAACAAATTATTAGCAAGAAAATAACAGTAGTTATCCAATCTGTAGTTTAGAGCATGTTTACTGTAAAGGGACACAGCTTAATCTTTATATACATCAGCTCATCTGATACCCTTTAAAAACTGAACAGACATCTCACCTGTTTTCTAAAGATAATATTCTTTAGAATGCAGGCCTCTGATTTCACTTTTAATTGACAATGTACTTTTTTAATGGCTTTACTAACATTTTCCAATTAATACCAAGAAAGGACCACAGTAGCGAGAAGTGTGAGTGTATTGTTGCTGCAAGCACAGATTTAAATAATGAATAAGGCAACTAGAAGTAGCCTGTAGGCCTTTCTCTGTAAACAGGAACACAAACCATTCTTTAAAAAAGGCACTGTATTGTAATGTGTCAATGAAAGGTACAGTAACTAACATATATGTAATCAATGTTGGAAATGTCTATGCTATATTATAATAACAGCTGCATGAAAAGGCAAGTTTGGTAACATCAAAGTCCCAGTCCTATAATTGAGAAACAAAATATAAGTAATGGAGTAATGGGCAACATGGTTGATATAAAGGTTAGCATTACTGCCTTACAGCACTGATAAATAAATTCAATCCACACCAGCGTTCAATACCCAACTTCAGTGCTGTGATAATTTAATGCTAACCATCATGCCAACCATGCTACCCATTATTCCATTATTCCGGTGCATGTGTGGGTTTCATCTGAGTGTGTGTATGTTAATTGGTGCTATGGCATCTTTTTGTGCAACTCAGACTTTGCTTGCAAATTAAAACTCTCATGAAAGGTTGAATGTAAATCTCGTACTCCAATGGACTTCCTCACATACAAGACAATCTACCACTACTACAAAAGGTTTTAGGATATATCCAGAGCGCTGTCCGTAAAGTTTGAAGAAAAAGAATTCTTCTTTCTTCACCAATTCTCACCAAAAGGGTTATGGGGAAAGAAGAGAAGTAAATGTGTAGGATTGTCACTTTTATAATGTTTCAAAGAGAGAATAGATGTGAATTTCACAAAACGTACCACACTCACAATCAAGTGTGTAAAGAGAAGCTCATAAAGGTATGTTTTGGTGGTGTTGATAGCCTTCACCAAGTTCACCAGGTGATTTAAAAGGTTTAGAACGTATGTTTTTCACTCACTCAGAAAACAGGGGTAAATATAGTGGTTTCTTTTGATATGTGTACCAGGAATTCAGTCAATCTCAATTCAGATTGAGATTTTCAAACACATCTGGGTATCTTTATTATGAGATTTCAAACGTCCAATTGTGATGATTAAAAACTTTGCAGAATAGTTAAAAAAAAACACATATAAAAGGATCAACCTCAAAGTCCACTGTAAAAAAAATTGAATATAGGTGGATGATGTCACAGACTCTCCAAGCTAAAAAGACCTTCTGGATCGGTCTAAAATGTATGAGAATCCACCACACAAAAGTACCTCAAATTAGTGTCCCGAAAAACAGAAAGGCAGTCCATCCAAGTCCAGATAGCCTCCCAACGCGTTTTGATTCCAAATCTTTGTCAAGGCCTCTCTCTGGATTGCACTGTGGCTCTGCTACTCCATAGCTGTCTGCATCAGCTGAAAGTCATGCATGAAATGCTGTTTCCTCTCAGCAGCAGCCTGCAGTATCATGTCTAGGTGGATGATACTCAAATCTACATATTCTCCCCAGACATTACGATCTGTATTGGGCCGTATTAGTGAATGTCTTTCTGCAGTTTCATCTTGAATGTCATCTTGCCACCTCAAACAGAATATTTTAAAAATGTAATTAATTATATTTCCAAAGACAAGTTACCAACTTAATATCGCTATTACAGTTGAGAATACAGCAATCATTCTTGCCCAACAAGCTCACTGACTAGGTGCCATCCTTGACTCTGAACTGTCTTTTGGTCCCTAAATTGATTCTGTCTCAAAACCATGCAACATGAATCTAAAAAAAATATATCCAAAATATGGCCATACCTTCCACTAGTAACTGCCTCTTTGATTATTTCAATAGTCTCCTTACTGGTCTTCCCCAATACAGACTGTCACCACTACAATCCATCCTGAATACAGCTTCTAAGGCTTACCTTCCTTGCCTGACATGAATCGTCTGCAAAACTGCTGAAATTCCTTTCAATGATTACATGTATTTTAGTGAATTTAATACAAAATACTTTTACTTACACACATGGTCATAAACCAAGCTACAACCACACGCATCTCTTCAGTTTTCTTGAAATATATTCCTACCTGACCACTTTGCTCTTCACAAGATCTACATGTCTCACCCACATGCAATATAAGCTGCAAATCAAAATTGCAGGATGTTATTTAGGGTACACCCACTCTGAGGATTCCCCTACCACATGGAATAAGAGTATCCTCTAGTCTTCAAACCTTTGAGAATCCCAAGAAAAGCTTATCAAATTTCAATACTCCCATATAACCTTTATAAACCTTTTCTGACCAATTTGATCCTCACTATACATTCCAAACATATCCTCACTTATTTTCTTTGTAACTTTCCTATCCTCCTGACCCATGACCAATGGTCACTGTATCATTCAGCCCACCATGAACCTTTGCACACTGGTATAACATTATACAATAGATGATACCTATGCTTGTGTATCAATCCCTGTTTCCCTGTAGATTGTAAACTGGCAAGCAGTTCCTTCCTTCTGTTGTAATTGTAACTAACCAGTTTTTCAAAATCACTGCTTTCAATTTTAATCCCATTGGAATCTATTGTGCTATATAAGGACCTGTTAACAAACAAGTAATAATTAATTGGTGTGCTATTTAAAGGTGCCCAGGAGCCTTTGCATCTCTTTAACATGATTTCATGCTAAAGAGATGACTTGATAGAAACATAGCAACATAAAATTTAACTGCAGATAAGAACCTTTTTGTCCACCTAGTCTGCCCTTTAATTATTTTATCAAATTTGGTAACTTCAAACCTATATGTTTTTTAGGTCTTTCTTAGGATATTCCTATGCCTATCCCAAGCATGTTTAAATTGTCTTTACTGTCTTTGTCCTCTACAACCTCTAATTGGTTGCTTATCCACTACTTTCTGTGAAGTTTTCTTTGGATATTTTTTGCTCCTACATCCCTATAATTTCAGTGCATGTCCTCATGTCCTAATACAACTCTTCTTTTCAAGACTTTTTTCCTCCTGTATCGTATTAAAACCCTTGATATGTTCTAAAGTTTCTATCAAGACCCCTATTTCCCTTATCTAATCCAAACTATACATATTAATATATTTTAGTCTTTCTTGGTAAATTTTGTGATACATACCATGCACCATTTTAGTTACCCTTCTTTGTACTATCTCTAAGGTATTTATATCCTTATGGAGACATCGCCTCCAGAACTGAACACGGTATTCTAGATGAGGCCATATGACTTTTTCCTGTTGTTGATTCCTCTCCCTATAAAATCAGGAATCTGTCTTCTCATTGTTGTATTGCTTACCTGTCTTCAAGTCATCTGAAATGGTGACTTCTAAACCCCCTTCCCTGTTGTTTACAGTTCCCTTGATACTATATTTAGTGTTTGGAATTGAAAGATCAAGTTGCAATGATTATGTTTTGATTTCAATTTTCTTGCCCATTAGTTAAGTCTTCCCGGGCATTTGTTTACACCTCTTTTTGGGGCAGATGTATTAACCAGCGTTAAGTGCAAAAATGCACTTAACGCTGGTTAACTGGGGGGGATTACGATTTTGCTAATGTATTACTAGCGCACCTAACGTGCGCTAGTGACAGCCCGCGGAGTTACGCTCGGTGGGGCTGTCCCTGCAATCCCCCCCAGGGATTAACGGCCGGGGCGATGTATTAACAGCCTTCAAGGCGTTAATTCGCCCCGGCCGCTTCGCCAGCTCAGGGCTAGCGTTGTCCTATCCCCCACTATGGGGACAACGCTAGCCCTGCGTCTGGCTTGGGCTGCGCTGGAGATCTCGCGGTTTTTGCGAGATCTCGCGCATGCCCAGTGCGGCCGGCCGGGGGACAGGAGATAGCGCATCAGTATTAACTGATGCGCTATCTCCAGAAAGGGACATCGCCGAAGGGGGGAGTTAACGCTCCCCCGCTTCGGCAGACAAGATGTTAATACATCTTGTCGATGTCCCTTCCTGCTTCGCCTCGCTATTGAGGCGAAGCAGGAAGTATCATAGCGGCGCGATAAGCGCTGCTATGATACATCTGCCCCATTGTGTCTAAACTGTTGCATATTTGAGTGGAATATGCAAAAGGCATACTCTCCTTTAAATACCATTTGCAATGTCAATATCAAATATATTTAAAAGCTGGCCCAGTAACAGATCCCTATGGTTCTGCGCTGGTAACCTTTCCCTCCTGTGAATGTAACTCCATTTACTACAACCCTCTATTTCCTATTGTGCAACCAATATCTTCTCCATTCAAGCATTTAGGGGTAAATTTACTAAAGCTTCTAAAAACCAAGAAAGGTGATTTCTCAATTGTAACATTGGCAATTGATGGGCAACATCATCACTTTAAATTTTTAGAAGCTGTAGTATATTTACCTCTTAGAATTCAATCCAACCGCAAGCATTCCAGTTTATTTACTGTAACAGTATGTAATACTGAACATGCCAAAAGTCTTACTAAAGTCTGGATGAGCTATATCTATGCCCACCCTCCCCCACCTCTTGATCCATTACTTTAGTCACTAAGATCTTATGGTCTAAGTGACATCATGGCAATTTGGTGGTGCATTTTTTTACGAGCTACAGTACAGATAGAGCCATCCTCATCTAGCCCTTTAATAGGATTAAGTGAGCCAGAGCTGTCGCTCTTAATCCTATGGTGAATGTCTCAAATGTGAAAGGGAGCTATACATACATATATAGAAGGATAAAGTAAATGAGAGTTCTAAAGAATATCGAGCGACTCTGGATCCACATGGATAAAGATCCCCTCCTCCCCTTACTTTCCTTCCCCTATGTATCCTTTGTTATGTGTTTGTAACCCCCTTGTCTAATGATGTATGTTTTTTGTGTTTGTTTTGTGTGATTGTATGGGCCTTAGAGATTAAAAGCAAATGGTTTACCAAGTACAATTATGCTAAATAAATTTGGATTATTCTATAGCTATAACATAACAGAAGATTAATCAACATATGAAAGTGACTGTTCGATATATTGTATATGGAAATTTGTCATTTGTAATGTGTTTAGTGCTTGCTGTAAACCTTTGTGTTAAGGCCAAGATATGTGGAATTTTGTAATATTGTTGGAAAAATTTATAAACAGATTTTAAAAAATAAATCCTATGCTAATCCCTTACTGTATTGTTCTATGTATTGTATTGCAGCTGATAACAATAGGCCTTAGCTCACCATGGCTATCCATAGAAAGCTAGCTGAAGAAGACTCCATCTGTATGTCTTTTACACTTTTGCACTAAAGCACATGGGCAAAATAATCTTTTTTCCCATTGTCATATTTTTGCCCCCGGCGGCGAATTTTAACCCACCCCCGTTGAATGCCACAGGGAGCCGGGGGATGGCCGCAGGCAGGAAGATGGAAACCTCCCTACCTGCGCCGGACACTGTGGGGGGAAGCAGGGCTGGCAGGGAGACAGGGAGGGCCCCGGGAGAGCTGGCAGGGGACTGGGATAGGGAGCCGCTGCACTTGTCCCGCTCCTGCATATTTAATTATTTAATTATCGGGACCAGTGTGCTGTGAATTTATGAATATCTAATGAACGGCTCTCGGCCCCTGCTGGCGAATGTGTAAAAAAAACAAACCTTTATTTTAAAAGATCACTTTCCAGTTCACCTTAAAAAGATGTCGAATGCAAAACGGTGAATCATGGCAAAAATCAGGGAGAAAGCAATTCGCTATCCTAGCATTGAATACACTCTCGGTGAATCCCAGTGAAAACCCCATTGAAATACACCAGCGAATTGCAGCGAGCATGAAACGGAGAACTGGCCGGCATTCACTGTTCGCTTTCGGCGACAGTGAACATTGAATAGGGTGAATCACATTTTCAGTGAAAAAAAAAAAAAGGTAAATCGGGAGCATTGAATACTGGCCTAAAACCACCATAGCCTTTAAGCATTAAGCATCCTACTAATTATTCATTTATCTCTAGGAGACTCCTGGTAGATTATTAAACAGTTTGAAACTTGCTGCAATAAATGGAAAGGAGTAGATTCAGTTGTGAAATATGGCCTATATAAAAGAAAAAACAATGGAATGTTAAACAAATTTGCAAATGAACCTTGTCGTTGTGCATGAAATTATATGGAAGTATTAACCAAAATATATAACTAATGTCTATTTCATGCATTGCTTCTTACAAATGAGCAATGAGGGAAGTATTATTGAAGCAATTCATTTTAAAATCAATATTATTTGTTTGAATTTACAGTTTCAAATGAAAAGATATTAAAATTGTAATAATAAGTTAAACTGAACATAGATTTACATTAATGTTGGCTGGTAAGGTGCATAGAGTAATTTATTGCATTTAAAATTCATATAAAATAAGTAATTTCTCAAATATGTATGTATGTAATTTTGGTTACATTTTTTTGTAGTATTTTCTAAACATCAAGTCATAAGCTTTTGTAATTCTTTTTTTTTAGTATCTACTCCAGTATTTCAATCAAAATTTTTGGGAGATGACTATAGGTCAGAGGTTTCCAATCTTTTTCGAACGACGGCACCCTAGAGTATCAGAATTTTTCCACTGCACCCCTAGTCCCCCAAAAATATATATATAAAATTAAGTAGACTGTGTTTATATGTGATTCTTAGGTTCAGTTAGGTGGGCAAGATTTGCTTCTGATTGTACACATATTTTATGATTGGCAGCCACCAGCACTGGTTTTGTCCATAAGTAATTGATCATAAATAATTTGAATTGTTCCTGGACGACCAATGATAACTTTATCATTCCCTTTGAGTCCATAAAATTGTTTACTGTTACCACATTTTCTGGCAAAGCGTTCCAGAACTAAACCGCTCTCACGGTGAAGAATCCTCTTCTTAATTCCATATGAGATTTTGTCTCTTTAATTCTTAGTGCATGCCCATGTGTCCAGCCCTGCCACTGAATAAGTCATCTCCCAGCTCCTTATGATTTCCCATCCTGTACGTGAACATACTAATCATATCACCTCTCAGTCTTCGTTTTTCAAGTGAATACATATTCAGCCTGGATAGCTTATTTTTATATTCTATTGACTCAAGACCCCTTATTAATTTAGTTGCCCTTCTCTGAACCAATTCAAGTTCATTTATATCGTTTCTAAGGTGAGGTGCCCAGATCTGGACAAAGTACTCTAAATGAGACCTTACCAACGATTTGTAAAGTGGAACTATCACACCGGAGTGTCTTGATTCCATTCCCCTTTTAATGCATGCCAAGGTCTTGTTTGCCTTCGCTTCCGCACTTGAGCAGTGTGCACTACTACCCATTCACCTTTCCTAGTTTTGGGGTGCCCTATGGCTTGTGACCACATTGTTTAAACAGACATTGTAGGGGCTCTGCATACACTAAATTAACTGATAATAAATAGTGGAGATTTGGTTCATGAATTGATCAATGCATTTAAGCCTGCAGCCCCCTTCACGGGACCCCACTTTTCTGCAGGTCCTAACACTATAGCTGAAAATGGCTACAATACACATAGCTATCACATCAATGTTTGATTCCAGGCATGTTATCTGGTCTAAAGCTCACAGCAGACTGTGCTTTTATAGGTGAGCAGTTACCAACACACCTGTCACTAATCATCTAGAGAAATGGTTCACATAAGCTATGGAGTCTTAGCTAAAACATGGTGCATGAGAGAATGGGACCACAATAAGACTAATTTAAAAAATTAATCTAATAAACAATATATACACTAAACATCGGCACTCACCTTTCCTAGTTTAGGGGTGCCCTATGGCTTGTGACCACATTGTTTAAACAGACATTGTAGGGGCTCTGCACACACTAAATTAACTGATAATAAATAGTGGAGATTTGGTTCATGAATTGATCAATGCATTTAAGCCTGCAGCCCCCTTCACGGGACCCCACTTTTCTGCAGGTCCTAGCACTATCGCTCAATATGGCTACAATACACATAGCTATCACATCAATGTTTGATTCCAGGCATGCTATCTGGTCTGAAGCTTACAGCACACTTTGCTTTTATAGGTGAGCAGCTACCAACACACCTGTCACTAATCATCTAGGGAAATGGTTAACATAAGCTATGCATTATGGGTTAAAACAGGGTGCAGGAGAGAATGTGACCACAATAAGACTAATTAAAAAAAAAATAATCTAATAAACAATATATACACTAAACATCGGCACTCACCTTTCCTAGTTTTGGGGTGCCCTATGGCTTGTGACCACAAATCTCCACTATTTATTATCAGTTAATTTAGTGTGTGCAGAGCCCCTACAATGTCTATATATATATACTTAATTATATGGTGCCACAAAGGGTCTACAGTGCTTTACCAAGTATAAAAACAGAATAATTATATATATATATATATATATATATATATATATATATATATATATATATATATATCTTGCAAAAGGTGATCCGGTACTCCACTCCAACAAATGTTATGGGGGGTGCCTTGGCTGGTCCTATACCGTCTGTTTTGGGATGTGACTCCCTTCGGGAATTTTATTGTATTCCCTTCGTCAGGACAACCTGACGAAGGGAATACAATAAAATTCCCGAAACGTTGCCGTTAAGACCTGTGTGAGGTCGTTTTCTTTGGCTGTATGCGAGTGCCGGGCGGAGGGAGTCACATCCCAAAACAGACTATATATATATATATATATATATATATATAATTATTCTGTTTTTATACTTGGTAAAGCATTGCAGACCCTTTGTGGCACCATATAAATTAAGTAATATAGTAAAAATAATAATGATGATGATAATGATGATATTCACTACTGTGCAGACTCTGTTTTCAATTACACATCATTGCCTACGCCAAAATGGCCATTAAGACTGCTACTAAGCATGTGCCTAGGCCATCTAGTCTCTTACTGTATAGAGTGACATAGTAGCAGACATAATTCCCCTACTTAGCTATGATGAGTGACCTGGTTAATTATTGCAATACATCTGCTACAACATTCCTGCATTTCAAATTGAACTAAGACTTCTCAATTGTTGGGACCTGCACCAGCAAACACTAATTATTGGTCAGATTGACTCCCCACATCAGATCCAGTTCTTCGGGTAGTTTGATTTGTTGGCTATTGCAGCACCATGGCCCTTATTCTGATCGGTGCGGATATTCCCGCATTCTTACGGAGCGGTCCGCACGCCACGGTGTTCTGCCGCGTGCGGCCATCGTCCGTAGAAACGCCCACGGGTCCTCCGCATTCGGACGGACTCACTCTTTAAGAACAGGGCGTGTTTACGGACGACATACAAACCATGCGTGTGCGGGAGAAACACTCCGATTCTGCACGGTATTACAGAGTATTACAGAGTATGCTCGGGAATACCGCATCCGAACGGGAGCCAAGCGGTGCTACCGCACGTAAGCGGAGTATTTACGCCAAACAACCCACTATTATGTATCTTCTGCAATACATCACATGACCCACTTATTCAATTACCTATCCTCATAAAAAACTTCTTATTTGGAATTGGAATCAATTAGATGCCAATATATCCTTACAAGCATGCCTAACACATGCATTGCACACATTAACCCTTACAGCAATTGAAGTGCAATGGTTTCTATTAGACCCTGTGTAAAAGATTATAAACAATCTACACATATACTGTTTAATGTGCAAAGAAAACCAACAACTGTGAACTTGCATAAAACATTTATTATAAACCAAAATTAACATTTAAATAAAAAAATATAAAATTATAAATTATATCAGGAGATCGCGAAGGTCCTGCAGATCTGCTAGTAAGAGCCTCAAATGGTGCTCCGCCCGCAGGAGGGCCCCAATAACTCCCTCATCTGCCGGTGTGGTGTCATCTGTGGGCATGTCAAAGGGGCAAAAATTAGTCAGGATATTCATGCATACATTTCACATACTGCTACATAAATTGCACAAATGCTAGGTGACATGTGTATATATATATATATCTATGTAGAGAGATAGAGACACACATAGATAAATAGATATGACACATACATATCTACATACATACACACTTATTTACTACATACTGTGTTTTTGTCCCTCTACCCTTTACTCTGCAGAAGACATAACAGTCATAGTGTTTCTTCTCAGTCACAACCCACCCATGACTAACCAATGACAAGCATGTCATGGCCTCCGTCAATAAGAACTTGTCACAATCTCCTCAGTCTAAGTTCAGTGATGGTTCGTGGCATGGGAGTTATGCAAATGTCAGGAATGCACAGTACACATCCTCCAAATCATAATTCTGTCTAAACCAACCTACAATTCTGTGACGGCAAAAAAACAATCTGAACTACAGGGGGTGTTTAGGTAGAGGAGGCTCCTGGGACACTGGCAACTTGTGACTCCATTCCAAGGTAGGCCGGCCCATACTCCATTTATAGCATACATCCTATAGTTTAGAAATAACATTCACCAACAATATAGATTCCACTATTTGATGGGTCATAATCAACGCTTGCAGCAGGTGAATTTAATCCACAAATGATCCACTCATCCCTTTACTCCAGGATCCTGTTTAACTACAACGGTTATGTGGCAGTCAAAATGGAGCTCCAAGCCATCCCACAAACCTGTGTAATTCAGAGGTGTCCTGGATGAAAGGGATGCCTTGGACACCCCATCTAACCCGTACCTGTATCTGTAGCTACCCACTTTGGGGTCTGTATTAATAGTATTGCAACAACATTTATCATCACCAGTGCTACATAACAAATACCAGTACAACTACTTCATGAATGATGCATTATGTAAACATACCGATCAGATGTGACTCCGGGGCCTGACATGCCTCCTCCCCCTCGGAATCGGACACCTCTGGGGCAACCGTGGCCTCCTCAGCCCCCTCCTCCGCCAGCTCCTCCGCCACCATGACCTCGTCCACCTCCTCCGCCACAACCACCTCCTCCACCACCACCACCTCCTCCTCCACCTCCTCCTCCACCACCACCACCTCCTCCTCCACCTCCTCCTCCGCCACCAACACCTCCTCCTCTGCCACCAACTCCTCTTCCACCTCCTCCACCACCACCTCCTCAGGCACCTCCTCCTCCTCCACCACCTCCTCAGGCACCTCCTCCTCCTCCACCACCTCCTCCACCATCTCCTCCACCATCTCCTCCACTTGCTCCTCCAACATTTCCTCCTCCTCCACTTCCTCCTCCTCCACCCTTGCCGCCACCTCCTCCTCAGGGTCTTGGGCCTCCTCCTGGGCCAGGGCTGCCTCGGCCTCTTCACGTGCCTGTCGGGCTCGGGCTCGTGCTGTGTGGTAGAAAAAAAAATCATGGTCAATGTCGGGTCATTGGGGCACATGTATTAATCCATAACAAGACATACATGGAAGGGTGATAATGATGGCAAACGATGCAGGAAAGTAGCTCCTTACTGTTAATGGGCTCCAAAATGTGACATTTAAATTATTATGTGATTGTTAGTAATTTGTTCAAACATTACAACCCTGGCATTTATCAATGTGTAACACATATTAGATCTGGCACATTGTATGCATCAGAATCCTCAATGCTATGTCATTACATGTAAAAGCCACATGACTGCATGTTAACCAGGAAGAAGCACACATAACAGTCTATGGACTTTTAAACCCATGGACACCCACTTATCATGAGACACATTTTATTGTTTATATATGCTATGTTGTAAGTGCGAAATTTCATAGCTAAAATACTCACAATCAGCAATTTCGCCCCTGATTTGCTGTAGCAGCTGGGGCTGGCGCCTGCGGAGGTCCGACCACCGCCTCTCGAGCTGCCCGATGGACCTCCGCACCCGAGTGCAGGCGTAAATACGGCGCCCTGCCGCAGCATAGGCCCTCCGCTTATGCCGGTTACTGATAAAGGGCCCCGCACGGCCCAGCCTTGTCTCCATGACGGAGACCAGAACCCTCAGCTCCGCAGGTGAAAAGGGGTCTGCCCTTCGTGTCTCCGCCATGTTAACAATGGCATCTATCAACCAATCAGGTGGTGGCATTGGTTTATCACAGTTATTTGTGTTAATAACTTTATTGTTCATCTTTACATGAACAGCGTCTCTGCGCCAACACAAATGGTGACAAATTCGCATGCCTTCAAAACAGTAGTGCTGATGTATGGCAATGTACAAATCTGATATATATAAAACACAGTGTGTATGCACTTAGCAAATCCAATGACGCCTCGCTCCGCCAAGCAACGCGTGCTATAGCTTAGCAACGCATAGCTGTAGTTAGCATTACTTACTCTATGCATCTATGTGTATGCGTACATTTATGTTTAAAAGACACATACACATACTTGCAGGTATCCTGAGACCAGCATTATACACCAGCCCTGCCTGCCTGCCTGCCTGCCTGCCTGCCTGGGTGCCTGGCTGCCTGGCTGCCTGGCTGCCTGCTCCTTGAAATGTTGAAACATGTTAATAAATTCAAATATCATATATATAGATATATATATATATATATATATATATATATATATATATATATATCTGCAAACAAATCATACATCAACACAGGAAAAAATCCCCAACACATTAGAGAATAAATCAATGTACTCACCAGTCATCAGGGATAGTATCAACTACAATAATGAAGATATAACAAACACATAAGATCCCTTGTACAAGGTATAATAATGAGCACCTATATTGAACTTCCCCCAAAACTAAGCACATATGATAAATATCTCCTATTTCTTTGCCATTAGGAGGGCAGGCTGGCTAATTTTCGTTTTGTAACACTGACAACTAACACACTGTACTTATTTGAAGGGGTGATTTTTACTAAAATTGGTGTGTTCTGTCAACTCGATAACATGTACCTGAAGTATCTTTGCGCCACAGAGTCCCGCAGCTGGTATCCCCTCCGGCATTCAGGGGCGCGGGATGGGCGCATGGGCGGATCTTGCGGCTCAGATGGTACCTCCCACTCATCAAAGGGTATCTCACGCCGCACAGCAATGTTGTGGAAAAATATACACAGGCCCACGATCCTCGACACCATTTGAGGCGCATATTGTAAGTCACCACCAGTGCGGTGGAGCACTCTAAATCGACCCTTTAAAAGGCCAATTGAGCGCTCCACCACTTGCCTGGTGGCAACATGCGCCCGATTGAATGCCTCCTGTGGGCCCGGTGCTGGGTAGCTGTACGGCGTAAGTAGCCAGGGCGTACATGGGTAACCGGAGTCACCCAGAACCCACGCATCACGGCCTTCCAGCTCTTGTAGTCTTTGCCATATCCCGGTTTGTCGGATGACATGAGAGTCATGGGCACTTCCGGGAAACTTCGAGTTGAAGGCGAGAATCTCCATGGATGGGCCACATACCACCATCACGTTCAGTGAGTGGAACAATTTGCGGTTCCTATATATCTTCTCACTTCGAGATGGAGGCACAAATGGTACATGGGTGCCATCCACAGCCCCTATCACATTAGGGAAGCCAGCAATTTGATGGAAGGCCTGCTGGCTTCTGCGCAGGGTCTCGGTGGCAAATGTCATGGCCATGAAGTGCCCCTTGCGCCTGAACATGGCCGACGTCACACGCCTCAGGATTCGGCAGAAGGCCGGCTGAGATATTCCAGCAAGTACTGCCACTACTTGTTGGAATGATCCTGAGGCGCAGAAATGCAACACCGCCAGCAGCTGTGTGTGAGGCGGAATTGCTGTCGTGATCCCGTGTAGAGGTTCCAGATCACTCTCAATTAACGAGAGCAGATCCAGAATTACATGTGGCGGTAACCGGTACCTAGTAAGTACCTCATCATCGGGCATAGCAAACAGAGTCACCCGTGTGCGATAGATTCTAGCACGTCCTGGCCTCCTTGGGCGACGAGTGGGGAGAGCCGCAAGTGCCCTTAGCCTCCTCTCCATGTAGCGCATCATTGCTTCAGCAACCTATAAAGAAATGAACATAAATACTGATGCACCTATGCACATAATGGCCATATCCGACTACAAATAGATTTGTATGCTTCAATACGTACAATAGATGGCCGCCCCGTGAAATCCCGCAGATCCATTTGACTCTATAATGATGTAACAATAATATGAACTCAATACACACCGTCCTAAACACACAGATAAAGGTGTCAGCATTTTTTGCCAACATCATGTACTATGAGACATTTCATCTATTGCTGGGACATGTTGTCCTGCAATAGATGAACCCACACAGGTTTAAGACCTGTGAGTGAAATAGTGAACATGTGACATGTTGCAATAATGCTACACGCACTTTGCTGGCCCAACAATCTGTAGGCAGTGAGGCAATGGGGCATACATTCATACACTTACATTGTTAATGGATATCATATCTACAAGGAGCATGGAAGAGCTTACCTTAGACCCTGACAAGTCCAGATCTGGAGACAAATGATTCTAGCAGCCAGTCACTATTTATAGGCCTCTCACATGTGTGGTCTATAACAGTAGAGATGAGTATTGCATGACTTGTGGCCTGGATTATCTAAGGGATTGGGCTACTTTTAGCTTGCAAACAAACTCCACAATACCACAGTAGTCATGAATCAAATGTCATGTCATGCTAGCAAATAGCATGTGTATTGTGCAATAGTCACAGGTGTATCAGAAGATTCTATGCAATGTTAGCATTGGTGACCAGTATTTCATGTCGAACTTTCGCCAGGTTTTACACAATGGAATTTCCGCCACCGTATGCGGCGCGAAAAAACAGCGACGTACGCTCACGCACGGAACGCAGCTGCCGCTGATGTCCGCCAAACAGGATACACAAACAGTATATAAAGGTGTATTAGAAGGTGACAATGTTGTTGCTAACATGTCTGGATCACAACCAGAGGTGGACCCAGACCTGCAGCAACTATTTGACCAGATGGACTCCAGCACCACCTATGTGCCACTGCACATGCGGCCAGTGGGTAATGAGGAGGCTGCTGGCCCTTCTACAGCAGGGCAACCTGCACCTGACCATTCTACAGCAGGGCAACCTGCACCTGGCCCTTCTGCAGCAGGCCAACCTGCAGCTGGCTCATATGCACCATCAGCAGAATTGTTTGGAACACAACCGGGGACTTCACAAGGTAGTACCATGGCCAGCACTTCAAGTGCAGCGACACGTGACAGGGGGCGTGGCCATGGACGTGGCAAGGGGAGAGCCAGGGCAACAGAGGAAGCACCAAAAAAAAATAAGGCATATGAAGCACAGGAGCTTGCCATCCTGGTTCCCCGAGCACGTGATTGGATTGAGTGTCCATCGGAGAAGCTGACACACACACGCAGATGGAAGATTTGGGAACAGATAACGGCAGAGATTAATGAAGTAGCGCCACAAGTTCGTGAGACGGACCATGTGAAGAAGAGGCAAGTTGTTTTGTGATACATGTGCCCAGTAATAGCCAAGTAATGATTTAATTGATGCTTAGATGGATTTTGCAAATGGCCCGTGAGGTTGTTACGATACACAGACATTATTGACATGTTATTTCGTTGAGAGTTAGAGTAGGGTGATTGTGAATGTGTATTGTAACGGTTGATATCATAGTTGCATGTAATATTATCTATTGGACATTAATCACATGTCGTAATATGTAGCACAGAGCAATGGCTGCAACAGCTAACATCTGGAGTGACATGTATTAATATGTCAACTTACATTGCAGGTGGCAGGACTTCAAAACCAACCTGAAGAGGAAGATGACCAAGCGGTGGGAACACAGCCAGACATCTGGGGCCGGGCCCATGCCATCAGGGCTAGAGCTCACCCCCCTGGAGTTGATGGCTGAGAGCTGTATATCAGTTGAGGAGATCAGGGGGGTGAGCACGATGGATAGCGAGGCCCCAGCTGAAGTGTTTGCGTCTTTTATTGAAGGTAAATATTGGTCATGCCATAAACTTGTGCAAGTAATTATCTTAGAATGTGTCCTAATTTTGTTTATCTTTTTCCACAGACAACCCACCGCTTGGTGACGACTCTGCTCAGGAGGTGGAGGAGTCCGTGCCACCTGGCCCCAGGGGTAGGCCTGTGCAGCAGCAGCCATCGGACCAAGCCGATTTGGCCGCCTTGGCCAACATGCTTGGGGACATCAACCAGCAGGGAGAGTTGGCATCAGAACGGATGCATAGGACCGAGGAGATCCTGGCGAGCTTGGTCAGCACCCAGCAGGCCATCGCTGCGAGCATGCAGGCCATGGCTGAGTCACATCAGGCCATGGCTGCAAGTGCTCAGGTGCTGGCCGAGCAAGCCACCCGCCAAAATGATCTCCTCCTCCACCATAATGAGCTTATGGTGGAGCTGGTTACCAGCAACAGGGTCCTAATGTCATCCGTTTCTGGTGCATTACCACCGGCAACACTCCCTGCTGGCAGGAGGGGTAGACCAGCCAACCCCTCAACATCATCTGCTCCACCTGCCCCAGCATCTGCCCGTGCCAGAAGAGCTGCTGCACAGGCCAAGGAGCCTCCCAAGGCCAAACGTGGTCGCAAATGAACTTGTGGCTGCATTAATCTCCACCGTTATGTGGTCCCAAATCTTCCATTGTGCTGTGTGTGTCAGCTTCTTGTGTCCAATCACGTGCTGAGGGTAACCAGATGAGCCCTTGCTTCATATGTCCTTTTTGGTGCCCCTGTTGCCCTCTTTTGCCTGCCATTACTGTCAGCTGTACTTGAAGTGATGGCCATGGTACTATCTTGTGAAGTCCCCGGTTGTGTTCCAAATGATTCTGCTGATGGTGCATATGAGCCAGCTGCAGGTTGGCCTGCTGCAGAAGGGCCAGGTGTAGGTTGCCCTGCTGTAGAATGGTCAGGTGCAGGTTGGCCTGCTGTCGAAGGGCCAGCAGCCTCCTCATTTCCCACTGGCTGCATGTGCAGTGGCACATAGGAGGTGCTGGAGTCCATCTGTGTGCAATTATATTTGTTTTGTATTCTTATTTATTTTTGTACATTCCTGCCATGTTGTTTTTGTTTGGTATTTTTTATTTTTTGGTCATTGCATCACAGTGGCATTGACTGTGACATGTATAGAAATAAATTTGTTTACTTTACCAAAAATGTGTGGTTTCATGAGTACATGTCGAATACACATGTGTATTGCTAGTATTAATATTCAGTCATGTCCATTGTTAGCAGTTTTAAAGTGTGTGACAAGTACAGCATATGTGGGGGATTAGTACGGTTTCCTTGAAGCAGCAATGGTTTCAATTAAAGCACTGACAAGCGTCCTATTAGTGAGTAATGAGTAAAGGAGTCGATTCTATTGGGTTCAGGTGTTAATGCTTGTAGTCATTAGGCGTACGTTCGCCTACCGCATGAACGAGTGGTGTCCGCAAAGCAATAGTACACTTGTGGACACCGCACATTTCTTCCCTTTTTGATCGCGTGCATTCGGAGTGGTATCCGAATGTACGCCCCCCAACATAAGTGTACTCCCCCGTGTCCGCCCATGTTTCCGCCCCGTTTTGCCCACTTTGAAACTACGCCCATGTGTCATTCCGCATGACGCCCATAATACGCCCATATTTCCCGACTGATTGCGGGGAACAGTTTTGTACGGGATTTGGCCGAACAGGTACGGAGTCAAGGCGTGGCACATGCGTGTTGCGTTCTCCACGCATGCGCAGACGCCGTAAAGACGCGATCCGAAAGTATGCGGTAAAGTACGCGTCAATCAGAATAAGGGCCCATGATCTTTGTCGCCATTATTGCCCTAGATACCTTTTACTTGACAAAGGACCGAAACGTTGGATACAGTTTACAGGTTATACTTTCTGATTTTTTTGCATTTGAATGAATATGTAAAAATGTCTCTTTAACTAAAAAAAAATTGGGGGGTGAGTGCTTTTTTCCTTCTCTGATTTTTTTTAATATTATTTTTATTAGTTTTCAATTCAATATCAAACATACAAAATCAAATAAACAGTATAATAATATTGACAGGCAATCTATTAGTAGTTTCATATGACATTTAGTAATTATTCGCTTGTCAAATATTCAATCTTATGTATTAGACAATCAGGTTGTATTATATATATTTTTTTAATAAAGTCTTTTTTATTAGACAATAAAAGGAAAAAATTGTACAGAACAATATAGCACATTGGCTAATCACATACAGAGATAATCATGCATATTCCAATTGAAACACATATGTCATTTACATGTATATTGTGCTATACTCAGATATGAATAAAAAATAATATCAAACATTTAATGTCTGAGTCCTGTGTATATTAAATATCTAAACCGTAATATCATTTTATAATAAGTAAATGAGAGAGAAAAAAGGAATAGAAAATTGGGGGGTACAACCCACATGTAAATAGAGCATCACGTTGAGATACCATCAACCCGCCCAAGGGGCAATTCCATAGAAGATGCCAAAACACCCCTGCAGGGAGTGGCATTTAGGACAGTCCGGAGTAGCTCATCCTCCAAATCTCACAAGTTTAATAGGGGTCAGATACTTCCTATACAGTATGAATAGTTGCACCTGCTGGAATCTCGCAGAGACTGTAGCATGTCTTGGAGACACCGGAGACACCACCTCCCACTCCTCAATTTGCCCAATATCTGCCTCCCACTTGGACTTCAGAGTGGTCAGGGAATCCTTATGTAACTAGGACAGTAAAAGTGAGTATGTCAAAGAAACAGCCCTAGTTTGACCCAGGTTGCTCACACAGGTCTTTGTGGGGGAGGGTGTCAATACAGTGGGACTATTGTTAAATTGCATACCGTGCATGCCGCAACTGTAGGTACCTGAAACAATAAAATTGGGACAGTCCATACTCCTCCTTCAACTGTTGAAATGACTTCAGTACACTGGCCTCATATAGGGCCTTATTCTGGTTGGAGCGGCCAAACGTGCGTACGTTCCAAAACAACGTACGCTATCCGTACGCGGCCGTTGGGGTTAAGTCCACCCACAACTCAGCCGCATACGTACGGCCAGAAATATCGGCAAAGGGGAGTGGCGTACAATTGAGCGTACGCCAACGTACACGGACGGGCCAGCCCATACACTCCGACAACTGGCGTATAACTGAGCGTACGCCACCGTTTACGGACGTCTCTCGTCCGTCTTCCCACCGACTTCTTGCGGAAATCTGAGCGTACGCCAGCTTGCACGGACGGGTCCCTATTGTTTTCAATAGAAAACTCCGCTTATGTCACCGCTCGTGAGAGTGAGCGTACGTCCGTGTACGCTGGCATACCCTTCACATATATGGACCTGCAAATCTTGCCTTTCAACTATAATTATGAAAAATAATTAATTGATTGAATTAATTAATGGGCAAAATAGTGGGCATGGGCTTAAAACATTGCTGAAACATCCTTTGTAGGTGTTAGATGTGGTTTATGTTACTGTATCATAAATACAAAACCTATGTTTGTATTAGAGTGAACACGTTCACACATGTCGACTTGTGTAGATTGAGTGTGCTACTGTGTAAAGTCTATGAAAGCACGTAGTGAATGTGTATAACTGTTTAACAAATACCTACCTTAGCATATATAAGCAGGTCTTAAAAAGATTCTTACCTTAAATTAAACAAACCTTTAAATGTAGAGAAGTATAGAAAGATAAGCTTCCAATGTGTTTGAGTGCTGTGTGTGGCTTGCAGGTAGTGAAATCATGGTTTGGACTTAATAGACTGCAGCATTGGTTATTACATTCAGGTGTATGTGTTTGGTAGTAATCAGCGTAAATTAGCAAACCCAGGCGCACGCTGGCATGCGGTATCTGTAGGGGTGGTTTGAGATGGCGGTTGGCGGCCGCCTGTTTTGTGTCCGAAATGAACGGTGCCTTAGTCGATCGTGCGGTAGTAGCACCGCTCATTTTTGGTGCACACCCCCGTGTACGCCCATATTTACGCCCATTTTCCCTCATTATTTCGGCCGCTCCCCTCATCACGCCCCTATGCCGCCCCCAATGCCCGTACACTCGCGTATAGGTTTTTTCGCACGTAGAGACCCGTCCGTAAGCGTTGTGGAGTGTTCGCGCCTGCGCATTAGCGAATGTACGCATGCGCAGATCATAAAAAACCCCGGGACGTACGCGTACGGCCCGGCCGCTCCAACCAGAATAAGGCCCATAGTCACCACACCACGAGATGACCAAAGCCACCTACGCGATAGACAGGTGGTTTTGAATAACTGCATGGAGTGCCAGAGGGGAGTCTCCAGGTCAATACCAGTGTAGCCCATTAACCGTTGAACCTCCTGCCAAATCTTGACAGCCTGGACAACCAGTGGGTGAGCACATCTGGGCAACTTGCCACCCAGCAACAACTGCAGGGGTGTCACCACGGGGCAAATGTGGTATAGGAACACAGCAGGGAGCGATGACTGATCATTATCTTGTACCCACAGCCTGATATAGGAGAGCTGACAGGCGTGACAGTAAATCTATTTTTTATCATAGGATGTGTGAAGACAATGTTGCTAACTGTGTTTTATTTTTGCCCTTTTTATATGATTCATGTTGTCAACCGAAATGAAATAGATTGGGATCGGAGTATATATCATTAATAGGACGTCATAGTGGGATGGACTCACCATAGTGGGATGAAATTTAAGAGGACACAGGGGAAACCCGGAAATGCGTTCCAAAATGCATTCCACGAAGAAAGAAATGGCTGTATATGAACTTCCGGTGACTCACTTCCGGTATACGAACTGCGGGCGGGACACACTGATCTGAAGCATCCTAGTGGGGCGGAAGTCAGGGAGTCAGGGTGATCTCTTCCGGTAAAGCAGCCGGCATGTTGGTAATAGGAACAGCTGTGTTTCTCAGGCTCATGAAATATATGAAATAGATGTGGATATGTGAAGCGGTGATTATGTGTAAAATCTACAGTAACTGTTCTGGGAGATGTACAGGGTCAATACAGAAGACAGAGAGGATTATGTATTATGTATTAGATAGAAGTAGGAAGCGTTTAGGATGTTTTATTATGTTTGATATATGCCGGATTTTACCATGCACCAACACTGCTCAGGTATAAATACCTGACCAGTGTCTGGGAATCCTCCACACCTTGAAAAAGGGCTATTATAGCCCAAAACATGTTGGTCTGTGGAGAAGAGCCCTAATGCGGTAGGAGTCTTACCTTTTGTCATCTGGTACCCATTTGTTTCACCCCAATCCGGATTTGGAGTGGAGGTGGTGGACTCAGGCTGTTTTTGGGCTCCAAACTTTTTAAGAATTTTTTTTTGTTTTTATTTGTGTATATTTTATACATTACCTTGTTGTAATTCCTTGACGTTGGCTGTGGATAAAAAATTTTTTCGGATGGATGCTTCCTGAAAATCTGTTACCCTACAAGGAAGGACTAAAGAAACATTTTGATGTACATAGGGCCTCGATCTGAGGTGAGTGTGAGCCCCAAGGGGCCTGGAGTTGTGGATACAGTATTGTGAAAAAAATCCTGGTGTTTAAATCTTCTATCTGGGGAGAAGTTAAAGATACCCTTACATGAAAATAGGGCCCACTGTGGAGGTCAGTATCTGAATAGAAAGTGTATTAGTGGCCAGTGAATATCAGAAAAGAAAAGGAGTGCCGATTGGTCGTCCACCTAAAAAGAAACCTTTATCAGGAAAATAGGGCCTTATTAAAAGGTCAGTTACAATTACTGTGGGGTGACCAAAATAGACAACCATTGAGGAATACTGTCTCCTAAAGGTCACCAATAGAATTTAGAACTGCACCTGATGATTTTTTCCAAAAATTTCTGGTAAATTGTAGTAAGGCCAATCCTCCATCTGTTCTCGGCCTGGTGAGTGTACCAATGCTAATCCTTTGGCATTTGTTTGCCCATATCAGGGAGGACAACAAACTGTTTAGATGTCTGAAAAAGGAGGCGAGACATAAACTGGCACCTGTTGCAACACATATAGCACCTTAGGTTGTATGATCCTTTTAATCAGACTAACCCTACCAAGAACGTTTAAAGGCAGTCTACTCCAGACTAAGGTTTTTGTCCTTAATATAGGATAAAATTGGGGTCAAATTCTGAGGATTAAAATCTCGGCTATTATTAGTATTATGGATCCCTAAGTATTTGAATTGGGAAACCCAGCGCAGTGGGAGAGGGATACCCAAGTCAAGGGGCGGGGAACCCCGTATGGGGCATATTGGACAACTTGGACCAATTCATGGTAAGGCCTGAGAATTTACCAAACTCCCCCATCATGTGTAAGACAATTGGCATAGATAACCTATAGTCCTTTAGAAAGAGCAACAAGTCATCTGCATAGAGTGCCACAGTACCAGTTCTTTGCCCCATTATTAGGCAATTATATTAGAATGATTTCTGAGCACACACGCCAACGGCCAGGTTATATTATATTTACAATTAACATAACAACATGGTTACATAAACTACGACAACAAAGACAAACACTTACAATACTTAAACTATATTAGGTTTTTATATTAGTACATTTCTCTTTTTGCTGTGTTTGCATTATCGTTTCATCATTTTTCTATATTTTCTATATTGAGTTATATAACTTTTAAACTCTTGTTTCATTCTGTCTTAACATATACCATTCTGTTTTATCAAATACTTTAATTATTGCTAATTGTTGATCTTGTGGCAGTGTTATAATGGCCCCATTTTCTGTAAAATTGAATCCATCTTTTTTCTTCTACCGGGGAGGTATTGAATCTGTCCAAATATATTGTCTTTAGTAAGAATGTTTGGACTTCTGTTACAGTGGGTACTGATCCAGTGGTACTGATCCAGTGGTTGAGTATTAATTTCTTTGCTACTGTTACCACTAGGGTTAGAAAGGGTTTGATCACCTTTTTTCTATTATGAACCACTGTCCAATTCTAAAAGTTCGCATAAAGAAATGCCAGTTTATCTAAAGAAATATTTATGTGAAAAGCATACCTAATAAAATCTCGTACTTTGTTCCAAAAAAGGAAAGCTGCCCTTAATGGTTAGAAAAGTGTCAGACAACTGTTTATCAGGAAGGTTCTGTAACTGACTCTTTGAAACCATTGATTTCACCGTGTTGGCTCGCCTATAGACAATGCGTGGAGCATCAGATAAGTGTGATCCAAGCACAGGATCCATTTTCAACACCTTCCAATGTTTCCTAAAGATCCTGTTGAGCTCTTTCTCTTTATTGTTGTATTGAGTTATAAACATCACCTCTTTTGGTCGGGAGGAGTTATCATCCAAAGAAATCAATGCATTATGATCTTTAGTTTTAAGTAAATCATCCCAAATCAAACCCCTTGCTCTTGTCAGTGACCCGTTAATTATACCCATCGGGTAACCTCGTATTTTTGGTTCCCTTCTGGGAAGTTCCATTTCCCCTCCTTCCCCTAGCCTTCTTTTTAATCTTAAAGGGGTTCTTTGGGGTGTATTTGGGGGGGATGGTGTCCGTGTTCTGCATTGCCTGATGCTAAAAAACGCTGATTTTCATATGTCCGATCATGTTGCAATGGCTGGAACCTATTGTTATGTACCAAACCATTTTGTCTATTCTGATGGAAAACCGGTTTATCCCAATGATTTTTGGGGTTGCTAGCAAAAGAATTTTTTCTATTTCTATTATTGTTCTTATAGGGTACTTTTTGCCACCGTTGGTTTTGTGTGTTACTAAACCTTTGACTATTACCTTGTGGTGTTGATTGGTACCTCGCTGATGATCTGCTCTGATACCTATCAGGTTGAGTAAGTTTGACACGAGTTTGCTGCCGCGAAATGTGCCAAGTTCTAACCTGATTGGTTTCATAGTCATTTTTATCTCGCAAGAATTTTCTATGTTTGGTATCCATGATCTTATTCTCAATGATGGAAACCTTTTTATCTATATCAACTTTAGCTTTAGTAACAGATTCTTTAGTATTAGTTTGTTCTAATGTCGCGGTAAGAGTGGTGATTTTAGTCTCCACCTCTTTGAATAATTTCTTTTTTTCACACACAAGAAGTCTCATTAATTCAAGTGAACATTCGTCTATAATACGATACCATTCTTTCATAAAATGATCGTTATCTAACCCAGTGGTAGGCATTTTGTTAATTCTTAACCCACGGGGGATTCTTGCACTCGTAATATAATTATCTAACCCCTTAATGTCCCACCACGTTTTTGCTTCTTTGATCAGGAGTTTCTCTAATTCAAAGAAGCCATCCGTACTCGGTGTGGGGGTCTCGTCTACAGGGGGAACAGTAGTTTGTTCACAGAAAATTCTAAGACACTCCTGTGAGCGCTTAGAATTTAAATCACCGTTTCTAAACATATTTTATAACAACAATATGAGTATAGATGAACTGACGCTGCTACTATACAAGACAGATCCAGACAGATGCAAAACACACTTCAACAAGCGAGTATAGGCGCTGAACAGTTCAAAAAATATCTCTGACCAGTGTTCCAAATGCCTCCTGTTCAATCAAACAGGGGTTAAACGAGCACTCAAGCCGATAGTTAGTTGGCTGCAGCTCCCTTCTCTGTGTAACAAACTCCAGGATCCAAGGAGTGGGAAATCTGTGCAAACAGGGAAATGAGAAGGGGCGCCTGATAGTGCATTAAAAGAGTATTTTTATTAACAATAAAAGGTCTTTATCCAATGGTACAAACAATGGGGACTCGTACCGCAATAAGAGACTCTGTGGACTGGTTACCACACGGTATGTACATAAATACCACGGCAAAAGCAGCTGGGCGTCCGTCCACTCCTGAGCAGCACCGAGTAGCCACACGCTGGCTTGCAATGCAGCGTCCCGGGAGACCACAGGTAGGATATCAGCCGGCTGGGAGAGTAGTGAGCGTGTCCGCAAGCCACGCCCTAACGCGTTTCGTCAGATGACTTCATCAGAGGGCGTGGTCATTGCGGGCGCTCACTACAAATTTATCCTCCTACAACTGTCAATCAAACAGGTAGAGGCCGGACCATAATGTCCAATCAGATCGCAATGTGAAAAAGCCCACACGCCTCAATGCTCCAATAGCTAATTTCTAGTTTGTGTATTTAACAGGTTCAGCGCGCTGTGTTTAAACTCACAAAATGTAAAGTCCGTTGTTAGCTGGTAATATAAAATATACCACGGTATCATAATTAATCAAGATGATATATATACACACAACATATCCCTAATCAACGGCTTTCGTATAACTAGAGTAGCAAGAACCTATTTTTAGAATATAATTACCACACCTAAAAATAAATTGGATAAATATTAAAAAATGTGTTATTAAAAAAATCACTTTATCTAAAAATTCGGTTTGTTAGGAAAAGATCAGAATTTAAAAATTATTATTATACACATAATGAGGGATAGCGGAGTTTAAATAAGAATCTCAGATATCTGAAGATGGGTAGCAACCCGAGCCAAGACTAACTGTCAGGTCACAAAATACGCCGCTACAGCCATATATTGGATACAGACTAGCGTCTGGAATGCATCACATCCATAGATTACTATAGGACGTAAATTCCTATATAAAAATGGATAGTGACCCCACCAGTGTCTATCTAGAGGAACTTGTAGTCCTACTAAAAAGGGGACTAAGTCAAAAACTTATCAACATGGATGAATTTAAATATTTACATAACACATCGCCCAACCTCGCCACTTTCTATCACTTACCGAAAGTGCACAAGCACCAAACGAAACCTCCAGGTCGGCCAATTGTGGCCGGCATTGGTTCACTGACCTCTAGAGTGTCAGAATATGTCGACTCTTTTTTAAAAAAATATGTACCCTTATTAGAGACCTATATACGGGACTCCACACATTTACTACAGATTATAAATGAGCTTGAGTGGCAGGAGGATTACCATCTGGCCACCATAGATGTGCAAGCTTTATATACCTCTATACCACACGAGAAGGGTATTGATACCATTAGATCGTGTCTGCTACTGGATCCCAAAATGACATCTGATAGAATTAACTTTTTGTGTGATTGTGTGAAGTTTGTACTTCAACACAATTATTTTGAATTCCAGGTGTGCGGAACCGCTATGGGTACGATTTGCGCTCCGAGCGTAGCTAATATCTACATGGGTCACTGGGAATCAAATACATTGAAAGGCACTCTTGGTGAACACATAGTTTTGCTAAAACGTTACATTGATGACGTGATTATAATTTGGAGGGGGGATGAATCCTCTTTTAATTCTTTCATGCATGAACTAGGAAATAATCCTTACAACTTGAAATTTACATCTAATTTTCAAAAAGAAAAAATAGAGTTTTTAGATGTTGTACTTAGTGTTGAAAAATTCCCCATGTCCAAAAAAATTGAGACCTCCACCCACTTTAAAGCTGTTGATTCTAACAGTTATTTGGACTACAGTAGTGGTCATTACGGGCCATGGAAGGACAACATTCCTTTTTCACAATTCCTCCGGTTGAAAAGGAATTGTACTGACCCTGTTATGTTTGAAGAACAATCTAAAGTGTATATACAGAGATTCAGGGAAAGAGGTTACCCGATGGGTATAATTAACGGGTCACTGACAAGAGCAAGGGGTTTGATTCGGGATGATTTACTTAAAACTAAAGATCATAATGCATTGATTTCTTTGGATGATAACTCCTCCCGACCAAAAGAGGTGATGTTTATAACTCAATACAACAATAAAGAGAAAGAGCTCAACAGGATCTTTAGGAAACATTGGAAGGTGTTGAAAATGGATCCTGTGCTTGGATCACACTTATCTGATGCTCCACGCATTGTCTATAGGCGAGCCAACACGGTGAAATCAATGGTTTCAAAGAGTCAGTTACAGAACCTTCCTGATAAACAGTTGTCTGACACTTTTCTAACCATTAAGGGCAGCTTTCCTTGTGGAAGTTGTAAGGTTTGTCAACACATGGATAAGGGTGCCGACATTGACGGCTCAAAACTTAAAGTTAAAGAATTTATTAACTGTAATTCATCCCATGTTGTCTATATGCTAAAATGTGGTTGCGGATTAAGATACGTGGGGAAAACTAAGCGGCCCCTGAAGGTTAGGATCTTAGAACACCTCCGCAATATAAAACATGGTGTCAATAATCATAGTGTCTCCCGACATTTTCGTGATCATCACAACTGCGATCACAGATCTCTCACCTTTAAGGGTATCGAACTTGTCTCTAGAAACAAAAGGGGTGGTGATTGGGACAAGTTTCTAATTAAACGTGAAACTCACTGGATCCTGCAGTTAGGTACCCTAATTCCCGCAGGATTAAATGAGGGATATGAAATTACGCCATTTATAAACTAATGCTGTTCTTAAATAATTCAACAAGTTGTCCTATTTATATGCATTTTGTTTTTTACCGAATTGCTATGAATATTTATATTGATATATTCATGTGTTATCTGCTTCTGTATTTTTATTAGTATGATCTTTTAGTATAATTGTTATTGGATGTTCTATGGTACTTTTTATTATATTGTTGTATACACTATTGAAATATTGCACTGAAATTTAGAAATGTTGAGGTTAAAATGAGATGGCGATGTGATGCATTCCAGACGCTAGTCTGTATCCAATATATGGCTGTAGCGGCGTATTTTGTGACCTGACAGTTAGTCTTGGCTCGGGTTGCTACCCATCTTCAGATATCTGAGATTCTTATTTAAACTCCGCTATCCCTCATTATGTGTATAATAATAATTTTTAAATTCTGATCTTTTCCTAACAAACCGAATTTTTAGATAAAGTGATTTTTTTAATAACACATTTTTTAATATTTATCCAATTTATTTTTAGGTGTGGTAATTATATTCTAAAAATAGGTTCTTGCTACTCTAGTTATACGAAAGCCGTTGATTAGGGATATGTTGTGTGTATATATATCATCTTGATTAATTATGATACCGTGGTATATTTTATATTACCAGCTAACAACGGACTTTACATTTTGTGAGTTTAAACACAGCGCGCTGAACCTGTTAAATACACAACTCAGAAATTAGCTATTGGAGCATTGAGGCGTGTGGGCTTTTTCACTTCGCGATCTGATTGGACATTATGGTCCGGCCTCTACCTGTTTGATTGACAGTTGTAGGAGGATAAATTTGTAGTGAGCGCCCGCAATGACCACGCCCTCTGACGAAGTCATCTGACGAAACGCGTTAGGGCGTGGCTTGCGGACACGCTCACTACTCTCCCAGCCGGCTGATATCCTACCTGTGGTCTCCCGGGACGCTGCATTGCAAGCCAGCGTGTGGCTACTCGGTGCTGCTCAGGAGTGGACGGACGCCCAGCTGCTTTTGCCGTGGTATTTATGTACATACCGTGTGGTAACCAGTCCACAGAGTCTCTTATTGCGGTACGAGTCCCCATTGTTTGTACCATTGGATAAAGACCTTTTATTGTTAATAAAAATACTCTTTTAATGCACTATCAGGCGCCCCTTCTCATTTCCCTGTTTGCACAGATAGATATATATATATATATATATATATATATATATATATATATAATATACACTAAACATCGGCACTCACCTTTCCTAGTTTTGGGGTGCCCTATGGCTTGTGACCACATTGTTTAAACAGACATTGTAGGGGCTCTGCACACACTAAATTAACTGATAATAAATAGTGGAGATTTGGTTCATGAATTGATCAATGCATTTAAGCCTGCAGCCCCCTTCACGGGACCCCACTTTTCTGCAGGTCCTAACACTATCGCTGAAAATGGCTATAATACACATAGCTATCACATCAATGTTTGATTCCAGGCTTGTTATCTGGTCTAAAGCTCACAGCAGACAGGGCTTTTATAGGTGAGCAGTTACCAACACACCTGTCACTAATCATCTAGGGAAATGGTTCACATAATCTATGGAGTCTTAGCTAAAACAGGGTGCATGAGATAATGTGACCACAATAAGACTAATTTAAAAAATGAATCTAATAAACAGCATATACACTAAACATCGGCACTCACCTTTCCTAGTTTTGGGGTGCCCTATGGCTTGTGACCACATTTTTTAAACAGAAATTGTAGGGGCTCTGCACACACTAAATTAACTGATAATAAATAGTGGAGATTTGGTTCATAAATTGATAAATGCATTTAAGCCTGCATTCCCCTTCACGGGACCCCACTTTTCTGCAGGTCCTAACACTATTGCTCAAAATGGCTATAATACACATAGCTATCACATCAATGTTTGATTCCAGACATGCTATCTTTTATGAAGCTCACAGCAGACTATGCTTTTATAGGTGAGCAGTTACCAACACACCTGTCACTAATCATCTAGGGAACTGGTTAACATAAGCTATGCATTATGGGTTAAAACAGGGTGCAGGAGAGAA
Source organism: Crinia signifera (assembly GCF_055691185.1). NCBI lineage: Eukaryota > Metazoa > Chordata > Amphibia > Anura > Myobatrachidae > Crinia > Crinia signifera. Next base: position 17,507,764 of record NC_139227.1, read on the forward strand.
TGTGACCACAATAAGACTAATTGAAAAAAAAAATCTAATAAACAATATATACACACAATATATACACACATTTATTTCTGCACCTATAAATGAAATAAAAATACTAATCTATACACTAAAGCATATTCACACACTGAGTTAATATCCAGAACCAATTTTAAAAAATATTATAAAGAAAAGTATATGTAAATAGAATAAAATCACTTCATTTGATTGGATAAAGGGAAGTGATGTTATAGGTAGTTCCCTATTTATACCCAGACCAAGCCAGCATTCACTCACTTGCTGCTTGGATTATTATTATTATTATAATTTTATTTATAAGGCGCCACAAGTGTTTCGCAGCGCCGTACAAAGGAACAATACAGGGAGACAAAACTTGGCATAACATTGACATAACTTAACATAACTTAGCAAAACTTAACATAACATTGGATCCCTAGGAGAGCACATATCCCCACACCTAAGGGTAAGATACATATTAAGTAATATTGAATAATTTTGAATTTAAGAAAATTGCAAAATATGGTACCAGTTAAATATACAATTGTATGTTATATATTTTTTATTGTTAGGATTTATTCCACTAAAAAGTATATGGTCATAGACCTGAGAAGTTTATGGTTGGGAAATCTAAACCTGTGGATCTAACTAATCGGTGGACTTAATACGGTTTGGTTTTAGCATTGGACATGCTTCCAACTAAGTCCTAGGAGGTATGTAATGAAAATTATGTCAGATGTTTTAGATCTAATAGGATATATTTACACTTGTATAATTAAAATTGAACCCCCCATTATGTTTTCTTCAGAAAGTCCACCGCATTTTAAAGATGTTCTTCTGAAAGAAATGTATAATTCCATTTAATTTTATGTACAAATAAGGTATGTACAATGAATATAACATCTAAGTAATAAGGCCATATATATTTATCATTTTGATTCCTAAAAGGAACTATTATCTTTGTACAAACCCACCAGGTTCTATCTGGGTCAAAAATTCATTGGGCCAACACAGATAATCCTATCTGTTCACTATCAAATAGGACCTGACTCTGAATGGTATTAAATGTTGCATTCTTAATAAAGAGGTATGTACCAAAAATATATTTAAAAAAATATATAAAATATGAGTTATATATATATAAAAAATTCTAGAATAACCTATAAATTGAAAAGATTGATAAATTAATTGGTTAATAAATTAATCAAATTGACTATCCATAAGCCTGTTCCTCCTATATATATACTATCGCTGCTGTAATTTTATGTATATATATATTTAATTCTTTATTTATGATCTCTTATGTAAAATGTTTTTATATGTATGAAATGTCCTAAAATGTGATTGTATGTATACTATACTTTTATAGATCACAAACCCCTGATGAAGCTTCTTATCGAGGCGAAACGCGTTGGGTATTGATCACGATTTCAAAATAAAAAGAAAAATTTCTTCAAAAGAATTACTTCAGAAGTGTATTCGATTTTATTATTGTTTTACTGTGTATGTTATATGGACATTACAAGAATAGGGCGCTGAAGACACTATTGTTTGGTATATATATATATATATATATTTATTATTATTATAATTATTCTGTTTTTATACTTGGTAAAGCACTGTAGACCCTTTGTGGCACCATATAAATTAAGTATTATAGTAAAAATAATAATGATGATGATGATGATGATGATATTCACTACTGTGCAGACTCTGTTTTCAATTACACATCATTGCCTACGCCAAAATGGCCATTAAGACTGCTACTAAGCATGTGCCTAGGCCATCTCGTCTCTTACTGTATAGAGTGACATAGTGGCAGACATAATTCCCCTACTTAGCTATGATGAGCGACCTGGTTAATTATTGCAATACATCTGCTACAACATTCCTGCATTTCGAATTGAACTAAGACTTCTCAATTGTTGGGACCTGCACCAGCAAACACTAATTATTGGTCAGATTGGCTCCCCACATCAGATCCAGTTCTTCGGGTAGCTTGATTTGTTGGCTATTGCAGCACCATGATATTTGTCGCCATTATTGCCCTAGATACCTTTTACTTGACAAAGGACCGAAACGTTAGATACAGTTTACAGGTTATACTTTCTGATTTTTTTGCATTTGAATAAATATGTAAAAATGTCTCTTTAACTTAAAAAAAATTGGGGGGTGAGTGCTTTTTTCCTTCTCTGATTTTTTTTTATTATTATTTTTATTAGTTTTCAATTCAATATCAAACATACAAAATCAAATAAACAGTATAATGATATTGACAGGCAATCTATTAGTAGTTTCATATGACATTTAGTAACTATTCGCTTGTCAAATATTCAATCATATGTATTAGACAATCAGGTTGTATTATATATTTTTTTTTTAATAAAGTCTTTTTTATTAGACAATAAAAGGAAAAAATTGTACAGAACAATATAGCACATTGGCTAATCACATACAGAGATAATCATTCATATTCCAATTGAAACACATATGTAATTTACATGTATATTGTGCTATACTCAGATATGAATAAAAAATTATATCAAACATTTAATGTCTGAGTCCTGTGTATATTAAATATCTAAACCGTAATATCATTTTATAATAAGTAAATGAGAGAGAAAAAAGGGAAAAAGAAATAGAAAATTGGGGGGTACAACCCACATGTAAATAGAGCATCACGTTGAGATACCATCAACCCGCCCAAGGGGCAATCTAATAGAAGATGCCAAAACACCCCTGCAGGGAGTGGCATTTAGGACAGTCCGGCCATTTCTTGGAATCTCGCAGAGACTGTAGCATGTCTTGGAGACACCAGAGATACCGCCTCCTCCCACTCCTCAATTTGCCCAATATCTGCCTCCCACTTGGACTTCAGAGTGGTCAGGGAATCCTTATGTAAATAGGACAGTAAAAGTGAGTATGTCAAAGAAACAGCCCTAGTGTGACCCAGGTTGCTCACACAGGTCTTTGTGGGGGAGGGTGTCAATACAGGGGGACTATTGTTAAATTGCATACCGTGCATGCCGCAACTGTAGGTACCTGAAAAAATAAAATTGGGACAGTCCAGACTCCTCCTTCAACTGTTGAAATGACTTCAGTACACTGGCCTCATATTGCTGCCCAATAGTCACCACACCATGAGACGACCAAAGCCACCTACCCGATAGACAGGTGGTTTCGAATAACTGCATGGAGTGCCAGAGGGGAGTCTCCAGGTCAATACCAGTGTAGCCCATTAACCGTTGAACCTCCTGCCAAATCTTGACAGCCTGGACAACCAGTGGGGGAGCACATCGGGGCAACTTGCCACCCAGCAACAACTGCAGGGGTGTCACCACGGGGCAAATGTGGTATAGGAACACAGCAGGGAGCGATGACTGATCATTATCTTGTACCCACAGCCTGATATAGGAGAGCTGACAGGCGTGACAGTAAATCTATTTTTTTATCATAGGATGTGTGAAGACAATGTTGCTAACTGTGTTTTATTTTTGCTCTTTTTATATGATTCACGTTGTCAACCGAGATGAAATAGATTGGGATCGGAGTATATATCATTAATAGGACGTCATAGTGGGATGGACTCACTCCCTAATAACAAACAAAGCGATCTGCTAGAGATGCATGAGAGGAAGAATGAAATTTAAGAGGACACAGGGGAAACCCGGAAATGCGTTCCAAAATGCATTCCACGAAGCAAGAAATGGCCGCGATGAACTTCCGGTGACGCACTTCCGGTATACGAACTGCGGGCGAGACACACTGATCTGAAGCATCCTAGTGGGGCGGAAGTCAGGGAGTCAGGGTGATCTCGTCCGGTAAAGCAGCCGGCGTGTTGGTAATAGGAACAGCTGTGCTGCTCAGGCTCATGAAATATATGAAATGGATGTGGATATGTGAAGCGGTGATTATGTGTAAAATCTACAGTAATAGCTCTGGGAGATGTACAAGGTCAATACAGAAGACAGAGAGGATTATGTATTATATAGAAGTAGGAAGCGTTTAGGATGTTTTATTATGTTTGATATATGCCGGATTTTACCATGCACCAACACTGCTCAGGTATAAATACCTGACCAGTGTCTGGGAATCCTCCACACCTTGAAAAAGGGCTATTATAGCCCAAAACATGTTGGTCTGTGGAGAAGAGCCCTAAAGTGGTAGGAGTCTTACTTTTTGTCATCTGGTACCCATTTGTTTCACCCCAATCCGGATTTGGAGTGGAGGTGGTGGTGTTTTTGGGCTCCAAACTTTTTAAGAATTATTTTTTGTTTTTATTTGTGTATATTTTATACATTACCTTGTAATTCCTTGATGTTGGCTGTGGATTAAATTTTTTTTGGGATGGATGCTTCCTGAAAATCTGTTACCCTACAAGGAAGGACTAAAGAAACCTTTTGATGTACATAGGGCCTCGATCTGAGGTGAGTGTGAGCCCCAAGGGGCCTGGAGTTATGGATACAATATTGAGAAAAAATTCCTGGTGTTTAAATCTTCTATCTGGGGAGAAGTTAAAGATACCCTTACATGAAAATAGGGCCCACTGTGGAGGTCAGTATCTGAATAGAAAGTGTATTAGTGGCCAGTGAATATCAGAAAAGAAAAGGAGTGCCGATTAGTTGTCCACCTAAAAAGAAACCTTTATCAGGAAAATAGGGCCTTATTAAAAGGTCAGTTACAATTACTGTGGGGTGACCAAAATAGACAACCATTTAGTATTACTGTCTCCTAAAGGTCACCAATAGAATTTAGAACTGCGCCTGATGATTTTTTCCAAAAATTTCTACTAAATTGTAGTAAGGCCAATCCTCCATCTGTTCTCAGCCTGGTGAGTGTACCAATGCTAATCCTATGGCATTTGTTTGCCCATATCAGGGAGGACAACAAACTGTTTAGATGTCTGAAAAAGGATGCGAGACATAAACTGGCGCCTGTTGCAACACATATAGCACCTTAGGTTGTATGATCCTTTGAATCAGACTAACCCCACCAAGAACGTTTAAAGGCAGTCTACTCCAGACTAAGGTTTTTGTCCTTAATATAAGATAAAATTGGGGTCAAATTCTGAGGATTAAAATCTCGGCTATTATTAGTATTATGGATACCTAAGTATTTGAATTGGGAAACCCAGCGCAGTGGGAGAGGGATACCCAAGTCAAGGTGCGGAGAACCCCGTATGGGGCATAGTGGATGACTTGGACCAATTCATGGTAAGGCCTGAGAATTTACCAAACTCCCCCATCATGTGTAAGACAATTGGCATAGATAACCTATAGTCCTTTAAAAAAGAGCAACAAGTCATCTTCATAGAGTGCCACAGTACCAGTTCTTTGCCCCATTGTTAGGCAATTATATTAGAATGACTTCTGAGCACACACGCCAATGGCCAGGTTATATTATATTTACAATAAACATAACAACATGGTTACATAAACTACGACAACAAAGACAAACCCATACAATACTTAAACTATATTAGGTTTTTATATTAGTACATTTCTCTTTTTGCTGTGTTTGCATTATCGTTTCATCATTTTTCTATATTTTCTATACTGAGTTATATAACTTTTAAACTCTTGTTTCATTCTGTCTTAACATATACCATTCTGTTTTATCAAATACTTTAATTATTGCTAATTGTTGATCTTGTGGCAGTGTTATAATGGCCCCATTTTCTGTAAAATTGAATCCATCTTTTTTCTTCTACCGGGGAGGTATTGAATCTGTCCAAATATATTGTCTTTAGTAAGAATGTTTGGACTTCTGTTACAGTGGGTACTGATCCAGTGGTACTGATCCAGTGGTTGAGTATTAATTTCTTTGCTACTGTTACCACTAGGGTTAGAAAGGGTTTGATCACCTTTTTTCTATTATGAACCACTGTCCAATTCTAAAAGTTCGCATAAAGAAATGCCAGTTTATCTAAAGAAATATTTATGTGAAAAGCATACCTAATAAAATCTCGTACTTTGTTCCAAAAAAGTTGTACACAAGTCCATAAATTGTGTATAAAGGTGCTTGATCGTGTTTACGTTTTGGACATCTTCCCATTTCATCTTTCACAAAATGTTTTCTTTGTGCCTGTGAAACATATGCCCTATGTATATATTGTCTTCGGGTGAATTTCTTGTAATTGACTTGAGTGTAAAGTGCGTAGTGTTGAGTGTATATTTTTAGTTATCATTGTTTGGTATATCAGCTTGCCAGCTATCCGTAATTAGTTTATCTATTTTTTCAAATCGTGCTTTTAATATTTTAACATAGAGTGATCGTGTCTTCTAAGTGGTTATGCTTAAAGAATTTACTGAAGAGTGAAGCATACAGTATCTGGTGTTTCCAAGGTGGGTGTCTGTGTTACTAGAAGAGCTCTCATAGGACTTTTGGATATGCATGTATAGACACAATGGCTTTTTGTGGTCGCTATACTATGTAAACAGTGTGAGTGCAGGATTTTGTGGATTATATATTTATATGACACCAGCATTGTTATTAAGAGTGCTGATAAGGGGGGGGGGGGGGGGGGATTGTTCTGATGGATCGAGAATTTTATGTAAATGAAGCCTACAGATTATTAAATAATGAAATATCTTATAAAAGGGTGGACAGTAATCCAACAAAAATGTTAATTGATGAATTACAGACCTTACTGAAAAGGGGCTTTGATAATAATTTATTAAGGAAAGAAGAGTACAAATTCAATTATCTGTTAAATACTACTCCTTATTATGCTACCTTTTATCACCTTCCAAAGGTGCATAAGAATTGTCAGGCACCGCCCAGTCGACCGATTATATCGGGGGTAGGTCCTCTGACATCAAGGGTCTCTGAATATGTAGACATTTTTATAAAAAAATATGTCACTATTGGATTCACATGTAAGGGATTCCACACATATGTTACAAATCCTAAAGGACATCATGTGGGAATCTAATTTTAAGTGGGTAACAATCGATGTTTCTTCACTCTATACATCGATACCGCATGATAAAGGGGTTGATAAATAAGAAAAGTGTTGGAACTTGATTCTGAGATGTCACCTGCTATAATTGATTTTATTTGTGACTGCTTGTGTTTTGTATTAACTCCTAATTACTTTGAATTTTTAGATGAGTGGTTTGTCCAGGTCTGGGGGACAGCTATGGGGACATACTTTACTATGACATATGACACTTTTGTGGAAGGACTTTAACAGCACTGAAGACTAAGAGTGCCTGATAGGTTATGTTCCTAATTATGTTTTTTGGTGTTTTGGTGAAGGTTGGAGGGACCTTTAAAGGGACATAGACCAATAGGCAGCTTTGTTGCGCTATTGGTAGACTCACTACCATTTGTATTACCTCACAATTTTTACTTTGCAGTGTTGTGCTACAGTACCTGTTGTTTCCATAACAAATTTAGATGGCTTAAATGTAGGTTTACCTTACTATACATTTAAACCAGGACACTCAAGAATTACACAGGTTATTGAATTGTATGATAAACCTACTGTACCTTTAAGACATGTAGAAGACAAATCAGAGCTCAGATAACACAAATCAGAGAAAATGAAAGCAAAAAGTGGGTTAAAAATATAAATAAAAATAGATCTCGACCATCCAGACGAATAACCTTAAACACGTAAGAGATAGATAGATAGATAGATAGATAGATAGATAGATAGATAGATAGATAGATAGATGATAGCCATAAAACATGGCTAAGAAGTCATTAAATGTCAGCATTTAATTTGCACCTTAAGACAATATTTCAATAAGCAAATAATAGGGACACTTTCAATTTCCTTAACTAATAGAAAATCTGAAGATAAATAATGGTCTCTATTCAGCATGACTACTGTTCTAATGTTGTACTGAAGAGGTATAGAAAATATATAAAATAAGTATTTTTGATGTATTGACTAAATGTGTGGATACTTGCTATCTTTGCAAAGATCTATAAGTTTATATTAACCAGAAAATTGCTTCAAAAATAGTATTACAGGTATATGGGCAGAAATGTTTTACAAATCATCTTTCATGAATATATGAAAACGGCATCCTTGCTCTAGGGCTGATAAATAAAGCACGTGTCAATCGCTTGGATAAAAATATATTTTATTTCAACATGATCAGAAGAAAACCAGAAGCATAGAGAAAAATTGATAGAGAGTACATGAATAATGACACTGGGTGATAACTGACTGTGACAGATAAGCCTGTTAATCTACAGAATAGTGAATTGTGCATTAGAAGGGAGAGCTTTTACTGCAGCAAGGAAAAAAATCCAAAATAATTGGATTTTGCTTTTCCGATATTCGTGGAACAGGGGAATTTTTTTCAAGCTCAATAATTGCTTGGTAGTTATCTTGGATGAATGGTAACCAAGTGGAAACTTGTGTGTGTCATCACTGCTTTTGTTAACGCAGCTAAATAGAAAGCACAGGTGTTAAAATCATTTTATTATTTCTTGTAGGATACACATCTAATGGTTCAGTTCTTGTTAGTTGGGTACATAAAAAATAATATTATCTCAATAGTGCAATTATTTTTCTCGAATAATACGATTTCAAATGAAATATTCTGCTTGCAGATTATTTCATTTCTAAACAGGGAAAAGTAAAATGGTATCATTTTATTGTATTATGTATGGATTAAATGTCCATATTACATTGTATATATGTGTAGAGATTTAGAGGCTATTATCTGTCAACCCAGTATACAGAGATTGCTGTACATACAACATTGCCTATTCCGATTTACAGTAGATTCCTTTGTGTGGATTATCTGTATTACGGAAAAAAAATAAAGTTTTCTATCAATATTTGTTGTATGGGTTATTTGATCACCAAATTAACCTTGTCTGACCTCCAACTGGTAAACTATATTAGAAAAAATGATACCATGACAGGGGGCACTATGACAGGGGTAGAGGGAGGGACTGGAAACATTTGGGTGGCCTTGCAACAAGGGGCATGGGAATGCCATATCCATGAGCCATGCCCTTATTTTCTTTATGCCTCCTTATCCATTCCCCAGTTTATGACAACCTTTGTCTCCTCATTCATTGCCCAGTTCCTTTAAGATTCGCAGCCAGACTCTTATTCTCAAGACATGAAGATGCAGGTAAGTGATGCTAGGGAATGTGACACAGAAATAGCAGAGGGTGAAAACCAGTGGCGGTTTTTACCTATGGGCTGCAGGGCTGCAGCCCCCCCAGGTAAAATCAACCACCGTAGTGAAGCCAGATGCAGTCTGTGAGACTGGCAGTGACTTCCTATTGGAAGTCCGACCTGCCAGTCACCAAGGCAGTCCCATTGAGAGGTGTTCCCTCCCTCTGGGATGCCTCTCTATGGGATGCGAAGCAAAGTCTGGAGATTGCGCATGCGCAGTACCTACGTCAGTACAGCGCACTCGCCGGTCTCGGTGCCTGTCACCTGCATTAAAAGGAGCAGGATTTCCCTTCTATGTGTTATTGCTGAAGCAGCCCATAGAAGCTGGCCACATGCGCAGTACAGAGTCATCTGTCATCATAGTACAGGTGCCGGGAATTTTCTCTGTGGTGGGGACCAGGAGGAAGAGCAGTGGCAGCGGCAGGACTTGTAGTTCAACTGTGACAACCAATGTATTTTTACACAAAAGCATCAGCCCACCACCCACAGTCCAGGGGTGGCGGGACATCTTTAGGCTTCAGCCCTAGTAGGGAAAAGCCTGGGGGAACCCCTTTATTGGAGGTTCCCCACTCCCTCAGGTACCCTGTCCAAGGCTGACTAGCCAGGTCTTGATCATGGTTTGTCCCGGAAACTGCGCATAAAAAGTGTCATCCAGCTTTGGCATGAGACCACTGTATGTTGGAGCCCAGAGCTGGTTCCAAAATATGGGGGACTCCCAGTCCCCACCCCCTATATTTTTAGAACTAGGACCGGTCCAACAGCCCTGTCCTGCTTTCATAAATACGGGGGATCACCATGATTCCTCCCCCCATATTTAGGGAACCGGGACAGCCTCAATGAGCCTTGGGCTGGAGTTTCTCAGGAAGGGGAACCCATGCCTTGTCACAAAAAAATGCACATTGTCGTTACTGTGAACCTGCTGAAAATTGCCAGAAATCGCATGCAAATTGTCTCAGAAAATCGCAAATGTGACATGTGCAATATAGTGCTTTTTTAAGCTGTCTAAATATATTGCACCCTATTACATTTCTGCCCCAGTCTCAGAATATAATAACCATATTAATGTGAGTCTCCATTTGGCAGTGGGGTGTTACAATAGCATGGCCAGGCACAGCACCAGATTCACAACCACAAATGTGCAGAAGGAGCCAGCACCAGTGTTGCAGCCTTAGCTAGATCGCTCAATCATCAGCGAGGAGGGAGGGTGTAGCCACAGTTCTCAAAGGATGTATAGATCTTTAGTGAATAACAGTGAATGTTCTCTCTCTTGACATATTTCTATGACCAGCAGTTTCATATTATTGTAAGGAAACCTCTGGGAACTTGACAGAGTCTAAGGAGCATAAATGTACACTTCTCCCACTCCGCCGACACCAGATAGTCTGGAGACTGGAGCCACTTTGCTTTATAACATGGGGCCTTATTTTGGTTCATTCTTTCTGACAAAATCCTTCTTAGATGGACAAAACCATGTGCACTGCAGGGGGGGCAGATGTAACATGTGCAGGGAAAATTAGATTTGGGTGAGTAATTTTGTTTCTGTGCAGGGAAAATACTGACTGCTTTATTTTTACACTGCAATATAGATCTCACTTTGAAGTAAAACCCCACCCAAATCTAATTCTCTCTGCACATGTTACATCTGCCCCACCTGCAGTGCACATGGTTTTGCCCATCTAAGAAGGATTTTGTCAGAAAGAATGAACCAAAATAGGGCCCATGGAGACCTAGAAGCAGGGTTATTACAGCAAAAGAAGCACCAGGGAAATCCTGTGAAATACATTTCCCCATTTGGGTGATATGTGTTGCTTGATTTAAAATTTTTTTTATACATCTCATGTTTATAAATAATGACTGAACTAATAAATTAGATAAGTATTTTTTGGATCTACAAAAGACTATGGCCAGTATTCAATGCTGCTGATTGCGATGTGCAGCGAATCCTGTTTGGCATTTCACTGCCAGCCCTCCCTCTCACCCTATTCAATGCCGCAATTTTTAACTCCCGCAATTTTTAACCCCTGCAGCGAATGCCACAGGGAGCCAGGGGACGGTGACAGGCAGGGAGATGGAAGCCTCCCTGCCTGTGCCGGAATGTGTGAGGGAGAAGGAGGGCTCCCGGGGACACAGGCAGCAGAAGCTGTCCCCCCAGAGAGCTGGCAGGGGACACGGGTTCCTTATTTTTTTGTACCTCTACCACCTCTGATAGGAGGTTATTCCGCTTATCTACTACTCTTTCCGTGAAGTAATTCTTCCTCAGATATCCCCTGAATCTTCCCCCCTCTAGTTTTAGTGCATGTCCTCTTGTTCTGCTGCATCTCTTCCTGTGAAGAATGTCTCCCACCTGTACCCTGCTAAAACCCTTGATATATTTGAAAGTTTCTATCATGTCCCCCCTTTCCCTTCTCTGCTCTAAAGTATACATATTAAGATATTTTAGTCTTTCCTGGTATGTTTTGGGATATAGGTCATGTACCATTTTAGTTGCCCTTCTTTGTACAGTCTCTAATGTATTTATATCCTTCTGGAGATATGGCCTCCAGAACTGAACACAATACTCTAGATGAGGTCGTACCAATACAGTGTCATTATTACTTCTTTCTTTCTACTGCTGATACTCCCTATGCAACCAAGCATCTGACTTGCCTTTGTTACATTGCCTACTTGCCTTTAAGTCCCCTGAAATAGTGACACCTAGATCCCTCCCTTCCTCAGTACATTCCATTATAGTGCCATTTATACTATATTTAGACTTTGGATTTTTGCAACCCAAGTGCATGATTTTGCATTTTTTTGGCATTAAACTGTAGTTGCCATGCTCTTGACCATTCCTCTAATCTACCTAGAGCATTTAAACATGCTTGGGATAGGAATATTGATAACCTTACAAAAAAATAAGGATCAAATATGGCAACATGTTTAAAAAAGGGGCAGACTAGATGGGCCAAGTGGTTTTTATCTGCCGTCAATTTCTATGTTTCTATGTAAACACTACACAGTTAGAGCATAGGTTGGACTTCAGTTATCTGCAGGCAGAGAACATTAAGGAAAGTCAATACTGGGTAGGTGAATGAGACAGGGGGGTAGCATTCCACGCCCCTGTGCAAGTATATTAATTCTGTCCTTGGGTGGGACCTTTTTAATTTTGTCCACTGATATGAGGATTTTTCCTACTCCCGATGGGGGCATACAGGAGTGACTGGTGCCTGACCTGTACAATGGAGAGTGTGATGCAGCCAATGGGAGTCCGGAACTGGACTTACCCGATGTCTGTATCCTTAAATACAGATCTGACTTGCAGTACTGCCGAATTCTGGTGGTTAATATTTGCCTATGGGCTTTGTCACTAAAATGACTGGATGCCCTGATTGCAAAGTAATTTCTGAGCCCATTCACATACATGGTCGGCTGGTCCCAGCTCATGGTGCAGCAGCTGCTTCCTGCTCTCAGTTTCCAGGGGGACCAGAGGATACTGTATAAGATGCTGTCATTATGCAATTTGTTGAGCCCCAATGTGTTTCAACTACTTCTTGGAACCCTCCTCATATTTCTTTCAGTTTCTTCCCTGCCCATGTACTATGAAATATGTTGAACAAAAGCAGTTGGGATGATTCAGTTTCCAGTACTTTCCTTTTTCCTTGTAAATAAAAGAGCAATTTATTATTATTTTGCTGATATATCAAAATTTGAGTGCACCCATCTATGAAAAGGTCTGATGAGTTGAATATTCTTATATGAACATATAATGCATACCTTTAATTTACAAAATGTAAATTAATTAATTTCTTTAATTAAATTGATGTAATGCCTACAAATTTAGCATTTATTTTTATCTGTACGGCTTTAGCATACTCTATAGAGATCACATTATTTCCTAAACATTTTTACAATAAATATTTCTTCTAGAAAAAGTCCTGAAAAGGATTGTGTAGCATAAGCACCACATACCTGTGTATAATCAATGTTCAAACCTGTTTAGCTCAAAAATGTTACCTTGGTTTATACGTCTTGCTTCTTATTTAACCTTTGTTTTAAATTTAAGAAGCTCTTGGAGGAAATGAATGACATTGCTATGCCTAATTAAATTGTCAAATATGTGTAGAATTAAACCATTACTTAAATGCTATCAATGAAAGTTCATGTTGTACCAAACGGTCTTTTTGATTGGAAATGTGCATTGTTGATACTTGAAGAGCAGTTAATAATCCTGAACCTGCATGACATTAGAAAAAATCTGAGAGTTCTCAAACAAAAAAAAAGAAGTGCCTCCATCTATCAAAAATTTTATGCAAGTATTATGATAACACATGTCCATAGTCATGCACAAGGAGAAAATAATGTATAAAAATGAACCATTGAAAATTACCCAAATTTTAATAAATGTTAGTGCTATACCCCTTAGACTACTTATAAATGTATCATGATTCAATAAAATGCATAGTTTATCCTAGGGGGCTTCACGGAGACCAGTAGTAGAAAATGCCTTTAAATAACATTTTTTAGCATTTTAAGCTCTGCAACTGGTGTAATTCCAGTCCAGCTCCAGGTGTCCTGTGGGCAGATTTCTGGCCACAATTCTGCTCTTCACTTTATCAGCTCCATTAACTCACAATGCTACTTGGACTCCCCACTATCTCTCTTGCTTTCACTGGGTACTGGGCGCTCCAAGCTGCTTCCTGTCCACTGACCACTGTTCCACCAACTGCAGGCATTGGTTCGGTCACCTAACTTCATGCTCCAATAACTGAACAGCAAGAGGGATAAAAGGGCTGCTGGAAGAGTCTGCAAACTGCCCAGAACATTATTGCAAGCATAATCTGCTCACTAGTTCAACTCAGCATTCCAAGGAAATCCAGCTTGCTAGGTTCAGCTGAGCATTCCAAGTGTATCCAGATTGCTGGCTTCAGCTCAGAATTCCTACAGTAGCCAGCTCACTGGATTCAGTTTAGCATTCCAAGAGTATTCAGATTGTTGGGTTCAGTAAACCAATATAGGCAGGATGTAATGAAGTCTGAGATTGGCGGAGGGGAAATCATTTACAAGGCAAAACCATGCCTTGCAAACTAATTACCCCTTTAAAAATAATCTGAGTTCAGTCAGCTGATTTTGGACTTTATTACATTCCGCCCCATAAGTCAATTCCTATGGTGACTCCAGTTCTAGTATTTGCCGGTTGAAGTCCCGTGTGAACCAGTCAAATTCAGCTCTCACTGACTCCTTTTCATTAACTTCCAGGTCCGTTCTGGTTCAGAAAACCTGTTCCATACAATACATTAATTTCTACCTGTGCTAATTCATCTATTTTAAAACATAGTAAACCTATAGTAGACATGAACAAGAATTACATCACACATCCTACACAGAGTGCTACCTGCTGACCAAACTCTAGAATCCAACCTGAGTTCACAAAACACCATAACCCTGACACAATAATTGGATTTATATATTAACAGTGTAGTGCAGTGGTGACATTTGTAAATGTGATGAGGTTGCAATATGTGTTTTGTACAAAACATTAAGATTATTTAATCATTTCTGCTTTGTTGGAATGTTAATTTGTCTTTGTGCTGTCAGGGATTCGGTTATGTAGCTGTTCAGGGTATTGGGTTTGTGTAAATGTGTTATACAGTAGGATATGCATAGTAGCTTTGATGAAAAAGTGTGTGCTTAAGTACATGTAGGTGGTTTGGACAGTATGGATAACTAGTAAGCTAGTAGATATAGTTTCACTTGCTGCCCACAGATGGCAGTGTAAGCACGCTCGAATCAAATGCTTCCAAAGCTAGTAGATGTAGTCTCACTTGCTGCCAACAGATGGCAGTGTTTCATGGACACACAGACACTAGAGATTCAGGTTGAGTATCTCGTATCCGTGTATCCAAAAACCAAAATATTCCAAAAACCGTGGTTTTCAGAATATTTTTTTTTTTGGGAAGGGGGGGTTTGTTTTTTTTATACTTACCATGTCCCCCAGCATCCACAGTGGGCTTCAGGATCCTCTTCAGCGGCATCTCCGGTCTCAGGGGTGCATTGCACAAGTGCGCGGGCACGCCGGTGACGTTACTCGCGCAACCTGGGACTGCTTAAGAGGACGCTGAAGGTCGCCATTGATGCCGGGAAACACAGTGGACACCGGTGGACCATCAGGGCACCACCAGGGGACCAGGTAATTATGTTAAAAAAAATATTCAAAAAAACTGAAAAAAATCCCTTATCCAAAATGTTTGTGGTCCCGAGCATTTCGGATAAGGGATACTCAACCTGTATATATTATAGATCTTTTTATCTAGGAGGTTAGATACATGGTGTAAGATATGTATGTTACTGTCTGTCGGAAGAAATAAAATAACCAGCCATTTGGTTTGGAAAAATTTGCACTTTTTTTTGCTTATTTTACTAAACAATGGAATAATTATTTTCTACATATAAGTTATATGTAAGCCAAAAAAAATAAAAAAATAAAAAGCTTAGAAATGTTATATGTTTGCAGAATAATCTGCACTCTATTTGTGATTCCCCATTTAAATAACATTTTATGGCAGCTTATTTTATTTCAGCACTGTAGCAATGAAATAGCTTCTAAATTGTAATTGACAATGCACATAAATAATGATGAAATTATGTTGGCTGAAGAAAATACACATATTTCTGAATTATCGAAGTGTAACATAATTTTCATGACTTTTTCCTTTAAGCATTCAGAAATGAATTACTTATGCACAATGCTGCATAATTCTGCATGTGTCAATAGAAAATATACAGAAACTCATCAAGTAAATTGACAATCTGCCAATAATACCATTTTCACAAATAGGATGGAATAAATGAGATCTTTGAATTATGTTGTGAGTTATTTTTCTTTGTCACTTCTACAATAAAACACTTAAAGGTCAGCATTTTTATAGAGCATTATTTCTCCCAAGATTTGACAATCTACTAAATCCATACTTACATCACTCAGTAACAAAGTGTGCATGTATATATTGAGTGACATTGAGAAATAAAGTGGTCATTAGTGAATTCATTTGTTTCAGAAGAACATTCTTTAAATAAATCATTCTGTTGTTGTATATCAAATAAGAAAGGAATTTTGTACTGTGAATAGTATACAGTATAAAAGTTTTTTTGTATATCATTAGTTTAATGAGAACTTATTAATTAAAATACTTTCTTGTATACGATTTTGGATAAAGATGTGATGCCTATTGGTATTCCACTTTCAGAATAGTTGCAGTTACTTACCTATGGGCTGCAGCAGTTTATACTACAACATGGGCCCTTATTCAGATCTGATCGCAGTACAAATTTGTTATCAAAATGGGCAAAACCATGTGCACTGCAGGTGGGGTAGATGTAACATGTATAGAGAGATTTAGATTTGTGTGAGTCATTTTCTTTCTGTGCAGTGTAAATACTGCCTGCATTATTCTTACACTGCAATTTATATTTCAGTTTCAACACACCCCACCCAAATCTATGTCTTTCTGCACATCGGTCCCACCTGCAGTGCACATGGTTTTTTGAGAACAAACTTGTAATGCAATCAGATCTGAATAAGAGCCATAGTTTCCCAAATGCCGCCATTACAGTAGAGGACTTAAGGATATCATCCATGTCCTGATGGTTAAATCAAATTGACTAAGGTGCTAATTAAGTCACTTTTGGTCAAGCATGGATATACTTAATACCTGGACTGTAATGACAAAGATTTTGAAACTCTTCACTCAATTATATTCTGATCAGTTGTATAACCACGGGATAACATTGGGTCCAATGATTTTTCTTGGAGCTCATTCACTTAATCAGGTGTTTTCTACCACCTGATTGGCTGCTACCATCTCCATTTGCTCCATTTAGAAAGTGTTGAATATCTTTCCATACATGAGCCAAATCCAATTTACAAATTCATAACATTGTTAGCTACAACATTATTAGTTGAGGTACAGTAATGTAGAAAATAATGGTGATAGTAATAATTTGTTTATGTATATGGCTCAACTAGTTGTCTATTGTTTATTTTGAATTGTAATAGTACATAGATACAAACATAGAGCATGTTTCAGATATGGATGCTGTGTCAATGTTTGCACAGTTGGGTCACAACTGCTACTATGCATGTGCAAAAAGGTAAACTGATATCTTCCTTCCATGAGTTTTGTCAGGGTGGGGATTTGGAGGTGACCTTAAGTAATTGCAAAAAAGTGGATGCATGGGCATCCTAAAGTACTGTCATGTGTGTGTTTTGGTATGAACTCTGATATTTTTCCACCCACAGAAAGGGAGGCTCTACATCAGGTAGGGTCTGCATGCCCCAAGGGTAGAATCATTGGCTACACCAGTGCACCTGAGCAACGCCCAGATATTGAAACTGGGCATCAAAGGATTGCTCAGTCTTTAGTAATCCACTGTAGAGGGGGGGGGGGGGGCAGATGTAACATGTGCAGAGAGAATTAGATTTGGGTGGGTTATTTTGTTTCTGTGCAGGGTAAATACAGGCTGCTTTATTTTACACTGCAATATAGAAATCAGTTTGAAGTACAAACCCCACCCAAATCTAACTCTCTATGCACATGTTACATCTGCCCCACCTGCAGTGCATATGGTTTTGTCCATTAAAGAGAGAATTTGCATTTGTCAGTGAACCAGAATCAGGCCCTATATTTCTTATATTTGTAAATAGAACTAGAACTCTATTACAAAGCTGTCAGCTTCAGTAAATTTTCACTGTCAGAGGGACCATATACAGATGGAGCCGGGCTCCCTCTTGCTGGCAAATCGCCAGAACGTCACCGCTGGCGATCCGCCAGCAGCCCGGCGTCCATCTGACTGAGATGCACGCGCGTCTCAGTTTCCGGGCGGCGGGGCGACAGAAACCCTGTCCGTCTCTGCTTGAGGGAGATGGACAGGGTTAGGGGGGGTGCGGGGAGGCGGTGGGGACCACGGGTGACCGATGACAAGCCGGCGGGGACCTGGGTGAACCGTGCAAAAGGGGACGTGCGCACATCTTGTGCGCGTGTGTCCCCTTTCGCAGATCCAGATGGCGGGTGGTGGGGGATGGCGGCTGGCGTCGTCATCGCCATCCCCTGCAAGGAAGAGACCCGCTCCATCGGTACCTAAATATTTATTGTCCAATGTGGCTGGTTGGACTGAAAATCTGGTAATACAGATGGAGCAATTCCAGAAATAGACTACAAATGTGTACTATCATTGAAAGACATTGACAACATCATTAAAAATAAATTAAACATAAATTGCATTGCATGCACTTTTAGATTATGTGCTACGATTTTGAACTGGGTGAGTGCCGGGCTGGGCATAGAGTAGCATGGATGGTGTAATGGTGTAATGGTTAGCATTACTGCCTCACAGCACTGAGGTCATGGGTACAATTTCCACCATGGGCCGGTGCAGAGTTTGTATAGTCTCCCCATGCTTGTGTGGGTTTACTACAGGTACTTCAGTTTCCTCCCACAATAAAAAATATACTAGTAGGTTAATTGGCTTCCAACAAAAATTTACCTAATAGTGAATGTGTGTGTGTCAAAGGTAAATAATATAAAGCTGCCCAGTGCAGCGATCCTCCAGTGGTTACCACAAGGCTCCCATACCAATAGTGAGGATTGAGCCCACCTTGGGGACTGGGACACACTAACAAATCATCCATAATTGGCAAAGTGCACTTACCTTGCAACATTTGTCCATCTTATCTTTTATGACTAACCCGGCACCCTTGCCTAGCAGCTGCTTTTTGAAAACCAGGCACCCAAGTATATTTATATTTAATATTTTCTGCCCTGGTTTTGGATACCAGGGACGCAGGCTTCTGTGTGAGTACTGGTTTATTCCATGTACTGTGTTTGATATTTGGACATCACCTGTCAATTTGAGTGGTTCTTAACTGTTTTGAGCAAAAATGTAGAATTTTAAATATGCTTGCTCTTCACTATTGTGCACATCCTATGTTTTTTAATTTCCCACACAGAAACAGTGACCTTTGAGAAGGGATCTTCTTTGATATCAAATGTGTGTGTTTGGAACCAAGATCAGACCAGACCATGAGCCAGGGGTTGCTTTTTCTAAATACATTGGAACCCTACACATTTTTTCAGTATATTTTTAGAAGCAGAATTGCCTCAAAGAGACCAGGGCTGGTTATGCTTTTGTGGGTAGTGTGAGGCTTTTTTCTACTTTAAAAAAATATATACACACTTCCCAGGGGCGTAACTAGTGTAAGGCAGCCCCCGCTGCCGCTTGGGGGCGCGGGGGCTGCGTGGGCGCCGGGTGGGGGCCCCTGTCCGGCACTGCTGCGATTAGTGGTGTATCTATTCTTTGGCAGGCGCCGGGTGTAATGAAGGAGCCCCAGGTCAGCGGTGTGCGTCGGGCTCGGCGGCTGGGCTGTGCTTCCATAGCACACAGGATGCTTTTTGGCAGGGGGGAGCAAAATTTGTAGTTACGCCACTGACACTTCCAAACACAAGTTCTGCATGGATCTCACTGATCTATTGTGCCTTTATGTATTGGGGTGTTTGGCTGCAGGAAAACATGGCAGTTAAACATGGCTGCATACATCATTGGAAAACATGATGCCTTCAAACATGGTAAAGTACTATATAGTAATATATTTAGTGTTATATAGTTTTATATATATATATTCTTTTTTCTTCAAATACATGTGAAATAGGATTGATAAAAAATGTATCACTTTATATCTGATCATTATGTCAACAATCACAAAAGCAATAACAGAAGGTCTATTGATGATGTGAACATGGTTAATGCCAACACCTGAAAAACAGTGGTAGAATCTCAACATACAGTAGAAAGCGTCAGGGTTTGGATTACTATTAGGGATGAGGTTAGCATCAGAATACCTACTCCATATATCAACAATATTAACATGCTGAATGTTGAGATGGTTAATTAAACTATTTATTGCCTCATAAATGCAAATATTGTGAACATCGGCCTAATATACCACAACCAATTTTAAATTTTAGGGGAAAACTAAAATTTTAATTTAGAGTTTAACTCATCCCAGGTTACCTAAATTAACATCATTTTAGTTAATTGCAATAATTAATTTATGCAGTTAACAAAGTATACATCCTGAAAATCAGAATATGATATACAAATAATGCAGTAACTAATAACATTGATAAACAAAAGGATATGACTAGATGATCCATTTAATGAATACATGTGTGAGATACAACATTTTCATAAGCTATTCATAACAAGTACTGTAGAATAACATTTATATCATGTGACCGGACTTAATTCATAGGAAAAAAACAATATGCAATATAAAAATCCACACACTGTTCAAATGTCATGTTTGCTTAAAATAAACTTTCTTTTTATTGAAAGGACTGAGTTGCTTGGATTTTCAATGAAACAATAGATGTGTGTTTTGTAACAGCAGTCACGTCTCTAAATAATAACATTAGAAGGAAAAAAAAATACTTTCTGCCAAAAACACTAGCGTTACTGCCAAAGGAATTGAATTCCAAATACATTTTGTTACAAATACCTGTCAATTTTACCAGAAAAAAAAGAGTAAGGAAAATATTTTTTTCTGGTTTATATAAAACAATCTACCCAATAGATTTCAAAAACATTTATTGTATGGATATTTTTAATTTAGATATTTTTTCATTTATATTTAGCATTATCACTGCATGCACACAAAGATGAATAAACTTACTGTGGTTTGTATTTTACACTAAGAGTTTTTTTAGTTTTATTTATTTATAATAACATTTATAAAGAATATCTATATGGATATTTTGTTTCCCATCTTCAGTCAGACCAGTTGATACAGGTGTATAAAATCAAGCACCTAGCCATGCAGTCTCCATTTGCAAACATTTGTGATACAAAATGACAAGTGACTTTAAACATGGTACCAGGGGGCTTATTCTGGTTCACTCCTTCTGACAAATTCCTTCTTAAAAGGACAAAACCATGTGCACCTCAGGTGGGGTAGATGTGCAGAGAGAATTAGATTTGGGTGGGGTTTTACTTCAAAGTGAGATCTATATTGCAGTGTAAAAATAAAGCAGTCAGTATTTACCCTGCACAGAAACAAAATAGAAAAGACGGTGGTGGAGAGGTGCACTATCAATAGCAGCTGGCACTGGGTTGTCAGACCCCAAAATATAAAGGAATAAAAACAGAAGATGTGCCAGTGCTAGCTATTCCAATTATATAGACAAGACGGTTCTCAAAAAGTTATTATTTAATAATGAATATAACAATTGATGTACATCTATCACATAACATATAAAAATAATGGAAATTGAGCAATATGTTAAAATATCACTGGGATATATATATATATATATATATATATATATATATATATATATATATATATATATATATATATATATATATGGTTCTATCCACACCTTGACAAAGGGGATAGTCCCCGAAACGTTGGTTTATGGTCACGTTTTTTTTTAATACAAGTTTTGAAAATCCTATGAGTGCCACTGTTTGTTTTCTACCTTCTAAATACCTCTGATCCGGAAGGCACCAAGGTAATTGAACTTGAGAGCTGGAGTGCCGGGCCGCATCTACATCTCTCTCTCTATCTCTCTCTCTCTCTATATATATATATATATATATATAGCAGGGTGATCCGGTAAACGGAGGAGATGGAGCGGCACTCAAGTGGACTCAAATATCACAGAATACAGCAACAACGTGCGATCGCACGTTGTTGCTGTATTCTGTGATATTTGAGTCCACTTGAGTGCCGCTCCATCTCCTCCGTTTACCGGATCACCCTGCTATCCAGTAGCCGACCGGGCTACAGAGAAGGCACCAGGGCCATTACTGCCTCATTGCTGGAGTGCCGGGTCATCGCCCCATATATATATATATATATATAATCTTCCAACTGGTCCGGCACTCCTTTAGCTGCTGAATTTTACTTGCTCCCGGTGCCCTCAGAGTACCTGTAAACAGGTCAAATACGAGGATGGACACACAGCGGCACTCGGAAGTCTGCTTGGTGAATACAAATCCTTTATTCACCAAGCAGACTTCCGAGTGCCGCTGTGTGTCCATCCTTATATATATATATATATATATATATATATATACATATATATATATATATAAATGTGCAAGACGGCACTCCGCTTTAAGTACAGACATTTGTGGTGGTGCAGGGTCCATAGGAAATTGTTAACAGCACTTACCCAGCCTCCTGGAAGGAAAGGAACGGACCAGCACTCACAGGTTTTAGAAGAAAAAGTTGTATTGGTAGTTACAGCATGGTATAATACAAGCAGGCTGACCCAACAGCCTGTTCCTTTCCTTCCAGGAGGCTGGGTAAGTGCAGTTATTTATATATATATATATATATATATATATATATATATATATATATATATATATATATATATTAGATTGAGATCTCCAATTTATGGTTTTTGGTTGAAAGAATTTTGTTAGATATTACCATCCATTGTAATCTCCTGGAAGTGGGTATGTCCAGAGAATGGTGACACCAGTTGTCAGTAGGTGCCCTATAATTTGAAGAGCTCAAGCCTCCCTATTCAGCGTATTTTTCTCCTTTTGCTGGAAGGTTAGGAATAATGCAGATATCCGAGAACTTTGAGGTCCAGATGAAACAAGAGTATTCAAACGTCAGTGGGAGAGTGGACTGGTCACACTGGATGGATGAATATAGGTCCAAAGCGATTAGGATCAGCTCAACGCGTTTACCCAGATAATGTGAGTCCGGTTTCCTCAGCAGCCTTCTCTAGCATCCTCAAAAATTGTCTTTTGTATGGGGGCAGCCATTTTCCGAATGTCACTTTTTTTTGTAAGCAGCAGGACCCACAAGACAGAATCGCCGGCGGCAGGGGCAGGCAGCAGCAGCTGACTATAGCCCCGCAGCCCCCCGGTGCCCACACTCAGTGCCTCCCCACCACCGCTGGGGCTGCGTGGCTATAGTTACGCCACTGATCCTCCATTCACACATCTCCTGGCTGCACCCACACTCATGCATCTACTAAAAATTTGTCTACACTACATAATTTATGTATGTGATGTATAGTATGATTTATTGTAGAGGACCTTCTTATTGCCAGTACTGTTTGGGTATTTCTGTGCTTTCATGGAGTAAATGCTCTTTCCCCACAAAGCAGTTGCATGAGCCCACTTCCAACCAGCTTCTACTTCAAAAAATATTTCACCTAGTGACACTCATGAGATAGCAGGGGGGGGGGAGCAGGAAGTGGGGGATACCAATGACCCAATAACTGGGTTCACAGTTGCACCATCCTTCTAACCTAATCTTCTACAGTACAGAGATAGGATGGTGCACTAGTTCCACCAGAATATGATAATGAGAAATACTGGTATAAAAAATAAATTATTATCATGTAGATAGTGAATAAAAAGGCATCAGAGAGTAATAGGATAAATAAGCTGCATGAGATAACTCCAGGAAACACATGATAAATGATAACACATGAATAAATCCAATTTTAATCTTTAATACAATAGAACTCTTATGACAAATGCCAAGCACAAAACACAAATACACTGAATACATTAAAGGCTACCATGTACAGTATATATCAGAAGCAATAATCACTAATGGACAAAACTCCTTAGCATGCACAAAAGGTAATAATTAATGCTTAATGTACTGTAACATACAAATATATATATAGACAGAGAGACACTCCAGCTGTATCTGGATTTCTCAGTAGAATACTTTAACTGTCAACATTTTAGTGCATATGTCTCATACAGATATTATCGTGATCAAAACTTGAATATGTGTGTAAAAGAGTATACAGTAGTTAAGTTGGAAAAAATACGTAATATATGTGCAAGGTTTCCACTTTTAACCATTTATGCATAGACAGTGAATGTGTAATGAGAGTGCATTGAAGCAAACTGGTACACTGCATCTATAAAGTAGCTCTCTGTTAACTGTAGTACAGATGGGTCCACCTCGATCTTAGCTGTTTAATGCTAATATTCACATCCCCAACCACAGAGAATGCACTGCGCATACAAGGGTGCAACTATACACAAACAGGTGCAAATAGTAGCTGCTGCGATGCATGCTCACATGTAAAAACATTGCAGTAAAGATAAAGGAGGACCGTTCTGCATGTCTTGAAGAATGAATGAGAGTACATATGTATAATTATAATTAAAGGAACATGAATACACATATATGCTAATGTATGGCATCCTACTGTAGGATCAATTTGCCTAATTCAGAATTGATCAATGGCCAAAACCATGTGCACTACAGGTGGGTCAGATGTAACATGTGCAGAGAGAGAGTGAAAATTGTGTTAATTATTTTGTTTCTGTGCAGGGTACATACTGGCTGTTTTATTTTTACACTGCAATTCAGATTTCAGTTTGAACACACCCCACCCAAATCTAACTCTCTTGCACATGTTACATATGCCCCACCTGCAGAGCAGATGGTTTTGCCCATTTTAAGAACAAATTTTCCCTGTGATCAAGTCTGAATTAGGAATATGTAGTACAATAAAAATAATAAAAATGGTCAATTAAAATATATAGTATACTGTAAGTAAAATTTAATGTATTCTAATGTTTATAAGACATCCAAATATTTATATACTATAAAAGAGTTATAATGTCCTGGTTTTTAAGGCATTAAATAAATGCATTAATACAATTTATTCTAATTTTATCCACACAATGAATTAAAGATTATGTTAAAGAAACTATGGTCTGTCTCTTGTCTTCTGGACCTGTCCTTAAATAGCCTCAATTTAAAAATACCAATGCTATAGAACAACGGCATACCAATGCTAGAGAAATCTGAAAACTTTTGGGTAAGTATGTAGAACTCTCCCTTCCCTAACTCTCCCACCCTGCAGCCTAACCCAACCTCTCCCTTCTTGCAACCTAACCCTTGCCTGCCCCTGCAGCCTATCCATAACACTCCACCTAGTGCTTGACCTTAATCACCCAACCATCACCACCTGCAGCCTATTCCTAACCCTCTGAGGCATACTTAAGTTTGGGATGTTGCCTGTCATGATTCCAGTGTTAGGATTCTGATGAGTGTTGAGATTCTGGTGCCGGTCTTCTAACTGTCATAATTCTAAGCATCAGGATGTCAACTTCAATCCCTGGTGGGCAACTACCTGATTTCTTATCATACTCTCTTATCCCCAGGCCTCTACCAGACATATCAAAACATACTTAGAACTCATTTGGCATATTTTTTTAACATGATTCGTTTTTTATTGAAATTTTAACTTTTTTTAAAAAAGGGCAGTACAAAAATGAAGTTGGGTGGGGAGGTCAGGAATATAAGGGGGTGGTGAATTAGGCTAGATTCTGAAAACATTCAAATAGGTATATATTATATACATATATAAATATATATCTTATAGAACATGTATAAAAAAAAACATTAGTTCATACAGTATGTCAATTCGGTGAAGGAAAAAGAAAGACAGTATACATAAAATCAATCAATCAAATATTAAAATTACAGGTACTTGTTTCCTAGCACGGCGCCACCGATTTCAATTGTATGAAATCGGGTTGAAAAAATCGGGTCGATCGCATAGCATGCGATGCGACCAGATCGACCCGATTTTTTATTGTACAGCCTCCGTCATGGCTGATTGCAATGTTAAATGCCCCCACAGACCCGATTTTTAATTGTATACCCACGCTGATGGGTAATTACTATGTCAAATGCCCCCCCCATTGTTAACACCACGATCAACGCCAACCTGAAGCGTGGCGAGCCCGCGAGAAGCGGCGGTATGCGTCCTCCGACCTTTTCATACCCCCACTATCCACATCGGCGTGGAGTTGATTTTATATAGTGTGGTGAGCACAGCAAGCCACCAAGCCCGAAGTGTGGCGAGCGGACGCGCATTACTTCACACGTATTACGCATCCGCTCACCACGCTTCGGGCTCGATGGCTCGCTGTGCTCGCCACACTATGTAAAGTCAACTCCACGCCGACGTGGATAGTGGGGGTATGAAAAGGTCGGAGGACATTCACCGCCACTCCACGCGGGTTCGCTGCGCTCGCCACGCTTCAGGTTGACGTTGACCGTGGCGTTGCATTAACAATGGGGGTCATTTAACATAACCATAAGGGTGGGTATACAATAAAAAATCGGTCTGGGGGGCATTTAACATTGGGTCCAATGTAAAAATCGGGTCGGTCGCGTCGCATCGCATGCCATTATAATGGCATGCGATGCGACTGTTTTTTAATTGTATTGGAAATGTCTTTAAAGCCCGAAAATTGGGTCAGTCGGGTCTGATCGGGTCCCATCGCATACCTTAAGTTATGGTATGCAATGGTACCCGATGGGCGTTTTAATACTAATATTATGGGCATCATATTGATATGATTTAGGGAAGTGTTGTGAACCTTCTCTAGTTAGAAATATGTGCCAAGAAGACCATCGATGAGGAAGACGAATATGAGTATGGTAAGTATGCTGTTTCTATAAAGACTCCACTCTCAGAACAGATTCAAATGTCATGACACCCCATATTAACATGTCATGCCACCCCACTCTCAACACACATTAACATGGCATGACACCCCACTCTCAGCACACATTAATATGACTCACCCCCTCCCAGCACACATTACTATGACACCCCCAGCATACATTACTATGACACCCCCCTAACACACATTACTATGGGCCAGATGTATCAAGCTTCAAAAAGTGTTAAAATGGAGAGTGATAAACAGCCAGCCAATCAACTCCTCACTGCTATATTATGGGCTGGTTTTGATAAATGACAGGTAGGAGAAGATTGGCTGGCTGTTATCACTCTCCACTTTATGATGCTTAATACTGTACATCTGGCCTTGTGTGAGGAGAAAAAAAGGAAATACTGTGCTCTGTCGCTTCACTGTCTTCTGATCCGGCTGCTGTATCCTTTTGACCACTGGGTAAGCCCTTGCATGAAGCAAGAATCTGTCTAGAGAAGGTTAGTAGAAGAGAAGAGGGATGCAGGATAGCATAGGTAGTTTGTACGAGGAGGGGTACAGGATATCAGCAACAATGTGTACAACAAAGGGCATGCAGAATAGCGGTGATAGTGTAGTATGTGTGGAGAGGAAGTTGCAGGGTATTGGTATTATTGTGTGCAGTATGGGGGTTGCAGGATAGCAGCAATAGTCTTAACGGGGATGGGGTAGAGGATAGTGGTAATAGTGTGTGGGAGAAGGGGTGCAGAATAGCAGTGATAGTGTAGTGTGTGTGGAGAGGAAGTTGCAGGGTATTGGTATCATTGTGTGCAGTATGGGGGTTGCAGGATAGAGGATAGTGGTAATAGTGTGTAGGAGAAGGAGTGCAGAATAGCAGTGATAGTGTAGTGTGTGCAGAGAAGGGGTGCAGGGTAGTGGCAGTATTGTTTGCATATAAGGGGATGCAGAGTCCTATAGACCAGCTAGAACATCTATTACTGTACTTGTACCCGGGGGAGTTTTGATTATCTTTAGGGGCTCCACCGGGCAGAGTGTGTTTAAGGGGCTCTACCTGGCGCAGTGTGTCTAAGCGTCTTTACTTGGCGCAATGTATACAAATGGCACTACTGTGTGGTCTAATGTAAATAACAGGCACTACTATGTGGTATAATGTGACACATTCCCCATGAAGCCACAACCCTAATTTTTTTGTTACACGCACTGTTCCAATTACCTTTCTGGCACAGGGCACCAAAATGTCTAGCTAAGGCACCGCACTCAAGTTTGCTGCCTTAAGCATGTGTCTCCCTAAATCTATATTATACAGCAATCCTGGTTATAGTGCATTCTATAGGCTAAGGGTTTACTCTATTTTGTTGAATAAAAAGGGATTTTAGAAATATTCAAACATAGCCAATTGTTTTAATTATAATATGCAAATTAGAGTTTGGATTAAGTATGCATGTAACATTATACTGTTTTTGGCTCAAAAATATTTTTACCATAAAGGAATAATATTTGTGTGTGTATTGCGGCTTCTATTCAAACCAATCTGCATATTCTATATTTTTTTTTATTTTTATAGATTTATTATGTTTTTCTCACTGTGCCTAGTAAATGTTTATAATGAACTGCATGTTATTTGAGAGACTATTGCTGAATGAAGTATTAGCATTGAGAAGGATTCAGTGTAAAGATGAACACAAATATATGTTGTCCTTGCTGAACAGCAAGGTTAATATTGCAAAAATGGTATGTCATTTTAGCTCTATATAGCTTATTATGTTTTACATTTCTGTTATTTATAATATATATATATATATGTGCTACTTTATGTTAACCATGTCTTTTTTATTTTTTTATTGTCTTTGTATCTGCACTTTTTCATTATTACAGTATCCCTGTTTAATGATGTGCGTTGGAATACTGTAAAATTGACAATCTTCTCACACACAGTTTTACTTCACGGTTGACAATTTTATGGCCCTTTCATTACACTGAAAAGCTCAGACCTGTTATAAATAATAGAATCGGTTGTAAAAGAATAATTAAAACACATTTTTTTCCAGCCTTGACACATTGCAGTGTGCTGATATTTTTTTTTTCCTTTTAATGGAAAGACTCAGTTTTACTGCTGTAAATGTTTTAAGATCCCTTATTTTGAAATAAAAACAACTGAATGTCTAAAGAAAAGCAATATTGGTTTAAATTATATTCATGGTGGATCATGAAACATTGGGAATGTAGATTATGTAAGAATCTATCAATGTGTTGCAGTTATAATTAAACAGAATTGTTAGTCAATACTATATACTTTGGAAAGCAATTTGTTTTGGTTAAATAAAACAGACTTTTCATTAAAGTGAAATTACAGTTTATGGAACATATTAGACATTCTAATGCAATGTAGCAGTTTTATGGTATCATTTTCTTTCTTTGCGAATAATAATACACAATGCGGTATACGTATTCTGTTGGTAAAATGCTTTTTTTTTCTTTCAGTTTTTATTCCAGCTTTTTATTTATTTTAAAGTGTTTTTGCTGTTTATGGAGCAGCAAGGACTTCCACAATTATAGTTTTATTAACCCTTTAATAAACATGCCATCTCTGTGAGAGACATGCAAAATATCTGCTTAAAATTCTTGCGTCGCTCGCATTTGTTATATAAATTCAAATTTAAAAAAGTTGTGTAGAAATAGATTATATTTCCTATATAAGGTAACATTACAGGTCATTATGATAAGTAAAAATGTTTGCTTGGCAATATTCACACCTATTTTGACAATTCACTTGGCACTCAAAGAGATTATATACAGTACTTACGCACATGTTTTTTTAAAACTGCTGAATATTCAGCAATTTGTGGTTTTCAGACATCAGATTTATTAAAAGTTAAACTGTTGAAATATCACCACATCACCACATTAGACATCACAGTCCCATTTTATATACTATATGCATGAAAAGCAATCGAACCACAAAATCTCGCTGTGGTTTACCAAACCAACAGAAATGGTGGTCATGAGAAGTGAGATAGCCCTGCTTTCTTGTAGAATAAAAACAATAAAAAAGAACGTTTAAAAACCCCACAAGAAACAAAACGTTTCACTTGCCCCCCCCCCATAAACGGCAAATTCCTGTCATTCAACTATTACGATGAGATTTTTTACAGTTTTTTGTCGCTTTTTGACCTCACACATTCGTACTACAATCGGTAACTATGTACATTTGTTCAATAATCAATCTATGGACGGTATTCAATGAGCCTGATTCGCCATGTTTTTATGGCAAATTTGTGCTGTTTGGCGAATTTTTGACTAAAACGTTGAATCACCCTATTCAATGACCACATGATGAATACATTTGAAGGTTTTTTTCGCCATGATTCACCGAGTAGCAATCGCTATCTTTTTATGGAGAAGTGGAATGTGAACTTTTAAAATAAAGTGTTTTGTTTTTTACATTTGGTGTAAAAAAATCAGGAATTTTATTCTGAGGAGGGGCATGCTATTTTTATTCATGTGCTGTAAGCACATGAATATATATTTAATTTAAAAAAAATATATATATATATTTTTTTTTTACACAGCAGCCAGCAGGGGGCGCCGGAGCCAAGCCGCTCATTACATATTCATATATTCACTGCACCCGATCGTTATGATCGGGTGTAGTGAATATAGCGGTCCCCTGCTGGCACCCCCGGGGGGCAGCCTGTGCTGCCTGGCACTGGGGAGCCCACCTCCCCCCCACAAACGTTCTGGAGCAGGCAGAGAGACTTCCATCTCTCTGCCTGCCACCGTCCTCAGGCTCCCTGCGGCGTTCGCCGCAGGAGCTCATATTCGCCGGTCAGGGGCAGCGAGCCCCTGACTCGTTGAATACCGGAGCCGGCGAGGCTCCGGAACGTGATGAATGTGCAGCGAATCCTAAAAAGGATTCGCTGCACCTCGCAGGTATTCTCATTGAATACCGCCCTATGTGGGAATTGGCATAACAGTGATCAGCTCTTAATAACCTCCAATGTTTGGAATTATGAAACAAATGGTTAAATGGCAATGTCAAAAAGGCAGTGATGGTCGTTATTATCTCTACATCAGCCCTTTAACAATTAAACATGCAGCCATGTAACATTTTTCCCACTGTTAGGTATCCCACACCTATCTTTTAAACTTTCTATTGTATTATACTGTATATGTGAAGCAATGTGACTCTGTTCTAATAATTTGTCACTTATATTGCTTTCAGATCACAAATACCGGGTCACACTCATGATTTGGACACGGGTCCATCCCAGGAGCAACCCACCATTTGCGCTACCTGCGGCTTATTGCCGGGCTGCTGATATCAGCCAGGGGGCGGAGTGGTGCCATATCAGGCAGGGGCTGGGGAGGAGGCCGCACTAAGGTAATACTGCTGCCTGCTCCATAGAAGTGACTGGGACCCAGGTCGCTTGACCCGGGTTACCCATTCACACTGGCCAGCAACCTGTTTTTCAAAAGGCCCTTTTTACAATGCAAAGTGACCCGGGTCAGACCGCAGTTATCTGTGCGGTGTGAAAAAGGTATTCGATTATACCGCTGATGAAGTCCTAAGGACAAAATGCATAGGGTTTTCATTCCCTCCATGTTTTTACACGGAAGAACATTTATGATTGTGAAAGAATCTCTGGGAAACGTGTAAATATACAGTCTATTTACATTATTATGACCATGTCCTACATTCAATGTGGGCCTATATACTGCATATCAGATCTCGTTATCTATTTAACGCTGTATGTATTGATTCACATCTCTTCCCGCACAAGTGTGGCTACTGCAACAGAGTTGGCACTCTTGCTGAAGGGTATGGCCACCATCCATGTTTTTAGTAGCATTTGTGCCTACTTGATGCATCCTGCATTAAATTTTAGCATTTCTGTGACCTGTGCGGCTCTTAATAATACCCCTTTTGCATCGCACCTGGGACCTGAGTCGAGGTATGGGGTGAAAGCATCATGCCTTATAACACAGGTCGACCAAACCGTCAAGTTTACCTGGGTTATAAGAAGGGTGTCACGGCCTGGACTGTCTGTGTTCCCGGCACTGACCTGGGTGCGCCAGTGGAGGGCGCAGGGAACTGGAAGCGAGAAGGCTTGAGGTAGCTGGAGGTCATGCACGGAGGCTGGAGGGAGATGATCAGGACGCTGAGAGTAACACAGGTGACAGCGGACTCAGGAAACCGGACCTCTGGAGCACGTGGGGAGTCTTGACAGGAGCTTAACGCTGGAGAACTCACAGGTAAACTGACGAGTTGTTCAAGACAAGGAGGAGACTGTGAGCTGGGCTTTTATCCCTCCAGGTGATTAGGGAATCAGACGCAGGTGATGGAATTAGCCGCAGCAGCATCACACAGACCAGGAAGTAAGTTGGAGCTTACCTGGATCATGTGACCCGCAGCTTGATCAGGGAATACACCTGGAGCTCACAGTGATGCAGGGGCGTCTTGGAAACAAAAGACATCACGCCAGGGATTGCCGACTGTGCCGGCAGCTGATCTACGGAGGACACTACCCCAGCGTGCCGGTAAGGGGCGCATGCGAGCAGTGCGAGAACCGGGGTTCATGACAAAGGGTTAAATCCGGGTCGCCCTCTGTATAATGGTCGACCAGGTTTTAATGTGAAAGCACCGGTACCCCGGTCGGACCTGGGTTTATGATGTGAAAGGGGTATAATAAAAGACAGACAAAATATTTCTAGACAAAGAAATATGTAATTATGGGTTATATTTTCTTTTAAATTATGAAATATTAATGTGATACAGTACATATGCTATGTGCTGACCTGGATTGGGGGGAAGGGTGTACTGGGGTCTGTCTGATAGGTACTCCCACCAGTCACCATAGATTGGATCTGTGCTAGCGATCTGATCCGCAGCATTACTCCCCCCAGTGATAGCCATCACAGCCGCCAGTGCTGAAGAGATATGCTGAGCTTTAATTTGTAGCCTGCAGTCATGGAAGGAAGCGGGGACCCAGTCAAGGCAGCTAGCACAGGATATGGGGAAGGAGGCAGATCCTAATTTTCCTCCCTCATCTTCCCACCTGCCGCATGCTGCCTGGCCTGATCCCCCACCCTTATGCTCCCTTCAGCAAGCTGCCTGCTCCACCACCAATCTGCCGCCTGCCCACGGGTTAGAAAAAAATGAGATGTTTTGGGGAGGTTTTTTTTATGTTCTGAGGGCGTGAAAGGGGCAGGTTTGATGGAGACAGATGAGTACAGGTGTGATAGGGACTGAGAGGTGCAGGTGACAGGATGAAAAGGTGAAGGGAAGAAGGGAGAGGTGCAGGGGTGACAGGGGGACAGAGAGGTGCAGGGAAGAAGGGAGAGGTGCAGGATGACAGGGGAGCAGAGGGATGAAGAGAGTGAGAGATGCGGGCATGACAGACAGAAGGAAAGTTTTAGGAAAATAAGGGAAGGAAAGGTACAGTGGAGACACAGGGCCAGATGTATCAAGCTTCAAAAAGTGATAAAATGGTTGGTGATAAACCACCAGCCAATCAGCTCCTACTGTCATGTTACAGGCTGAGTTTGAAAAATTACAAGTGGGAGCTGATTGGCTGGTTGTTTATCACTCTCCACTGTATCACTTTTTAAAGCTTAGTGCATCTGTCCCATTGTGAGGGAGTGAGAGGAGTAGGAAAGGACTTCTTCATTTCCACTTTGACCACTGTGTGTATAATATATATTTGTATTTCTATATTTGTATTATAATTTGAATTTTAGGCCCTAGGGCTTCCTGTCTTTACTCCTGCTCTGGATATGGACCTTATTCAGGTTGGATTGGGTGGCCGCGTGTGTGGACAAACCGTCCAAATGGATCGCTCACTCTTTTGGTGAGTGTGAGTCCACCCATAGAACATCCGTGCACAGTCGGTGGGAAAAGCCAGCAAAGGGGAGTGGCTTGCATATGAGAGTACGCTACTGTGCTCGGACGGATTTCATCCTTTTCGGTCGGAAACTTAGCGTGTTTCTCCGATCATAGTAGGAAGCGTACGTCTGATCATGGTGGCGTACGCTTCACATATATGGTCCAGCAATTTTTCCCTTTGAAGTTACCTTCTAACAATTACCCAATTATGCTAAGTTTGATTGATTGCTTGATTGATTTATATGATCACATGTGTCTCCCTTAATTAATCTACAATTGAACCCCCATTACATGTATATTTCTTATGTTCTAATGTGGCACTTTCCTCACTATCTATATGTCCCCAATGTTTTATTTTATCATTTTTACATTGTGTGCATGCTGTAAATAATGTTAATAAATATTATGTCCCTATTTATTTACATGTCTCGCTACCCTAATGATATGTGTGATGTTTAACTCCACCAACAACTACTAACAACTAACATTCATGCATGTACATTTATTTACATTTAAGCCTAAAACCCACACATGCACACAACATTCATTCCTTACCCTTCACTTTAAATTACATATATAAGTTACATTACACATGTGTATATGTACCTATGTCCACCTGCAGTCAGAAAGACTCTAACATGTTACAATAAAAACCACAAACAACTTCTAAATATTAATAAACTTTTATTCAACAAAATAAATTAAAAAAATTAAATAAACATATTGAGGGAGGCCGTGTAGGTGACCCAGCAGCATGGCAACATTCTCGAAGGCCCCCTGCAATTCAGCCACAGTCTGGGACAAGGCCTCCTAGTGCTTTTGAATTTCTGTTAGGAAGGAAAAAAAAAATATTTTATAAGTTTAACACAAAATCTTGGTCAATTTTTAATGATTAAAAATCATGTGAAGATGTTACAAACTACTGTGAAGATGTTACAAACTACTATGATGTTGACACACACAAACACATGACACGACTTTAAATAAGTGCCCTTTGCCTTATTTGCTGAATGTATGCAGCATTATATTTTGAAGGATCCTCCTTTTTTCCTTTTTTGAATAATGGCACTACCTCTGCTATTCTCCAGTCTTTTGGTACCTTTCCTGATGATAGTGAATTCTCAAAGATATAATGTAGAGGGGAAGCTAATTCCTCCCTTAATTCCATTAGTACCCTAGGATGAATCCCATCTGGCCCAGGTGATTTATTTGTTTTGATTTTGCTGAGCCTCAATATTATTTCCTCGGTAGAGAAATCAATATTGAGGTCCGGCTTGTTCATCCCATTTGTGGTATGTGTGCGTTCCACAGTCTGCTCTCCCTTAGTAAACACTGATGAGAAGAACTCCTTTAACAGTTCTGCTTTTCCCTTATCCTCCTTAAACTTTTTCCATTGATATCGGTTAGTGGGCCTA
Organism: Crinia signifera; assembly: GCF_055691185.1. Classification (NCBI taxonomy): domain Eukaryota; kingdom Metazoa; phylum Chordata; class Amphibia; order Anura; family Myobatrachidae; genus Crinia; species Crinia signifera. The sequence goes on from NC_139227.1 coordinate 17,542,712, forward strand.
TGTTGTCCTTAATTATACGTTTACTATTTATGTATTTGAAAAACTTCTTGTGGTTAGTTTTACTTTCAGTGGCTATGCGCTCTTCATAATGCCTTATAGCTACTTTGATTGCCCCTTTGCAAATTTTGTTTGATTCTTTGTATTTGGTGAACGCCTCCTCATATAAGTTATTTTTTATAGAATTTAAATGCTCTTGTTTTATTAACAGTATGTGTACATGTAAATTAACGCCAGAGTGTAAAATCTACACGGGCATACACATGCTTGCCCATATCGTCAATGTACTGAGCGATTCTTACGTATTCAACTCTGTGTGTGTGTGATCTGTCACATGCAAATGTGCGTTAAATCGGCATAATTTTACGCCGTTTTTTTCGGCGGGAGTTTCGGCAAAAAAAATGAAGGAAAGGTTGCTGCAAGCATGTCTGACTCCAGTTCTGACGGGCCATCTCTGACCCAGAACTTGTTTTAGCTAAGTTACATGAAAATATACAGAGGATGGCAGAGGAGCGGAGGAGGAAGAGAGAGAGATGAGCCTAAAGGACCCAGTCAGACCAAGGGGCAGCCTCACACCCAGAGGCAGGCCCAAGTTCTGAGGCTCAACAGGAGCCAAGCAACCAGGCAGAACAAGATGTGCCATTACTTGAGACATCTGAGACCCAGCAGTTGCGTGCTGACATGACTGGCCACCCCCAACAATGGGTCTGCATCATCTAGGAAATGGCGTAGGCAGGATCCCAACAAAAAACACAAAACCCCGGCATTTCTGGAGTGTGAACTACAGATTTTGGTACCCCGAGCATGGGAATGGATTGAGTTAACCACCAGGAAGGTGAGCCCCTCTGTGGAAGAGAAAAATTGGGGCGAAATTACAGATGAAATCAATAAGGTGGCACCACTGCAGAGGGATGTGAAGTCTGTGTGAAAAATGCAAGTGTGTTGTTTTAAATGATATGTAGTTGTTTGTGTAAGAAAACAAAAATTGTATAGACCTTTTAGGATAAAGGTGTGCTTGTTGATATGTCGTTAGTTCATTTACACATGTGAGCACATTTATAGAGGGGAGTGCTGTCCAGGTGATGTGATTATGAGTCCTTGCACCATGGTCGATAATTTTAGATGTCATAGGTTCCCAAACGCGGTCCTCAAGGCAGCCCAACGTTCCAGGTATTAAGTATATCCATGCTTGGCCACAGGTGACTTAATTAGTAACTCAGTCAGTCTGATTTAACCATCTGTGCTGAGCCATGAATATACCTATAACCTGGATTGTTGGGGTGCCTTGAGGACCGCGTTTGGTTTCCTGTGCTGTATGTGATGATACAGCCATAATTGTGTGTCCCAAAAAGAAGGCAATAAATTGTGTGGCCTAACTCACCTTACTGTAACATGTCCAAAACTGTGGCCATTAAACATGTGGATGTTGTTTCACTTCAATGGGTTGCAATATGTTATAGTTTCATGCTGTGTTATGGAGTCCACAATCTGGAAGCTGCTAACTTACATGTATATTGATTCATACTATACAAGCCACAATGCTAACCTTTCACAAGTAATTATGTGTGGTAGCAGAGACCATTACATATGTAGTAGATTTATATTATATATTTTGGAAATTTTAGGTGGCAGGACTTTAAGTGTGCCCTGAAGAGGAAGCTTACTGACCAGTGGAGGCACAGCATGACCACCGGGAGTGGACCTATGCCATAAGACCTGGAGCTGACCTCCCTGGATCATCTTGCACAAGACGTCATTGATGAGGTGGAGATCAGGGGGGTAGCTCTCATGGATAGTGAGCTCCCGGTGGAGGTTTTTGCTGCAGAGTTAGCAGGTAAATGTGGCAAATCCCTTGTTTGTGTTAAAATACATTGTATATTGATGTGATGGTAACAATGTTTTTTTTCTTTTCACAGCTGAGGAGGAGCCTTCACTATCACCAGTAGCTTCCAATTCAGGGCCACACGAACAGCAGCGCGCCACATAGCCTGAGGAGAACATCCGAACCAAGCTGCTGAGGGACATTAGGCAGCTTGGGGTGGAAACTGGTGAGCGCAATGAGCGCCAAGTGGTGGTGCTGGACAAGGTGGCTGCTGCAATTAACAATCTTGCACAGCAGACCTGCCGCAGAATGAGATTCTGGCAAGTCAACAAGTTTGATGTGAAATGTTTTCTGTGCAATGTTGAACATCCATTAATTATTTGTGTGTATGTGTCACACACATATTGTGTAGGGTCTTGAAGTGTATGAAGTGATGGATTTATGTGACATTTGTAAGAGAGGAATAAAGATGTGTGCACAGTTCCCAAACAGCAGTAATGGATGGTGAGAGTGAGTGGTACAGGGCCAGATCTGTTTCCTCCAAAAGTGTAAAAATGGAGAGTGGTAAACAGTCAGCTAAAAAAACTACAAAATTGAATGTTATAGAGTGGTGGGCAGATGTAGGAAGCCTTAACCAGAGATAGGTAGTGGCAATCAGGTCCTAATTTCCATCTTACATACAGAGTCTGAAACAGACAGTTAAGGGCAGATTGCCTGGTTGAATATCAGTATCCAAGTTAACAATTTGTAAGCTTGGTACATGTGTCCCATAATGTGTGCATGAGCAGGACAGAGCAAAGGCACCTATTTCTAAAACATTGAAAGGAAAAGAGGGTTAGAAACACATCAGTAGTGTCGTTCAACCTGATAGAGGTGTGTCATTTAATGATGTGAAGTGTATGTTTTTGTAGAAGTCTGAGTGTTGATACATGTCAAATCATGTGAATTGTGTGTCCTGTTGTCCTAACATGACAGGCTCACTTGTATTAAGGGTGTAGATCTTTAAAAGAGACCCAATTCCACATATTCCAACATGTGTATTTGGGCTCCCAAACAATACAAACAATCCTACCTTGGAACGGTGGCAAGTGTAGATAGTGAACCTTCCAATGTGTACCTGGGCTGTGTATGGCTTGCAGGTACTCAAATGGTCAATTATACTAAATTGCCTGCAGCATTGCTTAGTATTGCGTTCAGGTGTCAGTATTTTGGGTGTGGTGCGCGTTAATTAGCTGACCGATTGCGGCCCTACTCAGCCGGGTGGTCTAAGGGAGCAGTTTTTGTCAGATCCACGGTTTAGAGGCAAAAGTGTCCCGAACGCTCGCCGAGCCAAGCGAATGCACCTCAGTGCAGTTTCGGTACACGCCCCCATGTACGCCCAGGGATATGCCCAGTTTCGCCCTGTTTTCTAGCCTCTTCCATAAAAACACATACAATAATTTTTCCGTCTGTGATTGGACTTGTCTTTTTGATCGTTAAGTCTTGTTCGCTAGCGGCGTGCTGTCATCGCACATGCACATTGCATATGGTAGGCATGAACAGTGGGAAAACAATGTGTTCCATCCACGCACGTAGCGGACTGATTCAACCAGAATAACCCCCTATGTCACATTATTCTTCCATCATATTATATGTGTTATTGATGGCCACAGTGAGTATTTATATTTATGCAATTCCAGAACTTTAAATGGATTTAACATCTGAAAGCTATTGATATCAATCTAGGCATGCAAATAGAAATAACACAAAAGCACTGGACAGATGGAATGTGGTCTGCTAGCTGTCAGCTTTATTGTGTGTCAGCATCACTGAAAGACTGTGTCCTTTCTATTTACTGACAAGCCACATGTTACTAACAGTATAAAGGGTCATTTAATGAAAGACACTTCCTAAAGCATCCATTGTCATAACAGTATGCCATAACAGGTTGAAAAGTATATATAAAAAGATAAAGGTGAAAACAGTAACTCGGGCTACGTACCTCTGACATCATTAACAGAGGAAAACATTTCTTCCTTCAAATAGAAATGAGATAAAAGCAAAATAATATAGCTTTCAGTCACTACTAAATATAAACAAATGCCGCCTACTGTACTGTTCTTCCAGGCCACCAATCTTTTCACTTTAATCAGTGGCTGCTCATACCCACAGTCTTTGGGAGGCTGCTGGTGGCTCCTTCTGTTCTGCCCCTTGCGTACACTGCCCATCACTCTGCTCATTGTACCATGATTTATGGTACGCATGTGCACAGGCCACAGTCAGTGCCAGAAAGGAAGAAACAGCGACACTCATGCACACTAACTTCTATGGGCTGCATGCTGTGCAGCCATAGATGAACCTTGTGGATGGGGTATGGCTCATTGGGTCAACCTAATTTTGGTCAACATGCTTTGGTTCAACCACTGAAGGTCAACAGGGCTTAGGTTGATGCAGTGGAAAGCTGCTGTTTAAATGTGGTTATAGTGGACCACTGCGAATCTAATACAATATATACAGAAAAGTAGCAACGCTAAGATGGATGATACTCAGCTCTATCTTTCCTCCCCGGACCTGTTCCCATCTGTATTGAGCCGTGTCTCTGAATGGCTTTCTGCTGTTTCATCCTGGATGTCATCTCTCCACCTCAAACTTAATATCTCAAAAACAGAATTAATTATATTTCCACCAATAAATAGTAGTTACCAACCTGATATCCCTATCGCTGTTGAGAAGATGACAATCACTCCTACCTCTCAAGCTCACTGCCTAGGTGTTATCCTTGACTCTGAACTTTCCTTTGTACCCCACATTCAATCTGTCTCAAAATCACGCCAAATGCACATAAAAAAAACATATTTAAAATTTTCCCATACCTTACAAGACACTGCAAAACTCTAATCCATGCTCTCATCATCTCACGCATTGATTATTGCAATATTCTCCTTATTGGTCTTCCCCAATACAGACTCTCACCACTACAGTCCATCATGAATGCAGCTGCGAGGCTAATCTTCCTAGCCAGACGTTCATCATCTGCAAAGCTACTCTGTCAGTCACTTCATTGGTTACCTGTATTGTACCGTATTCAATACAAAATTATTTTACTTACACACAAAGCTATAAACCAAACTACACCAACATACATCTCTTTTCTTATCTCAAAATATCATCCAACACGACCTCTACGCTCCTCCCAAGATCTGCGTCTCTCATCCACACTCATTACTCGCTCCCATTTTCTCGATTGCAGGACTTTCTTTGGGCTGCACCCACTCTGTAGGGCCCTCCTACATTTTGACTGTCTGTAAATACCCTGTTTGTTGTATCACTGTCTCCTTTGTAAAGCGCAACGGAATATGCTGCGCTATATAAGAAACTGCTAATAAATAAATAATAAATAAATGGTTAGCAATTAACGTAATAGCATGGGATTGCCTGTACAAATTACATATTTATTAAGATAGACATCAATATAAACAATTAAATAAAGAATACAAACAACAATATTAAAAACAAACCCTCCCTGGTTTGTCAACTGGCTTTACTGGCTGGAATATGTCCTCTTATTTGTTTAGGTCAGCTGTGAAAGTATGGCAAATGGCTTGATAAAGTTTATACAGTCTCACCACTAGGTATTGGATGGGTTTTCCGGCTTGGGTCTGATTGTCCTCACTAGTATGTGGTTGTGCAGTGATGGTAAGGGGCTGATGGAGGTATGTCAAGGACCTTGTGGAGCTTCCCAAAAAGTGGTTAAAACCAAATGTCCATGTTGGTTGCTGCCATAATGGAGGATGCAGAATGCAGTCTACACCAGGAGAGTATGCCAGGTGGAGGGTTCTTCAAATCAACACCGACGTGTTTCGCTGAATTACTGTATGTCAGTTTGAAAAAGCTCCACCTGGCACACTCTCCTGGCGTAAGCAGCATTATGTCGACAATTATGCATTATGTCAACAATGGTGAGGTTGAAAACGAAAAGGTCAACATTACAAGGGTAATTCAATTTCGGCAATAGTCGGATACAATATTGTATGACCTCTGCACATGCGCAGACGATCAACATCGGCGGTCCGTCCGCATGCGGGAATATCCGCACCGATCAGAATAAGGCCCTAAGTTATTTTTTAATTGAAAATCATGTTTTTGATTTTAGAACACCAGGGGCAAGATACTGTTTTGTCATGTGTACATAATTGGATCAATATATTATGTCAACAGGGACCACGTTGACATTTATATGTTGATATGATGATTTCAACATGGTGAAGCTGCCATCAATCCATTTATAAGGTAACTCTTTCCATGACAATAACATTAACTCCTACCACAAACCCCTAAATTTAACCCTAATGTTAATGCCGACATTTTTTACTGTGTCTAAATGCCATATATTTTAATTTCACAAACCCTTTATTTGTGAAATACGGTCAGTAAATAAGCTTTCGCTAATTTATTATCAGCCGAATTTGGCTGATTTGCAATATTTACATATGGCAAGGTCAGACGAATTTGGGTTTCCGAATGAATACACCATCGATATACCAGGAACATATATTGCCATGATTTCTATGGTTGTATGCTCATTTACTATCATTCGTAGGGCTGATAATGGCTAGTAAGATTTATAAGATATATAAATATATATATTATCGAAATGTCACGTCGATTTCTGGATATGAATATGAGCTCCAGGAGTGGATGAGTGCCAGTTGGCTGAGACTGAACCCAGATAAAACAGAAGTCCTGATGATAAATCACAGGCCAAGACGGCAGCATAGCCAACTGACAGGTCTTAAGCTGGGGGGCACAGCACTAAAAAACTCTGATCATGTGCGGAATCTTGGTGTTGTCCTGGATAATGGCCTGACACTTAAACATCAGGTGTCAGCCACAATCAAATCCTCATTCTTTCATCTGAGAAACATAGCCAGAATCAAGCATTTAATTCCCTCAGAAGACCTTCCTAAAGTCATACATGCATTTATATCATCACGACTAGACTACTGCAATGCTCTCTACCTGGGTCTTCCAGCAAAAGAATTGCACCGCTTGCAGCTGGTACAAAATGCAGCCGCCAGACTATTAACTAACCAGCCCCGCTCCTGCCACATAACTCCCATTCTCTACGCCCTTCACTGGCTACCTGTAAAATGGCGAATCGTTTTCAAGATTGGCTTACTCACTTTCAAGGCCCTACATGACCAGGGCCCAAGGTACCTGCAACAGCTGCTGATCCCTTACTGTCCTACTCGATTACTACGATCCACTGAAGAAGGAATACTAACAGTACCCAGAATCTCCCTGAATTCATCTGGGGGTCGAGCTTTCAACTTTGCTGCTCCAACTCTGTGGAACTCTCTCCCTCGCACAGTGCGAGAAGCGCCCACTATAGAATCCTTTAAAAATAGACTAAAAACATACTTATTTACTCAAGCATTTCACTGACATCTACTGTTAAGCTTGTTTTGTATTTCGAGCTGTAAAGACAATGTGTGAAGCACTTTGAGTCCTATTGGGAGAAAAGTGCTATATAAATATCATTATTATTATTATTATTATTATTATTATTATTATTATTATTATAATAAAGCCTGGTAAAACATTAAGCTTTGGTGAGTGCCCATCATATTGTTTCCTTGTATCCCTTTGATGTTTTTCATCTTATGGAGCACCCCTTATTACAATCATATCAAAGATTGAGTACAGTATGAACACTCTGGATAGTATATATATATATATATATATATATGTAAATAATACAGCGTCACTCCAGGTACTCGAAAGATGTAAACATTTACTGTGTGTCAACAGTGTTTCAGGATGCGGAATACATGTGAAGTAATCCGCGTCCGCTCGCCATGCTTCGGGCTCGGTGGCTCGCCACACTATATAAAATCAACTCCACACCGGCGTGGATAGTGGGGGTATGAAAAGGTCGGGAGGATGCGTTCCGCCGCTGCTCGCCACGCTTCGGGGTGCTGTGGATAGTGTGGGGGGGGGTGCCTAAAACCTCATTGCATGTCATACAAGTGTATAGCTAATGTAATGGCATCACACCCTATAAAATCGCATGCGATCACATGCGATCTTTTGGGAGGTGCGATGCTGTGCGATGCGATCTGCCGGTGCCAAGAGAGCAGTGATTAAATTACATAGGAAAATCCATTGCATCGCATTGCACGGCACTAAAACGGCCCATGCGATGCAATGCAATTTTCTTACGCAGAAAAACTTTTGTCTTGAAAAAGTTTCGGAAACGAAATGCGTTGATGTCACTACCCATTACCTGTCTGGTCTCCAAGCTCTCCAGCTGATACAGCATGCTAACCGACTGACCGCACTGAGACACAGGCTGTGCGGTGATCTTACTTGTCTGTTACCGGCTTCTGTACAGGACTTCTGCTGGCTAAAACTAAGTGTCTCCTGCAAAACGGACAGAGACATAGTACTGGCCGTGGCATTTGCCACACAACAGAAGGATACCGGGTACCTTACACCTTCCTTACCCCGGAGCCGCTAAATGCTGAGGACTTCAGCTGACTAAACCCTGCAGCCGCACGGCTATACTACACACAGGGTAAGCCCACAAAATCACTGTGCTTTAAAATATAAGTGCAACTGAGACTGTATTTATTTCCACCCACGTGCTAAACAAGCCAGCTTTTTGGAAACCAGCTTTCACTCCTACTGCGTGTTTGCTACATGCTAATTGGCTAAAGTAACTCTTTCCGCCATACCAGTAACAATTGTATCTGCTGGAATTGTTCTTTTGGGCTCTTAGCACCTTCTTTGGTTTGAAAAATGACAGGTGGGAGCCGATTGGCTTGTGATAAAGGCCAGACACTTTATCACTTCATCGAGATTAAAAAATCTACCCCTGTGCAAGGATCAGTTACACAATGGCATTGGTTGTGTGCTGAGGCCAATGATGGAGAACATGGACACCTTCATCTGCATCAAAGTGCTGGAGACTGCACACTGCTCATGCAGCTGCTGGTCTTGCACAGGTTTCCAGACACCCTGCACAAGGTGCTGAAGACTAACATCATGGGGTTTATTTACTAAGATGGGAGTTCTATTTTGGATGGGATTTTGCTATGGCCAACCAATCATACAGTAATCTACTTATTTATTTAGCACATTCTAGATGATTGGTTAAAACCTGAAATCTGATAACTGTTTGTTCCAAATATCTTATTAAACAGTATCAGAATGCAATTTAATTTAGTTCTGAAAGAGTATTGAAAGGGTTACACAAGATTCATAGACACAAAAGTGTTCATTTTCTTAAAAGATGCAATAAAGAAATTACATACTTATTTGAAGGTAACATAAATAAAGATTATTAGGTTAATGAATTATTTTCCTTTCATTACTCGACTATTGTACTTTATTATAATTGCTTTGCACTCGTTTAATTAAATTTGAACTAAGGCCAGAAGAAGATAATTTGTTTTTCCTTGTACCAAACAATGAGCATGCAGATTGGATGTACTGAAGCAATAATCAGCCCTGTGTTTTTGGAACACTTTCCTACCCTGTGTAGACATTATAATTGATAATTTGATTGTTACAGCACTCAGTACAATATATTTTAAGGCTACATTAACATAATAGAAATTATGTTGTGTGTCTAATCTTAGCGTTTCATTGTAGGAGCACAGAGAATATTTCCTGTATGAAATTAAATATTCACAATACCCTGAATGTGATAGCATTTGCATGTAATACATTTGAATATATTAAGCTGTATAATATATTTATATATCCAGAAAATATATCATTTAAGTTCAATTAAATGACATTTTTATTGTTTTATTTATTTCCTGTATTTTGTCTTCATCTGGACTGCAGGTAAGATAGGGATCACACTCATTAAAAAGCCACCATGTCTGAGATAATGCTACCTACTGTAGGTGTTTAAATATCTAGGATTTCATTGGACATATGATGTCATAGGCAACTCTCTACCTGTAACCAATTAACAAGGCAAATACCTCTGAATTCTAAAATCATCATGACATCATCAGCTGAAATAAGTAATTGGAAAGACCAATATTTAAAATATAGCAGAGGTGGACATGAATTTTAATTATAGTAGTAATGGCTGCTTGTTTATTTTATTTGGCTTCTGTTTCAAAGTCGGGAGTAGGAAGGCGCATCCCAGTTAATTTTTTTAAATTCTGGAATTCAGTTACTGCAAAACTTGGCTCTTGATTTGCTGGGGGCAGGCCACTCCCGCAGTTTGGGGAGGGAGCTGAGAATATAAATAAAACATTCTCCGCTTGTAGCAGTTCACTGGTTACGGGTGTTTGTTATTTTACCTGCTTTTGATGCTACTACGGAATGAAGAAGACGCCATCTTCGCAGGAAGCCTCTGTAAGTATAAATTCCTTCCACAGGTACCCACACAGACTTCTAGTGGCCATTGTTGGACCCAATAGGTGAGTATAGTGTGTGAATGATTGTAGTATGCAATACACTTTTATTTTCCTATGTGTCTGTGTATTATTAAACTATTTGTTATGTTGTAGAAGCAGCAGGCCCTTTAATACCCTGCATGCTGGGACTTTTGGTTCCACAACATACCACAATTTATTATCTAATTTTACACTTAAATTATCAGCCCAGTGCCCACCACCCTGGGGCACCTTGGACAGCCCCGGGCTTCAGCTACAGAAATACTTCGTTCCTGATTGGCTGATGAGTGGCCAATTGCGCACATTGGGGGTGGATGTAAACATTCCTTACTACTCCCGGTCCAGCATGGTAAGCGTAATTAAAAAAAAATGATCTTACCTGTTGCATTATGCGACTTGGAATGATCCAACCCGGTGCCCATCGCCCTGGGGCTTCAGCCCGGGCAAGGTTAATTCTGGAGGGGGGGACTTCTTTATTGGGGGGGTCCCCACTCCTCCAGGATCCCCACCTGGGCTGAACAGTCAGGGGGTATAATGCTTTAGCTGGGGGGAACTGTGTAAATAGTTTCCCCTGGCTGTGGTATTACCCTGCTGGATGTTTCGGTCCGGTGCTGGTTCTCAAAATACTGTGCAACCCTACTCATTTTGTACCCCATATGTTCGGAACCAAGCCCGGCCCTTGAGACTGAATTTCTAAAACCAGGACTGGCTAGTCGCGAAGGAGGGGGACCTCTCAACATTTTTTTCAATTACTTTTTTTTATTTTATTGTTGTTGTTTTTTTACACTGAGAAGCCTGCATGGATCTGACTGATCCATACAGGCTTCCCTCAAATATGGGATGGTAAGGAGGGAACTCTGTGAATATCCTCCCCAGATACAGATAGACTGAATAATATAATATAAATATTATATGTTTATCAAAAGGTATTTATTGTACTTTAACACAATCAAATTGCACCAAAAACTTTAAAAAGTCTTTCAAAATATGGACACATATAATTATATAATCCCCAATGCTGGTATACAGACACAGGCAAGGGAAATATATAACAACAAACAACATAATTTTTTTTTTTTTAAAGTCAGTCCAGTAAAACAGCCCCTAGGCTGGAAGCATTAAGAAACACCCTCATAAAAACAATGTGTTTCGAAAAATATAATACATAGGACCTGGGCTGTCTTTATTGAAACTTTAGACACGCAACTCCAACACCAAACTTTACTTCCCTTTGAAGAAACACAATGGTATTGTAGTAGAATAACGGTATAGGCCATTGAAGGCTGAGAACCAAGAAGATCAACCTAATAATATATTTAAGGAAAACAAAGTGTAATTTATTTAGAAGAGAACGAGGAGATATCCTCTCTCATACTATATTTGTAGTTTACCTAACCCTTTTCCCTAAGTGTGTCTGTATTGTTAGTTTTGTCTTATATGTTGTCAAAGTATAGATATATGAGTTATGTCGATGAGTTTGTTTATATGTAGATTCAAGCAGGTAAAAACTGCAGGTTGCCTATAAAACTAAAAGGAGATAGTTTAAAATGTACCTTATTAAGAGTTTAAGGTAGGAGGGAGAGTACAAGGAAGATTAAAGTAAGATGGATAACAAGGAAAAGTCCTCCAACCTCAATTGTACCTGCAGAAATATGTTATTTCATTGTGTATTTGTATAAGTCAGTCCAAACAGTCTCAAGCGCTCTTTCTTTTCCTGCTGCTGCTGAACCCTAATAGGAAAGTTCAATCCTACAATATTTCCAAACGTAGTCTAGAGGGAATACATAAGGGTTAATTGCTGCGCTGGAAAGAAAAATATGTAGGATATGCAGGATTAGTCTCTAAATCTCTCCAATAGGGACTTCAAAATTATTATCTCCATGATTTTCTTAAGAAATAATACAGTCTCCTTATTTCTTAAAAAAAAAACAAGTCAATAAAAATAAAAAAACATGAAGATAGAAAGTTGTCAACCAGTTCCTTATCAACAAGAAGAAAAACTGTAAGCTCACCGGACCTCCTGGGGATATACTTTTTATCTTTAATCCACAGATGTTATATGTTCCCTTTTTGGCAGGGCCACTGCCACTCTCACACTGGTACTCCTCTTCAGAATGCTGCACTGCCACTATGGCTTTCCTTCAGATTTTCCCAGTGTGTCAGGATCTTAGTGGAAAAAAGGAAAGGGGTTCTGTGAGCTAGGTGTACAGCTTCTGATGGTACCGCTCGTACTACCCTCCCATCCCAGCACTGCCTGCGCTCGCATTCTGGTGGGGTTTCACGGCAGAGATGTTGTAAAAAGCTGTGTTGCTCAAAACAGAAACTCCTGGTCTGGCTCTAGATCTCTCAAATCTGCCCAGTGCCAATGGCGTCACTGAATTACAGTGTAATACAGTGTAGATCTCATACAACCAAAATCTATTGAGTAAAAGACATTGCATAAATTAACCAAAGGCTGCGTCCCACCACCTGTGAACTGGACCCTGCCTCAACCAAGCTGATAATAGGGTGTATGGACATAACTGGCCCTGTATTTGCAAAAATAATTCAAAGCTATTTGCAAACAGACATTTTTCCTGAGTCATTAAAGGAAGCAATTGTTAGGCCACTTCTTAAAAAAAAACAAATTTAGACCCTGACTTCATGAACAACTACAGACCGGTATCAAAGGAAAGGTTATTGAGAAAGTGGTAGCAACTCAACTAGAAACCCGCCTGTCAGCCCATGATATTTATGATCTATTCCAGTCAGTATTCCGGAGAAGACACAGCACTAAAACAGCCATGGTATGTGTGCTTAATGATCTTCTAATGGCAAAAGAGGTTCAATCTTATTCCTTTTGGATCACTCGGCAGCTTTTAATACCATGCATCATGATATTCTAAATCAGCACCTGAAAAATTGGGGTTGGATGGTGCAGTTCTTAGCTGTTTCAAATCATTTGTCACTAGTAGATCACAAAGAATTTCATCTGGAGTGTATTCATCATCACCAGTGCCACTTCCATGAGGTTTTCCGAAGAGTTCCATATTATCTCCCATGCTTTTTGCAATTTAAACACTATCACTGGGTGAAAAAATCAGACGTCATGGCCTGGTCTACCACTGCTATGCAGATGATACACAACTAAACCTTTCCTTTGCTCCAGGTACTGAGAACTCAATAATAACCCTAAGTGGCTGTCTAGCTGAGCTCCAGGAATGGGTGAGTGCCAATTGGCTGTGACTGAACCTAGATAAAGCAGAGGTGCTTATGATATATCACAGGACAAGACTGCAGAAAAGCCAACCAACACAACTTATGCTTGGGGGTGCAGAATTTCAAAACACAGAACATGTGCGGACTCTAGGTGTTGTCCTGAATAGTGGCTTGACACTTAAACAACAGGTATCAACCACAAATAAATCCTCATTCTATTATCTAAAGAATATAGCCAGAATCAAGCACTTAATACCCTCCAAAGATCTGCCTACAGTAATTCATGCATTTGTATCATCACACCTTGAAAAAGCTCTACCACAGAGCGAAACGCGTTGGTGGATTTTACAGGTGACTGGAAACCTGTGTCAACATCACAAAAGTTGCTATAAGCCCTGAGAGACCGGACCAGCCTCCTGACCGATTATTGGTGACCACAGTGGGAGATAATCTTGATCCAGCCCATGTTACACACCTTTGGCACTAAGAAACAACAGGAGGACGCACACTCCTTAAAGCCAAGCTGGAAGTTTTTCCCTGCCATCCAGGTCCCTTTCAAATCGAGGCAGAATAGGAACGGATCACAACGGGCTGGTCCAGCTGGTCATTTTTAATACGGTACCGTATGGACACGATAAAAACTACTTTTCCAGTCACTTTTTTACTAGGCTTCATTGCCTCCCCCCCCCCTCCATTTACATACCCCATATTATTTGTGTTTTTTTTTACTAGTGAATTGTTTCAGAATGTGCTGCTAATGTATTTTTAGTTTACCTATTAAAGACCCATTATTTTATGAAGGTTACTTGCATTTACCTAAATATTTTACCATTTAAGTTCAATAATAGCGCAGTCTATTTGCTTTCTTTTTTGTATTTGTATCATCATGCCTTGACTACTGCAATACCCTATACCTTGGTCTCCTCACAAAATAATTGCACTGCTTGCAGATGGTACAAAATACAGCTGCCAGGCTATTAACCAATCAGCCCCATTCCAGTCACATAACACCCATTCTGTACTCCCTTCCCTGGCTGCCTATAAGATGGTGAATCATTTTCAAGATTGACTTACTGACTTTCAAAGCTCTACATGAACAGGTCCCGAGGTGCCTGAAGCAGCTACTGATCCCTTATTGTCCCACTCGATTACTGCGATCGATTGATGAAAAACTATTAACAGTACCCAATATTTCCCTGAGTTCATCTTGCAGTCGAGCTCTTCAGCGCCAGGGGCTGGCTGGCAACTTTCAGCCTGGGGGACAGACACAAGCAAGTGGCCCAGGTTTTTACAGGGAATACGATCCATAATAATAATGTTGGGGGAGTGTGGTTTAAATAACTAATAAAATAACAGGCAGGATGTAGTACTAAAAGTATATTATATATGTATGTGTGTATTTAATATATACACACACATATATACAGACACACTTGGGTGCATATTCAATTTTGATTTTAAAGTTTGATTTTATAAAAATTTGCGCACCCGCAGGTTTTCCCGCAGGTACAACATTTTTGATACTAAAGGTGCGTACACACGGGACAATATTGCTAGCTATATATTGCTCAGCCATCATAGTGCTCAGTGTCCCATTTTCATCTGCGACCGATGGAGAAGAGGCAGGGGAAGTCGCTGGTCGGAGGAGCATGCTCCTCCGACCAGCGACCATTCAGGGGCTGAAAACGGGAGCGCGCACCCTGCGATTGGTGCACACTCCAATCGCTGGTAATATGGTCGCTCAGCAACCATATTGCCAGCGATAAGTGTACACAGCTTAAGTTGGGTTCAAGGTTTTTTTTTCAAGTTGCTGCACAGACAAATAAAATACAAATTTCAAAATTGTGAATTCACAGATATATTCACAAATCCCGGAACATAAAAAAAAAAAAAAAAACACTACCCCTGCTGCCTGTACACACACACTACTCTATCCCTTCACCCCTCACCCACTGCACCTGCTCTTCGCACCATTCCTGCTGCCCACACACACACACACACACACACTACACTACCCATGCTCCCCGCACACACTGCAATACCCCTGCACTCTGCACTATCCCTGCTGCCCATACACACACTACACTACCCCTGCAAATGTACCCCACACACACTACAATAATGCTGCACTCACTCAAATCCTGGAGATCCACCCCCGCCAAACTCTTATCTCCCCCCCGGCTGTGAGCACAACGCTTGTTTAGACAAAAAAAAAAAAAACTTAAAACATTTGCTCCATCAGAGGTGTGGTGGTGGTGGTGGTGGTGGTGGGCTGGGAAATCCCCTGCTCCCCCTGTATAATAATAATAATAATAATAATAATAATAATAATAATAATAATAATAATAATAATAACAGCAGGATGCCACAGTATGCTCCACCTATATAACAATTATACTAACAGGACACCACAGGCTGCTCACCCTGTATAAGAATAAAAATAGGACACCACAGGCTGCTCCCCTTTGTAATAATAACAGGACACCACAGGCTGCTCCAATTGTATAATAATAGGACACCACAGGCTGCTCCCCCTGTACAATAATAACAGGACACCACAGGCTGCTCCCCCTGTATCACCAGTGATCCAATGCTTCTAGCTACTGTAGTGATGAGAACATTTGGACGGCATTAATTAACAGTGACACAGGGAACAGACCAGAGGGCAGGGAACAGAGATACGGTGCCCCATGCATAGCGCGCATGAGGAGGAGAGCTGGATGTACCAGTACCGCCAGCTGGCTAATCCTGTCCTGCACCAAAACAAAGCTGCCTGCATATGCAGATTTCCTGCTGGCAGTGCTTCCCAGACAGCCAGAACTGCCTGCTGTTCGCCGCTGACCACCTCAACCTGGAGCGGAACTACCTGCACAAAAGAAGCTTTCCCGACATCTTCCACCCATTTCTCTTCGTGGGCCGGCGGATCCTGGTGTGAAGTACATTGGAAATGCTGCGGAGCCGACCAGGAGGAGCCGCCACTGATGCTGGAGGGAAGGAGACGGATGTGACACGATGAGGCTCCATCTCCAAGGCAATGAGAGGCTTCTACCATTAACAGTAGTGCAGGGGTTGGCTGTACAGGCTTTTCCAGTCACCCGAATTCCAGAAGAATCCCGGAATTCGGGTGACTGGAAAAGCCTCCTGGAGGGTTGCCACCTAATCAGGGAGAATCCCGGAAATCCGGGAGAGGTAGCAACCCTACTTACACCAGTTACCCGCACACAATGCACGGCCAGGGCCAGCACTACCAGCTCAGCAGAACCTACTAAGCAGGGTGGTGCTGGGCTTTATAGGCACACTCCCTGCTCTGCGACTCTGCCATTTGTGCAGGGATGTAAGGTGCTGCCGGCTGCTGTTGCACCTGTCAGTGTATGACAGGTAGCGCCACCAGCAGCAGAAGGGAGAGCGGAATGTATATATCTCTGCACTGTTTTCTACGTAAAAGTGCAGCAGCTCTTGATTTATGATGAGCAAGTAGTTTAAAGAGAATAAAAAAGCTCCAATTTATGTATAAAATTAAATAAAAATGTAAGAATTAATAATTATATGAAAAAAAAAATTGAAAATAATATAATGCAAATATCCTTTTGGATATTTAAGAGTTTACAGCCAGTTATTATTAAAAAGTATTTAACTTCAGTGTGGAGGAACTCACCCTACCTCCAGGCAAGTGTCTGATCTGATTAGGGGTTACTGATATCAGTGGACTAGCAGGCAATCCTCACCTCTGAACCCTCTCAGATCTTTCCTGTGGTCCATGGAATCCATAGTCTCTTTTCATGCTGCCGAGCTGCTCCTAGTATCTTCCCACAGCACATCTTCAAACTGTGATAAGCCACGCCCCTTTAACTCGAGTCTGCAGCCTCTTGGGATGCTGGGAAGGAAACCTGGCTCCCCATTGGTTATCGGCGGCCATCTTTTTGTAGCCATTATGGGGGCAGCCATTTTCTCTTGGCCCCTTGAACTTCATATTTCTCGATCTCTCTGTAGCTGATCAGCAGCAGAGGTCAGGGTAAGGACTCCGGAGCAGGTGCATCCTCTGCCTGCGGCCCTGGAACACTTAATTGCACTGGCCCAGGGGGCAGCTGGCACCCTGCCCCCCGGCCCAGCCCGCTTCTGTTCAGCGCTGTGACTCTGAGTCTATGAAACTCACTTCCTCGCATACTTCAAGAAGCTTCCACTCTGAAAGCATTCAAAAATAGACTCAAGACTTTCCTGTTCAGCCAAGCATTTCACTAATGTCCCTTGTTAAGTTTGTTTTGTATTTTTGCTGTAAAAGACTAATGCAAGCACTTTGAGTCCTATTAGAAGACAAGTGCTTTGTAAATAACACTATTATTATAATAATAATAAGTTGATTGCAGGAAGGATATATTTCCACTATTTATTAGTATCCATGTCTTCGTTTTTAAGTCATCATTTTAAAGGAATATAGTAATTTGTTAATTATTAACTGTGATGAAATTGAACTGTATTACATACAGTACATTCTTATTTCATTTTCCCCTAGATAATTACTTTTATGAATCATACTCTTGTGATGTATCTCAAGCATCATCACTTGCTAGATTAGTATTTTTACCAATGATAAAGAGTTAAGTAACTATTTTAGTATCAGGGGCCACCAGGAGATCTAGAAAGTCAAAATACGAAGGCCATGGACAACTATGTGGTTGGGTTCACCACTTGTTGTGAATGTTATTCAATGATTATGGTGACAATAGGTCGAACACTATTGGTCAACACACAATAGGTCAACACATGAAAAAGGTTGACATGCATTAGTTTGACATGGTCAAAAGGGTGACACAAGCAAAAGGACGACACGTAAATAAATGATCATCATGGAAAAAGGTCGACATTATGGTTTTGTTAATTTTTTATTAAGATCGACTTGTTCTTATTTTACCATCCCAGTTGGCATAGAGGGAGAGTAT
This sequence comes from Crinia signifera, assembly GCF_055691185.1. NCBI lineage: Eukaryota > Metazoa > Chordata > Amphibia > Anura > Myobatrachidae > Crinia > Crinia signifera. The sequence goes on from NC_139227.1 coordinate 17,561,065, forward strand.
AATAGTTCCCAAAACATAAAGAGCACATTGTGCCATGTGAGGGGACTCATACAGTGTCCATGTCAAATTCATGTCAAACACATATGAAAAACTCATGTTGACCTTTTTCTGTGTCTACCTTTTTCCCGGTCAACCTTTTCGCAGTGTTGAGCTTTTGCCTGTTGTCCAATAGTGGTGGATCTATTTATTGTTTAGCTATATGCTGTCGACTAATGATCCAAACTTGTTGTGGACACCAGGGCTCTTTTTAAATGTGGTTCCACACAAGCTGTTATACTGTGCATGGAAATGCGTGATGGCACATGAAAAGTGATTCCATTCTTTCCACTTATTATTATTATTATTATTATTATTATTATTATCAAACAGTTTCTTACATAGCACATACAAGAAAACAAACAGTACAAGGCAATGGCCGCGCTTGAATGATACTGCTGCCGATGACAACCACCTAGGATTACCCTTATCCTAAATTGGAAATAGTTTGAGAGGAGGAATATTAGGCATCCATTATAAACAGGGCCGGCGCCACCACTAGGCAGAGCTAGGCATTTGCCTAGGGCGCCGGCCACTAGAGGGCGGTAATAAGCCGCCTAGGAGAGGTACCATAGAGGTACCATAGAAAGCTGGGAGCAGGACAGGTAAGACAGTGGGCTTACCTCTCCCTCTCCCCATCCCGCCCGTGGATCAATGCTATCCTCCCCCCCCCTGGACATGGAGGCTGCGGGCACCCATCGAAGTATAGCCCGCACACCCCCAGGAGCACAGGCGCCCATTGCAGTATCGCCTGCAAACACACCCCCCCCCCCCCGAAGCGCCGGCTGCAGTATCGCCCAGACCCCCTCTCCTCCCGGAGCATGGGCGCCCGCCGCAGTATCGCTCGCCCCCCCCGAAGTGCGCTGGGGGGTGCATTGGGCGGCGGGCGGAGGATTTGCCTGGGGCGGGGGGGAGGCTTGCACCGGCCCTGATTATAAAGAAACCCCTATACGTATATAGGGCCCATGTTTAAGGTCAGTTAGTAATTTACAGAGTCTCCTGTCCAGACACAGGAGGACTGCCAGAATTTCCCTTTCAGCCTAATGGGGAATTTAATACATGTGGAGATATAGCGCCAGGGACACCACCCAATTTTTTGGAGTTTCTTATATAGCGCACACATATTCCGCAGCTCTTTACAAATAATATTTGAACATTCACATCAGTGCCTGCCCCAGTGGAGCTTACAATCTATATTCCCTACCACATGTACAAGCACACAGACATTCTATGGTTCATTTTGTTAGGAGCCAAATAACCTATCAGTATATTTTTGAATTGTGGAAGGAAACCAGAGTAACTGATTAATTTATTCATAGGGTAAAACTAACAACACAATAAATTTGTCCCCTCAGCATAGTAAATTGCTACTACCAGAAAAGGACACAAGATTTTAGATCTATTTATTAATGGTAGGATAGACATTGCTACTTGTTCCGATTATGCATTTCATATTAAATTATAAATAATAATAAATATATCATATAATTACCAATACTTAATCATTAATCATTGTTGTTATTTACTGGTAATAAATCAGTACCAATAAAATTTAATAATGCTATAATGATGAATAATAATACAACTACTAGACAGATAGTATCAAGTATTTTAATTAATTACTTGGCAGCTACTGTACTTTAATTAAAATCTATCACATTAAAAAATAATGATGAGTCAGTATACAGCACAATGTCTAACCAATTTTCTACAAAGGAGAGTCACAGCAAGTGTTAACAAAAATCTTCTGATTGTATGGAGAAAAAATTGGGCAGTATTGGCCTTTGTTAACTTCTATATATAATATATATATATATATATATATATATATATATATATATATATATAATAGTCCAAAGGACTTGACAAAGGGGTTAGTCCCCGAAACGTTGGTGGTTTGTTTGTTTGAATACAGCACATTTTTCTAGACCTCGGAGTGCCAGCCTTTTTCTTTCTCAGTCTACATTGTTTAGAAGGGCACCGGGGCAATTGACCAAACAAGAGGAGTGCTGTACACCTACTATATATATATATATATATATATATATATATAGCAGTTTTGTGTGGTGGTGGTGGCACTCGACGAAATAAAAACACAGCAGCCAGGTGATCCCGACGTTTCGAGACCTCTAGGTCTTTTTATCAAGGTGCTTATGAGCCAGGAACCTGAAGAAGAGACTCAGGTCTCGAAACATGTTGATCCTGGACTAGTGTTTTTTCACCAGAGAAGCAGGTAAGTGTAAGATTGGAGGCTTACATAGGTCCCAGGTCCGGACCCTTGAGTACCTGAGTATTGTCTCCGGTATTGACACTGCCTGTATCCTGGTTTTTTATCCATATATTTGCAGTGAAATGGGGTCCCTTGGCGATGGGCTGCAAGCTTAAATGCATTGATCAATTCATGAACTAAAACCCCATTATTTATTTGATTAATTGTATACTAAGGTGAGTTAGTTCATTATGGAGAGTGTTGAGTCCCTGTATTTGTATTTATTAGAGCATGTGGTCACAGGCCACTTTCACCCCAACCTGGGAATGGCGAGTGCTGTTTGCACCCCATTCGCAGGGATGGCGAGTGTTGTGGTACTCTGTATGTGTGTATATATGTGGGTTAATTTTTATTAACCTTTGTTACTGTGATCATAGCTTTCTCTTTCACCCCAGATGAGCTAATTTATCTGTAACCTGTTACAGCTGCCCCTTTAATTCTAAGTCAGGTGTTGTGTTAGGTGACTGCCTCATCTTTAAAAGCCATAAGGCACTTGGCAGGTGAGCTTTAAACCAGGAAAAAACACATGTCCACTTTAGCTATGATGTGTCAGCAGTTGGCAGGCTCTTGAGAAACAAATGCTAGTGTAGGACTTGCAGTGAAATGGGGTCCCTTGGCGATGGGCTGCAAGCTTAAATGCATTGATCAATTCATGAACTAAAACCCCATTATTTATTTGATTAATTGTATACTAAGGTGAGTTAGTTCATTATGGAGAGTGTTGAGTCCCTGTATTTGTATTTATTAGAGCATGTGGTCACAGGCCACTTTCACCCCAACCTGTAACGATCAGATCAGGTGATCGATCAAATTAACGTATGCCTCCTGTTATGATTATCTGTTCAAGCAATGTATGTCTGATATTGGTGTAATAGTTATGTCTCCTGTGAGTATTGGAATCAGGACATGTCTTGTATGTAAACTGTAGGTGACCCTGGTTTGAGTTTGAGGCCTGTATTCCCTCAGTGTGACATCTGTGGACTCCTCCGGAGTTAGGATGTAAGATAAGATCTGAGCCCCTCATAAACCATGGTCCAGAAGAAGAGGTTAGAGTTTGTCCCCTTCCTTCACATCTCTTATCAGTGGGTCTGCTATGCAAGGAAGGAGGATCAATCACTTTGAAAACAGCAGACTGAAGAAGATACATTGCCAGGGACCTTCCACACTCCTTCAGCATGGAAAGAGTGGAATCCCAAGGGTGGGAGGGATGAGGGAGTCTGCAAGGTATAACTAAGACCTTTCTCCCTATAGTCAGTGTCACTACCTGGGGGTCTAGCAAACAGGCTGTAGGCGACGAGAGATTTCTTGTGGAGAACCCCCCCACTTCAGGATTGTAAGATACGGTTCTGTCTTTTTTCTCTTTTTATTTTATTTCTGAAATTTGCATTTAATCGTTGTGTGTACTTTTAAAATCATTGTAATGTCTTGTAACCATTTTGTTTAAAGCTCTGTAGTATTTCTAGGAATAAATAATACATATTCCCAGTTCTGGTTCTGTGTTCCTAAGACTCATTAGCCTCAGAAGAGAAAGGCTGGAAAACGTTACCATTGTTATCTTGTATTGTGTGGTCAGGGGCGAGCCAAGCCGCCCCTTGCGCAGTTTCAGGCGCTAAAATCAGGTTTTGGCTGGTGGCAGTGTACCTCAAGGAAAGGACCCGAGTGTCCTGAGTGAACCCCAGTCACGGCCGGAGCTGCTCAGATTGACGTATCGGAGCAGGCGACCGGTGGGTCCGTGACATTTGGCGGCAAGCGGTGGGGTGGAGAATTCATTTTTCTCTTTAAGAACTTAAGTGAGTGTGGGTAGAATTTTGTGAGAAATACCCACATCACCAGAATCAGAACTCAGAGCTTTACTATAGTTTTAAAAGTCACACAGTGAGTGCAATTTCTGTTCCCCTTCCTTCTCTTGTTTTTCTTTCCTATCATTTTACTTGACAAGTGTGAGACTCAGGATGGCTGATTACCAGCAGATGAGGAGAAATGACCTGGCGGTCGTGTGTGTTCGGAGGAATATCCCTTGGTCTGGCCAGAGTAGAAGACGTATGATTCAGGCACTCGTGGATGCCGATCGGACTCTAGCTGCTGGAGGAAACCAGTCCATGGACAATCCTACCCCAGGGGCTCAGTCAGCACTGGACCTTACCAACGATTCCGCGCCAGGGTCAAACACTTCTGCTGGACCCAGCAAGTCTACACTGCCGAGCGACCTTCTAGCTGTTATCAGGCAAATTAAGAATGTGAACCCCGTATTCGCTTTGCAGCTGGTGCAGTTCTGCCAAGCCATTGTCGACAGAGAGGCTGCGGAGCGCAAAGCCACTGTGGACCGAGAGGCTGCGGAGTGCAAAGCCATACGAGAGGCTGCGGAGCGCAAAGCCACTGTGGACAGAGAGGCTGCGGAGTGCAAAGCCAGACGAGAGGCTGAGGAGCGCAAAGCTGTACGTGAGGCTGCAGAGCGTCAGGCCCAGCGTGAGTACCAGTTGGAACTGGTGAGGCTCAGGGGGCTGATCGCTGTTGGTGAACCAGTGGAGGATGATACAGGGCATCATGATGGCGAACCTTTACGTGAGACTTTATCTGCCGTGGCTACTGAGTTAGCAGGAGATGGGCTTCGTATTGAACTTTTACTGTCTGCGGAAGTAAATAATGTGTTGGATCATGATGTGGACTCTGTTATCAATCATGGGGAGCCTAACAAGGGACAGAGGTTCCAAATCACCGCTGACGCGAATTTCACCGGACCGTGTCATGCACAGTTCCCTGTCTTGGAAGCAGACAGAGGAAGCCAAGTGAGTGTCAGCTTGGTTGTGAGTAATGAGCTGGCCCTGGACACTACCACCGATGCTCAGAGAGCTGACATCTCTGCTAGCACCAGGGAGACTGTAGGATGTGTGGCAGTCAGGGAGACTGCAGAGTACCAATCCCCTACAGCACCAGAAGAGCCCAGTGAGTATTCTGACCCATATGGTGATGATTATCCGTTTAGGCTTATGAGCCCAGAAGAACTCACTACAGAATGTCAGCTGCAAGGTATCTCCTGCCCCAACAATTCCCGCTGGGAGATGATCAAGCGGCTCACCCGTGCACGAAATGATGAGCGCAATGTTTTCGGCATGTATCGCGGTGAGTTTCTAACCTGGGGTCCCGATGCGACTCCTTGGTTACTGCTGAGAGACCTGACGGACTGTTTTGAAATAGCGCAGCAATATGCTTATGATTGTAAAAAGCTCGATACTCCATGGTGGAAAGAGCAGTGCCGCTGGGCAGATGCTGAAAGGAATCGCCTGGAACAGCTTCTATCACCAGCTATGGAACCAACGACACAGCCTACCGGGGTTTCCCTCATGGACATGGTACCCAGGCCTGCTACAATCGGTGTGGAACCTGTTCCAGAGACCTCACATCACAAGGCCCAGTTTAAACTGCTGGAAGATGGGAGCAGCATGTTCCCCCCCTTTGCTCCAGATTTGGTGAAGTAAGGGGCTGGCTGCATAGTGAAAGTATGCAGGGAAGAGACTATGTCGGAAATAGGATTGGGACTTTCTGACTGTATGCACACAAGTATGTGTGGGACTACTGATGTGGGACTTTTATTAACTCCACACATATCTGTCAATGTCGCTAACCCTTCTGAACCATATGATGCATCTCAGGTAGTATGTAACCATGCTGAACATTGCAATGTTGTTATTTTGTGTGAAGCCCCTGGGATGATCTGTGATAGTGCCGTACCTTCGGTGGAGGTGGAGGGTGAGTTAGAGACAGGTATAGTGGGTAATCCTTGCCAGTTTGTGGGGTTAAATGAATGCCCTAATCTGGTTGGGAATGAGACACCCTCACTCATCAGTGGTAGTAGTGCTGATGGTGATGTCATTAAGGTTGCTGTGCCAGACGTTAACCCTGTTCTTCCAGTGATGTCTGGCTGTGACATCGTGCCAGGGGTCGCTAACTGCACAAATGGGACAGATCTGAGTTGGTTACAGGCAGAGCATGTACCTGCCAATAAGTTACTGGTGACAACATGCTCAGATAACCCCATTCCTGCTCAGAGACAATGGGATCCAGATATAGCGTTTTTGCCACGGTGCAATTGTAAGCCAGCAGGATGGGCCCCATGTGTTGTGGAAGATGCACAGGCTAATTTGCAGGTATTGCAGGATGTCTCCCCAGGTTATGATATTGATGTTACTGTTGATAATGTGATGTCTTGCGCTACTGTGGGAAATGTGGTACCAGGTATAATAAGTGACCCGGTGGGTCCTGTGTGCACTGTAGACCTGTCAGATAGGGAGAGAGTGTCCCTTACTGCAGCTTTACCCCCAAACCCCCCTCCTTACTGTAGCCACACAAACACAGATACAGGAACACAGCAGGGGTTCCCTCCAGACACTGAGAACCCTCCAGAGAGTGCATTTTTCCAGCATCACTGGATAACGGATGCCTCTCCTGAGAACCTCAGTGGCACCACCCCAGCCACAGAACCGGCGGGTCAGGGAGGGAAGGTCAGGCTCAGGAAGGTGTCCAGGACTGCCATGGAAAGCTTGGCTTTCCACACAGAACTGAGAATCAACCCTGCACAGGCTGCCCCATACCTGGGAAGTGGGAAAGATACCCCTGGGTACAGTAAGAGGGTTGTTTCAGGAATAGAGCCAGTGGCTAGTAGGGAAGCTGCTGTGTGTAACCAGAAGGGTGGGAGGGCCCATGAAGCACAGGTAAACTCAGCTCCATTAACCTCAGGAAAGCTGAGCTGGGATGTTCCCAAGACAGGGGACAAGGACCTGCTGGTTTTCCCCCTTGCAGAAACGTGCCCCCCTTCACAATTCACACACACAGACACAGAGAGCGAATCTCACAAAAGGATGAGGTGTGAGGTGTTGAGTGAGTGGACCTTCCCCCCAGTGAAGGGGAGGGGGGGTCAGTCAGCTCAGGAGAGGTGCTGGGAAGACATTTTTAAGTCTGTATATAGTGCTGGGAGAATGCCCCACACCTGTGGTATAGTTAAACGCGCTGAGTTACGAGTCCCGGCGGGATGGCCATTTGGGGTGTGGCGGAATGGTCTGGTACTGATCTCAGTGAGTAAGGCCAAACTGCCAGCTGCAGGGGAGAATCCGTGTCCAGGAGTCCGACGCACAGCTGTGGTGGGCTGTGTCAATATCAGCCGGGATGGACACAGCTCCCACTATATCAGTGTGCTCACAGACTATGGGTTCGAGGACACCTGTGTGCTTTTAGTTTGCCATCTCCTGCGAGAGGGACAGGGACTATGCCCATTGCCCACCCTAGCCACGGCTATGGCGTCAGGTGGTGCCATGACAGACGTCAAGTATAGTGAAGTGTTAGTACAGATCCCGCAGAATCAGTGGCAGTCTGTCTCAGCACAGAGACCACTGCTACCTGTCCAGGTGATGTAGTTAATAGCGCAGTGATGAGACAGTGACGTGGGTCACCGCCTCTGTGCGCCATTTTAAAAGGGGGAGGTGTAACGATCAGATCAGGTGATCGATCAAATTAACGTATGCCTCCTGTTATGATTATCTGTTCAAGCAATGTATGTCTGATATTGGTGTAATAGTTATGTCTCCTGTGAGTATTGGAATCAGGACATGTCTTGTATGTAAACTGTAGGTGACCCTGGTTTGAGTTTGAGGCCTGTATTCCCTCAGTGTGACATCTGTGGACTCCTCCGGAGTTAGGATGTAAGATAAGATCTGAGCCCCTCATAAACCATGGTCCAGAAGAAGAGGTTAGAGTTTGTCCCCTTCCTTCACATCTCTTATCAGTGGGTCTGCTATGCAAGGAAGGAGGATCAATCACTTTGAAAACAGCAGACTGAAGAAGATACATTGCCAGGGACCTTCCACACTCCTTCAGCATGGAAAGAGTGGAATCCCAAGGGTGGGAGGGATGAGGGAGTCTGCAAGGTATAACTAAGACCTTTCTCCCTATAGTCAGTGTCACTACCTGGGGGTCTAGCAAACAGGCTGTAGGCGACGAGAGATTTCTTGTGGAGAACCCCCCCACTTCAGGATTGTAAGATACGGTTCTGTCTTTTTTCTCTTTTTATTTTATTTCTGAAATTTGCATTTAATCGTTGTGTGTACTTTTAAAATCATTGTAATGTCTTGTAACCATTTTGTTTAAAGCTCTGTAGTATTTCTAGGAATAAATAATACATATTCCCAGTTCTGGTTCTGTGTTCCTAAGACTCATTAGCCTCAGAAGAGAAAGGCTGGAAAACGTTACCATTGTTATCTTGTATTGTGTGGTCAGGGGCGAGCCAAGCCGCCCCTTGCGCAGTTTCAGGCGCTAAAATCAGGTTTTGGCTGGTGGCAGTGTACCTCAAGGAAAGGACCCGAGTGTCCTGAGTGAACCCCAGTCACGGCCGGAGCTGCTCAGATTGACGTATCGGAGCAGGCGACCGGTGGGTCCGTGACACTGGGAATGGCGAGTGCTGTTTGCACCCCATTCGCAGGGATGGCGAGTGTTGTGGTACTCTGTATGTGTGTATATATGTGGGTTAATTTTTATTAACCTTTGTTACTGTGATCATAGCTTTCGCTTTCACCCCAGATGAGCTAATTTATCTGTAACCTGTTACAGCTGCCCCTTTAATTCTAAGTCAGGTGTTGTGTTAGGTGACTGCCTCATCTTTAAAAGCCATAAGGCACTTGGCAGGTGAGCTTTAAACCAGGAAAAAACACATGTCCACTTTAGCTATGATGTGTCAGCAGTTGGCAGGCTCTTGAGAAACAAATGCTAGTGTAGGACTTGCAGTGAAATGGGGTCCCTTGGCGATGGGCTGCAAGCTTAAATGCATTAATCAATTCATGAACTAAAACCCCATTATTTATTTGATTAATTGTATACTAAGGTGAGTTAGTTCATTATGGAGAGTGTTGAGTCCCTGTATTTGTATTTATTAGAGCATGTGGTCACAGGCCACTTTCACCCCAACCTGGGAATGGCGAGTGCTGTTTGCACCCCATTCGCAGGGATGGCGAGTGTTGTGGTACTCTGTATGTGTGTATATATGTGGGTTAATTTTTATTAACCTTTGTTACTGTGATCATAGCTTTCGCTTTCACCCCAGATGAGCTAATTTATCTGTAACCTGTTACAGCTGCCCCTTTAATTCTAAGTCAGGTGTTGTGTTAGGTGACTGCCTCATCTTTAAAAGCCATAAGGCACTTGGCAGGTGAGCTTTAAACCAGGAAAAAACACATGTCCACTTTAGCTATGATGTGTCAGCAGTTGGCAGGCTCTTGAGAAACAAATGCTAGTGTAGGACTTGCAGTGAAATGGGGTCCCTTGGCGATGGGCTGCAAGCTTAAATGCATTGATCAATTCATGAACTAAAACCCCATTATTTATTTGATTAATTGTATACTAAGGTGAGTTAGTTCATTATGGAGAGTGTTGAGTCCCTGTATTTGTATTTATTAGAGCATGTGGTCACAGGCCACTTTCACCCCAACCTGGGAATGGCGAGTGCTGTTTGCACCCCATTCGCAGGGATGGCGAGTGTTGTGGTACTCTGTATGTGTGTATATATGTGGGTTAATTTTTATTAACCTTTGTTACTGTGATCATAGCTTTCTCTTTCACCCCAGATGAGCTAATTTATCTGTAACCTGTTACAGCTGCCCCTTTAATTCTAAGTCAGGTGTTGTGTTAGGTGACTGCCTCATCTTTAAAAGCCATAAGGCACTTGGCAGGTGAGCTTTAAACCAGGAAAAAACACATGTCCACTTTAGCTATGATGTGTCAGCAGTTGGCAGGCTCTTGAGAAACAAATGCTAGTGTAGGACTTGCAGTGAAATGGGGTCCCTTGGCGATGGGCTGCAAGCTTAAATGCATTGATCAATTCATGAACTAAAACCCCATTATTTATTTGATTAATTGTATACTAAGGTGAGTTAGTTCATTATGGAGAGTGTTGAGTCCCTGTATTTGTATTTATTAGAGCATGTGGTCACAGGCCACTTTCACCCCAACCTGGGAATGGCGAGTGCTGTTTGCACCCCATTCGCAGGGATGGCGAGTGTTGTGGTACTCTGTATGTGTGTATATATGTGGGTTAATTTTTATTAACCTTTGTTACTGTGATCATAGCTTTCTCTTTCACCCCAGATGAGCTAATTTATCTGTAACCTGTTACAGCTGCCCCTTTAATTCTAAGTCAGGTGTTGTGTTAGGTGACTGCCTCATCTTTAAAAGCCATAAGGCACTTGGCAGGTGAGCTTTAAACCAGAAAAAACACATGTCCACTTTAGCTATGATGTGTCAGCAGTTGGCAGGCTCTGGAGAAACAAATGCTAGTGTAGGACTTGCAGTAAAATGGGGTCCCTTGGCGATGGGCTGCAAGCTTAAATGCATTGATCAATTCATGAACTAAAACCCCATTATTTATTTGATTAATTGTATACTAAGGTGAGTTAGTTCATTATGGAGAGTGTTGAGTCCCTGTATTTGTATTTATTAGAGCATGTGGTCACAGGCCACTTTCACCCCAACCTGGGAATGGCGAGTGCTGTTTGCACCCCATTCGCAGGGATGGCGAGTGTTGTGGTACTCTGTATGTGTGTATATATGTGGGTTAATTTTTATTAACCTTTGTTACTGTGATCATAGCTTTCTCTTTCACCCCAGATGAGCTAATTTATCTGTAACCTGTTACAGCTGCCCCTTTAATTCTAAGTCAGGTGTTGTGTTAGGTGACTGCCTCATCTTTAAAAGCCATAAGGCACTTGGCAGGTGAGCTTTAAACCAGAAAAAACACATGTCCACTTTAGCTATGATGTGTCAGCAGTTGGCAGGCTCTGGAGAAACAAATGCTAGTGTAGGACTTGCAGTGAAATGGGGTCCCTTGGCGATGGGCTGCAAGCTTAAATGCATTGATCAATTCATGAACTAAAACCCCATTATTTATTTGATTAATTGTATACTAAGGTGAGTTAGTTCATTATGGAGAGTGTTGAGTCCCTGTATTTGTATTTATTAGAGCATGTGGTCACAGGCCACTTTCACCCCAACCTGGGAATGGCGAGTGCTGTTTGCACCCCATTCGCAGGGATGGCGAGTGTTGTGGTACTCTGTATGTGTGTATATATGTGGGTTAATTTTTATTAACCTTTGTTACTGTGATCATAGCTTTCTCTTTCACCCCAGATGAGCTAATTTATCTGTAACCTGTTACAGCTGCCCCTTTAATTCTAAGTCAGGTGTTGTGTTAGGTGACTGCCTCATCTTTAAAAGCCATAAGGCACTTGGCAGGTGAGCTTTAAACCAGGAAAAAACACATGTCCACTTTAGCTATGATGTGTCAGCAGTTGGCAGGCTCTTGAGAAACAAATGCTAGTGTAGGACTTGCAGTGAAATGGGGTCCCTTGGCGATGGGCTGCAAGCTTAAATGCATTGATCAATTCATGAACTAAAACCCCATTATTTATTTGATTAATTGTATACTAAGGTGAGTTAGTTCATTATGGAGAGTGTTGAGTTCCTGTATTTGTATATATATATATATATATATATATATATATATATATATATATATATATATATATATTTTTTTTTTTTTTCACAAATGGTACACCATGCGCCAATTGGGAGTATAAGTGAGTCCAGTATAGTGAGACCTCCAAACAGTTCACTTGGGGTATTTTAAAAGCACAGGGAAGGACCAATTCGTCCCAGCAGCAACCTTTTCCAGAACGGAGCCTCTGGGATCCACAGAGGAAATTTTTCTAAGCAGCAAAAGAGAAGAAAAAGGTGCGCTCCTTAGTGCATTAAAAGAGACAAATTTATTAAGGAAAATAAAAAATTCCCGGGTACAGCAATATAAAAGCCTCGTACCAAGTATCAAAGCTCTGTGGACTGGCTACCACATGACATGTACATACTATCCAAGGCAAAGCAGCTCACACGATCAGCGCCTCTGGATCTCCCTTTCAGAACGCCGCCAGGCTGGGTTGCCGTGCAGAGGATGGGGGAAGCCACCAGAGAACAGCGTCACAGGAGGGATGGAGGATGAGCGACGTAAGCCACGCCCTGACGCGTTTCGTCACTAGGACTTCGTCAGAGGGCGTGGCTATTACGTCCGCTCGTTCTGGTTTTATGATGTAATCACCAGAAACCAAGGCCCGTGATTGGACAGCGGGGAATGTCACAGGCGCGTGCTGATGCACGTCTGTGTAATGACATATACATAGAGTGAACCGTAGTTCCTGATTAGCTTAATGGGAAGGGGCGCGCCCGTGGGGTAGCCAATAGAAAAGTTCGATACCAGAGCTATGCTGTGTACAGAGCTAATTTGCCATGGATTTACAATGAAAAACTGACAAATTAAAAATATATAAAATACATACATCATATTATAATCATTTGTACAGTACAACCATACATATATAAAGTGCATTTGTGTAAACATTTTAGCAGCGATGGGAACATCGTAATTCAAACAACACAGTATCGCGTGTCTGATAACGTATTGGGACCAATTAGAAATCAGTCCCAATCTGTGACACAGATAAATATTTGTATACAAGTACAGAAGATTTATAATATATGCAGAAAATATATATAAAATCACATAAAAATCAACAAATAAATTGGCTCATGTGGATAGCCCAATTTCCAATAAATCAAGGACTATACGACTTGTTTTTTTTAAAAAAGGAGCAGCAGTTAGTAAAAATACAATAATTGATCAGAGAACACACAAGATAAGCAGAAATGACAATTAATTAATAAAAGGTGTCACTTCATAACCTTCATTTAGACCTGTGGGGGCGAGAGTGTTAAGTTTGAGGATCCACATAGTCTCTCTTTTAGTTAGGAGTCTATCATGGTCTCCTCCTCTCTTTCCTTTCAGTACAAGTTCAATCCCCTGGAAGGATAAACTACTCGGGTCGCAATTATGTTTTTCTTTAAAGTGTCGGGGAACACTATGATTCATTACCCCGTGTTTTATGTTCCTCAGATGTTCGAGGATTCTCACTTTAAGGCAACGTTTAGTTTTACCGATGTAGTTCAGCCCACACCCACACGATAACAAGTACACTACATACATCGAATTACAGTTGATGAACTTTTGAATTTTCAACTCAGTGCCGATGATGTCAGGGCCCTTCTTCATATAGGAACACACCTTACATCCGTTACAGGGAAAACATCCCTTTACAGATAAGAAGGTGCTACTAATAGGTCTTTCAACAATGTTTTCAAGCTGACTCTTCGATATAAGAGATTTAAGAGTATCAGCCCTCTTATATACTATTTTAGGGTACTCAGAAATAGCGTCTTTTAGGATAGGGTCCATTTTAAGGACACTCCAATGTTTCCTGAGTATATGCTTGATTTCGTTCTCATGGGTGTTGTACTGGGTAACGAATAATACATCGGAGGATCTGCCAGTTTGTACAAGGGATGGACTATTTTTTGGCTTTGTTTGAAGTAAATTATTTCTTTCAAGCCCTCTAGCCCTCTCAAGTGAATTATGAATAATGCTGGTAGGGTAGCCTCGATCTTTAAACCTATTAACATAAATATCAGATTGTTCCTCAAACCTGGTAATATCTGAACAGTTCCTCCGCAAGCGGAGGAATTGCGAAAAAGGAATATTATCCTTCCAGGCATTGAGGTGACAGCTAGTGTAATCCAAATAACTATTAGCATCCACTGGTTTAAAAAAAGTGGATGTTTCGATTTTAGGATTATCTGGAAAATTTTCAGTGCTCAGCATAACATCCAAGAATTCAATCTTAGTTTTTTGAAAGTTAGATGTAAATCTTAGATTAAAAGAATTGACATTCAATAGACTCACAAACTCATTGAAAGAATCAGCATCACCTCTCCATATAATAATTATATCGTCTATATAACGTTTAAACAGGACGATATTTCGTCTCATATCGTTATCGAGTGTTGTGGTTTCCCACTCGTCCATGTAAACGTTAGCTAGACTTGGAGCACATATCGTCCCCATAGCAGTCCCGCATATCTGCAGGAACCACTGTTCCAAAAACTCAAAATAATTATACTTAAGGACAAATTTTAAACACTCACATATAAATTTGTTCTTTGCAGGGGAGATGGAAGAATCTCTTGACAAGGCTTGTTGTACAGATCGTATACCCTTATCATGAGGGATACATGTATATAATGCTTGTACATCAATAGAAGCAAAACAATAATCATGTTCCCAAACAATAGTATCCAGTATCTGTAGAAGATGGGTGGAGTCCCTTATATAAGTTTCTATTGCGGGCACGTACTTTTTTATAAAACAGTCGACATATTCAGAAATACGTGATGTTAAAGACCCAATACCGGCCACAATGGGCCTTCCAGGGGGGGCCGTAGTGCTCTTGTGCACTTTTGGCAGATGGTAGAAAGTTGCCAATGAAGGACTGGTGTTATACAGATATCGATATTCATCGATGTTGATGGCTTTTTCACTTAAACCTGTTTTAAGAACCTGTTCAAGTACCACAAGGTATTCTTTAGTGGGATCACAGGGTAATTTTACATAAGAATTAACATCGTATAGCAATTTATAAGCTTCATCGACATAGTGGCTGCGGTCCATAATGACGACACCGCCACCTTTGTCGGCGCTTTTAATGACAATGGAACTATCTGTTTTAAGTCCCTTTAAGGCTGATGATTCCTTAAAACTTAAATTATGGCGGCCTTTAATATTGGGATCAATTTTGGATAGATCTTTTTTAACCAATTCCGAAAAAAGGTCAATGTAAGGACCCCTTGACTCAAGGGGGTAGTACGTTGACTTAAGTTTTAATCCTGACCCATTATCAGTATCTGGTGTTTTCTCAATAGCAGGTTTTTTAAAAAAATGTCTTTTCAATGTGAGTTTGCGTGTAAACAAATTTAAATCAATCTGTAGATCAGCTTTATCGGGTCCATGTGCCGGGGCAAAAGATAAACCCTTCTGTAGTACTGAAACCTCTATATTAGTAAGGTTCTTTTTAGAAAGATTGAAAATACCAATTTTTTCTAAAGACAGATTATCTAAACAGTGAGCGGAACCATTGGCTATGCCATCATGAACAGGTATACTAGCAGAACCTATTGGATGAGGCGCTGTTTTGGCTCTCTCCGTATTCCGTCCCTTTCCTCTAGATCCCCTAGTCGTCTTTTTACTCTTATGGGAGTGCGATTTGGGGCTGTTAGTGGGGGGTGCTCGGCTTGGCCCCGATCTAAAAAAGGCCGACTATCCTGTGTAGATTGGAGTGCCTCAAATCTATTTTTATGTATCCAATTTCTGGACTGACCATTATCAAAAACTGGCTCATTCCAGTGTTGTTTGGGGTCCCTATTTTTAATAGGTACTTTCTTCCATCTATATGGTGTGTGTTCTCTATAGTGTGGCGGCCTATATCTTTTAGGTGTTGAGTAAGCGTCATTACTGATAGATACTCTTCTATTGGCCACTGGTCGAGAGTCCCTATTTTTTCTATTATTGGGATATACTTTTTTCTCGATCTTTCTGACTGTTTGCCAGGTTCTGACTTGATTATTTTCATAATCAGTCTTATCTCTGATAAATTTTTTCTGTTTGGTGTCGACTATTTTAGTCTCAACAGCCGACACTTTTTTGTCGATCTCAGCTTTTGCTGATGACAATGCCTCTTTGTTATAATTAGTTTCAAGGTTGGGGATTAAAGTTGCTAAGTTAGACTCTATTTCATTAAATGTTTTTTTCTTTTCAGAAATAATAAGCCGCATTAGCTCAATGGAGCACGCATCCAAAGTGCGGTTCCATTCTCTGATGAAATTTTCATCATCTTTCCCAAAAGAGGGATTTTTAACCAGCCTTAAGCCTCTTGGGATGCGACCACAGCTGACATAATTATCGAGACTCTTAATGTCCCACCAGGTCTTAGACTCTTTTATAAGGAGCCGTTCAAGGTCTACCAAATCACCTTTATTAATGTCAGCTGTGCTCGCATGACTAACCACTGTGGCCTGTTCATCGAATATCCTAAGACATTCCTGTGATCTTTTTGAGCTAAGATCACTACTTCTAAACATGATAACAATTATCACAAGGAGATAAATACTCAAAACAAACAGATATATGCAAGAACAAATACACCAATATAGGCAGCAACGGTTTTACCCGGATCCAAACGAACAACGAATTTTCACAAATGGTACACCATGCGCCAATTGGGAGTATAAGTGAGTCCAGTATAGTGAGACCTCCAAACAGTTCACTTGGGGTATTTTAAAAGCACAGGGAAGGACCAATTCGTCCCAGCAGCAACCTTTTCCAGAACAGAGCCTCTGGGATCCACAGAGGAAATTTTTCTATGCAGCAAAAGAGAAGAAAAAGGTGCGCTCCATAGTGCATTAAAAGAGACAAATTTATTAAGGAAAATAAAAAATTCCCGGGTACAGCAATATAAAAGCCTCGTACCAAGTATCAAAGCTCTGTGGACTGGCTACCACATGACATGTACATACTATCCAAGGCAAAGCAGCTCACACGATCAGCGCCTCTGGATCTCCCTTTCAGAACGCCGCCAGGCTGGGTTGCCGTGCAGAGGACGGGGGAAGCCACCAGAGAACAGCGTCACAGGAGGGATGGAGGATGAGCAACGTAAGCCACGCCCTGACGCGTTTCGTCACTAGGACTTCGTCAGAGGGCGTGGCTATTACGTCCGCTCGTTCTGGTTTTATGATGTAATCACCAGAAACCAAGGCCCATGATTGGACAGCGGGGAATGTCACAGGCGCGTGCTGATGCACGTCTGTGTAATGACATATACATAGAGTGAACCGTAGTTCCTGATTAGCTTAATGGGAAGGGGCGCGCCCGTGGGGTAGCCAATAGAAAAGTTCGATACCAGAGCTATGCTGTGTACAGAGCTAATTTGCCATGGATTTACAATGAAAAACTGACAAATTAAAAATATATAAAATACATACATCATATTATAATCATTTGTACAGTACAACCATACATATATAAAGTGCATTTGTGTAAACATTTTAGCAGCGATGGGAACATCGTAATTCAAACAACACAGTATCGCGTGTCTGATAACGTATTGGGACCAATTAGAAATCAGTCCCAATCTGTGACACAGATAAATATTTGTATACAAGTACAGAAGATTTATAATATATGCAGAAAATATATATAAAATCACATAAAAATCAACAAATAAATTGGCTCATGTGGATAGCCCAATTTCCAATAAATCAAGGACTATACGACTTGTTTTTTTAAAAAAAGGAGCAGCAGTTAGTAAAAATACAATAATTGATCAGAGAACACACAAGATAAGCAGAAATGACAATTAATTAATAAAAGGTGTCACTTCATAACCTTCATTTAGACCTGTGGGGGCGAGAGTGTTAAGTTTGAGGATCCACATAGTCTCTCTTTTAGTTAGGAGTCTATCATGGTCTCCTCCTCTCTTTCCTTTCAGTACAAGTTCAATCCCCTGGAAGGATAAACTACTCGGGTCGCAATTATGTTTTTCTTTAAAGTGTCGGGGAACACTATGATTCATTACCCCGTGTTTTATGTTCCTCAGATGTTCGAGGATTCTCACTTTAAGGCAACGTTTAATTTTACCGATGTAGTTCAGCCCACACCCACACGATAACAAGTACACTACATACATCGAATTACAGTTGATGAACTTTTGAATTTTCAACTCAGTGCCGATGATGTCAGGGCCCTTCTTCATATAGGAACACACCTTACATCCGTTACAGGGAAAACATCCCTTTACAGATAAGAAGGTGCTACTAATAGGTCTTTCAACAATGTTTTCAAGCTGACTCTTTGATATAAGAGATTTAAGAGTATCAGCCCTCTTATATACTATTTTAGGGTACTCAGAAATAGCGTCTTTTAGGATAGGGTCCATTTTAAGGACACTCCAATGTTTCCTGAGTATATGCTTGATTTCGTTCTCATGGGTGTTGTACTGGGTAACGAATAATACATCGGAGGATCTGCCAGTTTGTACAAGGGATGGACTATTTTTTGGCTTTGTTTGAAGTAAATTATTTCTTTCAAGCCCTCTAGCCCTCTCAAGTGAATTATGAATGATGCTGGTAGGGTAGCCTCGATCTTTAAACCTATTAACATAAATATCAGATTGTTCCTCAAACCTGGTAATATCTGAACAGTTCCTCCGCAAGCGGAGGAATTGCGAAAAAGGAATATTATCCTTCCAGGCATTGAGGTGACAGCTAGTGTAATCCAAATAACTATTAGCATCCACTGGTTTAAAAAAAGTGGATGTTTCGATTTTAGGATTATCTGGAAAATTTTCAGTGCTCAGCATAACATCCAAGAATTCAATCTTAGTTTTTTGAAAGTTAGACGTAAATCTTAGATTAAAAGAATTGACATTTAATAGACTCACAAACTCATTGAAAGAATCAGCATCACCTCTCCATATAATAATTATATCGTCTATATAACGTTTAAACAGGACGATATTTCGTCTCATATCGTTATCGAGTGTTGTGGTTTCCCACTCGTCCATGTAAACGTTAGCTAGACTTGGAGCACATATCGTCCCCATAGCAGTCCCGCATATCTGCAGGAACCACTGTTCCAAAAACTCAAAATAATTATACTTAAGGACAAATTTTAAACACTCACATATAAATTTGTTCTTTGCAGGGGAGATGGAAGAATCTCTTGACAAGGCTTGTTGTACAGATCGTATACCCTTATCATGAGGGATACATGTATATAATGCTTGTACATCAATAGAAGCAAAACAATAATCATGTTCCCAAACAATAGTATCCAGTATCTGTAGAAGATGGGTGGAGTCCCTTATATAAGTTTCTATTGCGGGCACGTACTTTTTTATAAAACAGTCGACATATTCAGAAATATGTGATGTTAAAGACCCAATACCGGCCACAATGGGCCTTCCAGGGGGGGCCGTAGTGCTCTTGTGCACTTTTGGCAGATGGTAGAAAGTTGCCAATGAAGGACTGGTGTTATACAGATATCGATATTCATCGATGTTGATGGCTTTTTCACTTAAACCTGTTTTAAGAACCTGTTCAAGTACCACAAGGTATTCTTTACTTAAGGCTGGTTAAAAATCCCTCTTTTGGGAAAGATGATGAAAATTTCATCAGAGAATGGAACCGCACTTTGGATGCGTGCTCCATTGAGCTAATGCGGCTTATTATTTCTGAAAAGAAAAAAACATTTAATGAAATAGAGTCTAACTTAGCAACTTTAATCCCCAACCTTGAAGCTAATTATAGCAAAGAGGCATTGTCATCAGCAAAAGCTGAGATCGACAAAAAAGTGTCGGCTGTTGAGACTAAAATAGTCGACACCAAACAGAAAAAATTTATCAGAGATTAGACTGATTATGAAAATAATCAAGTCAGAACCTGGCAAACAGTCAGAAAGATCGAGAAAAAAGTATATCCCAATAATAGAAAAAATAGGGACTCTCGACCAGTGGCCAATAGAAGAGTATCTATCAGTAATGACGCTTACTCAACACCTAAAAGATATAGGCCGCCACACTATAGAGAACACACACCATATAGATGGAAGAAAGTACCTATTAAAAATAGGGACCCCAAACAACACTGGAATGAGCCAGTTTTTGATAATGGTCAGTCCAGAAATTGGATACATAAAAATAGATTTGAGGCACTCCAATCTACACAGGATAGTCTGCCTTTTTTAGATCGGGGCCAAGCCGAGCACCCCCCACTAACAGCCCCAAATCGCACTCCCATAAGAGTAAAAAGACGACTAGGGGATCTAGAGGAAAGGGACGGAATACGGAGAGAGCCAAAACAGCGCCTCATCCAATAGGTTCTGCTAGTATACCTGTTCATGATGGCATAGCCAATGGTTCCGCTCACTGTTTAGATAAACTGTCTTTAGAAAAAATTGGTATTTTCAATCTTTCTAAAAAGAACCTTACTAATATAGAGGTTTCAGTACTACAGAAGGGTTTATCTTTTGCCCCGGCACATGGACCCGATAAAGCTGATCTACAGATTGATTTAAATTTGTTTACACGCAAACTCACATTGAAAAGACATTTTTTAAAAAAACCTGCTATTGAGAAAACACCAGATACTGATAATGGGTCAGGATTAAAACTTAAGTCAACGTACTACCCCCTTGAGTCAAGGGGTCCTTACATTGACCTTTTTTCGGAATTGGTTAAAAAAGATCTATCCAAAATTGATCCCAATATTAAAGGCCGCCATAATTTAAGTTTTAAGGAATCATCAGCCTTAAAGGGACTTAAAACAGATAGTTCCATTGTCATTAAAAGCGCCGACAAAGGTGGCGGTGTCGTCATTATGGACCGCAGCCACTATGTCGATGAAGCTTATAAATTGCTATACGATGTTAATTCTTATGTAAAATTACCCTGTGATCCCACTAAAGAATACCTTGTGGTACTTGAACAGGTTCTTAAAACAGGTTTAAGTGAAAAAGCCATCAACATCGATGAATATCGATATCTGTATAACACCAGTCCTTCATTGGCAACTTTCTACCATCTGCCAAAAGTGCACAAGAGCACTACGGCCCCCCCTGGAAGGCCCATTGTGGCCGGTATTGGGTCTTTAGCATCACGTATTTCTGAATATGTCGACTGTTTTATAAAAAAGTACGTGCCCGCAATAGAAACTTATATAAGGGACTCCACCCATCTTCTACAGATACTGGATACTATTGTTTGGGAACATGATTATTGTTTTGCTTCTATTGATGTACAAGCATTATATACATGTATCCCTCATGATAAGGGTATACGATCTGTACAACAAGCCTTGTCAAGAGATTCTTCCATCTCCCCTGCAAAGAACAAATTTATATGTGAGTGTTTAAAATTTGTCCTTAAGTATAATTATTTTGAGTTTTTGGAACAGTGGTTCCTGCAGATATGCGGGACTGCTATGGGGACGATATGTGCTCCAAGTCTAGCTAACGTTTACATGGACGAGTGGGAAACCACAACACTCGATAACGATATGAGACGAAATATCGTCCTGTTTAAACGTTATATAGACGATATAATTATTATATGGAGAGGTGATGCTGATTCTTTCAATGAGTTTGTGAGTCTATTGAATGTCAATTCTTTTAATCTAAGATTTACGTCTAACTTTCAAAAAACTAAGATTGAATTCTTGGATGTTATGCTGAGCACTGAAAATTTTCCAGATAATCCTAAAATCGAAACATCCACTTTTTTTAAACCAGTGGATGCTAATAGTTATTTGGATTACACTAGCTGTCACCTCAATGCCTGGAAGGATAATATTCCTTTTTCGCAATTCCTCCGCTTGCGGAGGAACTGTTCAGATATTACCAGGTTTGAGGAACAATCTGATATTTATGTTAATAGGTTTAAAGATCGAGGCTACCCTACCAGCATCATTCATAATTCACTTGAGAGGGCTAGAGGGCTTGAAAGAAATAATTTACTTCAAACAAAGCCAAAAAATAGTCCATCCCTTGTACAAACTGGCAGATCCTCCGATGTATTATTCGTTACCCAGTACAACACCCATGAGAACGAAATCAAGCATATACTCAGGAAACATTGGAGTGTCCTTAAAATGGACCCTATCCTAAAAGACGCTATTTCTGAGTACCCTAAAATAGTATATAAGAGGGCTGATACTCTTAAATCTCTTATATCGAAGAGTCAGCTTGAAAACATTGTTGAAAGACCTATTAGTAGCACCTTCTTATCTGTAAAGGGATGTTTTCCCTGTAACGGATGTAAGGTGTGTTCCTATATGAAGAAGGGCCCTGACATCATCGGCACTGAGTTGAAAATTCAAAAGTTCATCAACTGTAATTCGATGTATGTAGTGTACTTGTTATCGTGTGGGTGTGGGCTGAACTACATCGGTAAAACTAAACGTTGCCTTAAAGTGAGAATCCTCGAACATCTGAGGAACATAAAACACGGGGTAATGAATCATAGTGTTCCCCGACACTTTAAAGAAAAACATAATTGCGACCCGAGTAGTTTATCCTTCCAGGGGATTGAACTTGTACTGAAAGGAAAGAGAGGAGGAGACCATGATAGACTCCTAACTAAAAGAGAGACTATGTGGATCCTCAAACTTAACACTCTCGCCCCCACAGGTCTAAATGAAGGTTATGAAGTGACACCTTTTATTAATTAATTGTCATTTCTGCTTATCTTGTGTGTTCTCTGATCAATTATTGTATTTTTACTAACTGCTGCTCCTTTTTTTTAAAAAACAAGTCGTATAGTCCTTGATTTATTGGAAATTGGGCTATCCACATGAGCCAATTTATTTGTTGATTTTTATGTGATTTTATATATATTTTCTGCATATATTATAAATCTTCTGTACTTGTATGCAAATATTTATCTGTGTCACAGATTGGGACTGATTTCTAATTGGTCCCAATACGTTATCAGACACGCGATACTGTGTTGTTTGAATTACGATGTTCCCATCGCTGCTAAAATGTTTACACAAATGCACTTTATATATGTATGGTTGTACTGTACAAATGATTATAATATGATGTATGTATTTTATATATTTTTAATTTGTCAGTTTTTCATTGTAAATCCATGGCAAATTAGCTCTGTACACAGCATAGCTCTGGTATCGAACTTTTCTATTGGCTACCCCACGGGCGCGCCCCTTCCCATTAAGCTAATCAGGAACTACGGTTCACTCTATGTATATGTCATTACACAGACGTGCATCAGCACGCGCCTGTGACATTCCCCGCTGTCCAATCACGGGCCTTGGTTTCTGGTGATTACATCATAAAACCAGAACGAGCGGACGTAATAGCCACGCCCTCTGACGAAGTCCTAGAGACGAAACGCGTCAGGGCGTGGCTTACGTCGCTCATCCTCCATCCCTCCTGTGACGCTGTTCTCTGGTGGCTTCCCCCGTCCTCTGCACGGCAACCCAGCCTGGCGGCGTTCTGAAAGGGAGATCCAAAGGCGCTGATCGTGTGAGCTGCTTTGCCTTGGATAGTATGTACATGTCATGTGGTAGCCAGTCCACAGAGCTTTGATACTTGGTACGAGGCTTTTATATTGCTGTACCCGGGAATTTTTTATTTTCCTTAATAAATTTGTCTCTTTTAATGCACTATGGAGCGCACCTTTTTCTTCTCTTTTGCTGCATAGAAAAATTTCCTCTGTGGATCCCAGAGGCTCCGTTCTGGAAAAGGTTGCTGCTGGGACGAATTGGTCCTTCCCTGTGCTTTTAAAATACCCCAAGTGAACTGTTTGGAGGTCTCACTATACTGGACTCACTTATACTCCCAATTGGCGCATGGTGTACCATTTGTGAAAATTCGTTGTTCGTTTGGATCCGGGTAAAACCGTTGCTGCCTATATTGGTGTATTTGTTCTTGCATATATCTGTTTGTTTTGAGTATTTATCTCCTTGTGATAATTGTTATCATGTTTAGAAGTAGTGATCTTAGCTCAAAAAGATCACAGGAATGTCTTAGGATATTCGATGAACAGGCCACAGTGGCTAGTCATGCGAGCACAGCTGACATTAATAAAGGTGATTTGGTAGACCTTGAACGGCTCCTTATAAAAGAGTCTAAGACCTGGTGGGACATTAAGAGTCTCGATAATTATGTCAGCTGTGGTCGCATCCCAAGAGGCTTAAGGCTGGTTAAAAATCCCTCTTTTGGGAAAGATGATGAAAATTTCATCAGAGAATGGAACCGCACTTTGGATGCGTGCTCCATTGAGCTAATGCGGCTTATTATTTCTGAAAAGAAAAAAACATTTAATGAAATAGAGTCTAACTTAGCAACTTTAATCCCCAACCTTGAAGCTAATTATAGCAAAGAGGCATTGTCATCAGCAAAAGCTGAGATCGACAAAAAAGTGTCGGCTGTTGAGACTAAAATAGTCGACACCAAACAGAAAAAATTTATCAGAGATAAGACTGATTATGAAAATAATCAAGTCAGAACCTGGCAAACAGTCAGAAAGATCGAGAAAAAAGTATATCCCAATAATAGAAAAAATAGGGACTCTCGACCAGTGGCCAATAGAAGAGTATCTATCAGTAATGACGCTTACTCAACACCTAAAAGATATAGGCCGCCACACTATAGAGAACACACACCATATAGATGGAAGAAAGTACCTATTAAAAATAGGGACCCCAAACAACACTGGAATGAGCCAGTTTTTGATAATGGTCAGTCCAGAAATTGGATACATAAAAATAGATTTGAGGCACTCCAATCTACACAGGATAGTCGGCCTTTTTTAGATCGGGGCCAAGCCGAGCACCCCCCACTAACAGCCCCAAATCGCACTCCCATAAGAGTAAAAAGACGACTAGGGGATCTAGAGGAAAGGGACGGAATACGGAGAGAGCCAAAACAGCGCCTCATCCAATAGGTTCTGCTAGTATACCTGTTCATGATGGCATAGCCAATGGTTCCGCTCACTGTTTAGATAATCTGTCTTTAGAAAAAATTGGTATTTTCAATCTTTCTAAAAAGAACCTTACTAATATAGAGGTTTCAGTACTACAGAAGGGTTTATCTTTTGCCCCGGCACATGGACCCGATAAAGCTGATCTACAGATTGATTTAAATTTGTTTACACGCAAACTCACATTGAAAAGACATTTTTTAAAAAAACCTGCTATTGAGAAAACACCAGATACTGATAATGGGTCAGGATTAAAACTTAAGTCAACGTACTACCCCCTTGAGTCAAGGGGTCCTTACATTGACCTTTTTTCGGAATTGGTTAAAAAAGATCTATCCAAAATTGATCCCAATATTAAAGGCCGCCATAATTTAAGTTTTAAGGAATCATCAGCCTTAAAGGGACTTAAAACAGATAGTTCCATTGTCATTAAAAGCGCCGACAAAGGTGGCGGTGTCGTCATTATGGACCGCAGCCACTATGTCGATGAAGCTTATAAATTGCTATACGATGTTAATTCTTATGTAAAATTACCCTGTGATCCCACTAAAGAATACCTTGTGGTACTTGAACAGGTTCTTAAAACAGGTTTAAGTGAAAAAGCCATCAACATCGATGAATATCGATATCTGTATAACACCAGTCCTTCATTGGCAACTTTCTACCATCTGCCAAAAGTGCACAAGAGCACTACGGCCCCCCCTGGAAGGCCCATTGTGGCCGGTATTGGGTCTTTAACATCACGTATTTCTGAATATGTCGACTGTTTTATAAAAAAGTACGTGCCCGCAATAGAAACTTATATAAGGGACTCCACCCATCTTCTACAGATACTGGATACTATTGTTTGGGAACATGATTATTGTTTTGCTTCTATTGATGTACAAGCATTATATACATGTATCCCTCATGATAAGGGTATACGATCTGTACAACAAACCTTGTCAAGAGATTCTTCCATCTCCCCTGCAAAGAACAAATTTATATGTGAGTGTTTAAAATTTGTCCTTAAGTATAATTATTTAGAGTTTTTGGAACAGTGGTTCCTGCAGATATGCGGGACTGCTATGGGGACGATATGTGCTCCAAGTCTAGCTAACGTTTACATGGACGAGTGGGAAACCACAACACTCGATAACGATATGAGACGAAATATCGTCCTGTTTAAACGTTATATAGACGATATAATTATTATATGGAGAGGTGATGCTGATTCTTTCAATGAGTTTGTGAGTCTATTGAATGTCAATTCTTTTAATCTAAGATTTACGTCTAACTTTCAAAAAACTAAGATTGAATTCTTGGATGTTATGCTGAGCACTGAAAATTTTCCAGATAATCCTAAAATCAAAACATCCACTTTTTTTAAACCAGTGGATGCTAATAGTTATTTGGATTACACTAGCTGTCACCTCAATGCCTGGAAGGATAATATTCCTTTTTCGCAATTCCTCCGCTTGCGGAGGAACTGTTCAGATATTACCAGGTTTGAGGAACAATCTGATATTTATGTTAATAGGTTTAAAGATCGAGGCTACCCTACCAGCATCATTCATAATTCACTTGAGAGGGCTAGAGGGCTTGAAAGAAATAATTTACTTCAAACAAAGCCAAAAAATAGTCCATCCCTTGTACAAACTGGCAGATCCTCCGATGTATTATTCGTTACCCAGTACAACACCCATGAGAACGAAATCAAGCATATACTCAGGAAACATTGGAGTGTCCTTAAAATGGACCCTATCCTAAAAGACGCTATTTCTGAGTACCCTAAAATAGTATATAAGAGGGCTGATACTCTTAAATCTCTTATATCGAAGAGTCAGCTTGAAAACATTGTTGAAAGACCTATTAGTAGCACCTTCTTATCTGTAAAGGGATGTTTTCCCTGTAACGGATGTAAGGTGTGTTCCTATATGAAGAAGGGCCCTGACATCATCGGCACTGAGTTGAAAATTCAAAAGTTCATCAACTGTAATTCGATGTATGTAGTGTACTTGTTATCGTGTGGGTGTGGGCTGAACTACATCGGTAAAACTAAACGTTGCCTTAAAGTGAGAATCCTCGAACATCTGAGGAACATAAAACACGGGGTAATGAATCATAGTGTTCCCCGACACTTTAAAGAAAAACATAATTGCGACCCGAGTAGTTTATCCTTCCAGGGGATTGAACTTGTACTGAAAGGAAAGAGAGGAGGAGACCATGATAGACTCCTAACTAAAAGAGAGACTATGTGGATCCTCAAACTTAACACTCTCGCCCCCACAGGTCTAAATGAAGGTTATGAAGTGACACCTTTTATTAATTAATTGTCATTTCTGCTTATCTTGTGTGTTCTCTGATCAATTATTGTATTTTTACTAACTGCTGCTCCTTTTTTAAAAAAAACAAGTCGTATAGTCCTTGATTTATTGGAAATTGGGCTATCCACATGAGCCAATTTATTTGTTGATTTTTATGTGATTTTATATATATTTTCTGCATATATTATAAATCTTCTGTACTTGTATACAAATATTTATCTGTGTCACAGATTGGGACTGATTTCTAATTGGTCCCAATACGTTATCAGACACGCGATACTGTGTTGTTTGAATTACGATGTTCCCATCGCTGCTAAAATGTTTACACAAATGCACTTTATATATGTATGGTTGTACTGTACAAATGATTATAATATGATGTATGTATTTTATATATTTTTAATTTGTCAGTTTTTCATTGTAAATCCATGGCAAATTAGCTCTGTACACAGCATAGCTCTGGTATCGAACTTTTCTATTGGCTACCCCACGGGCGCGCCCCTTCCCATTAAGCTAATCAGGAACTACGGTTCACTCTATGTATATGTCATTACACAGACGTGCATCAGCACGCGCCTGTGACATTCCCCGCTGTCCAATCACGGGCCTTGGTTTCTGGTGATTACATCATAAAACCAGAACGAGCGGACGTAATAGCCACGCCCTCTGACAAAGTCCTAGTGACGAAACGCGTCAGGGCGTGGCTTACGTCGCTCATCCTCCATCCCTCCTGTGACGCTGTTCTCTGGTGGCTTCCCCCGTCCTCTGCACGGCAACCCAGCCTGGCGGCGTTCTGAAAGGGAGATCCAGAGGCGCTGATCGTGTGAGCTGCTTTGCCTTGGATAGTATGTACATGTCATGTGGTAGCCAGTCCACAGAGCTTTGATACTTGGTAAGAGGCTTTTATATTGCTGTACCCGGGAATTTTTTATTTTCCTTAATAAATTTGTCTCTTTTAATGCACTATGGAGCGCACCTTTTTCTTCTCTTTTGCTGCATATATATATATATATATATATATATATATATATAATAGTCCAAAGGATATATATATATATATATTCTCACTTGCACCTTGACAAAGGGGTTAGTCCCCGACACTTGCACCTTGACAAAGGGGTTAGTCCCCGAAACGTTGGTGGTTTGTTTGTTTGAATACAGCACATTTTTCTAGACCTCGGAGTGCCAGCCTTTTTCTTTCTCAGTCTACATTGTTTAGTAGGGCACCGGGGCAATTGACCAAACAAGAGAAGTGCTGTACACCTACTATATATATATATATATATATATATATATATATATATATATATATATATATATATATATATATATATATATATATATATAGCAGTTTTGTGTGGTGGTGGTGGCACTTGACGAAATAAAAACACAGCAGCCAGGTGATCCCGACGTTTCGAGACCTCTAGGTCTTTTTATCAAGGTGCTTATGAGCCAGGAACCTGAAGAAGAGACTCAGGTCTCGAAACATGTTGATCCTGGACTAGTGTTTTTTCACCAGAGAAGCAGGTAAGTGTAAGATTGGAGGCTTACATAGGTCCCAGGTCCGGACCCTTGGGTACCTGAGTATTGTCTCCGGTATTGACACTGCCTGTATCCTGGTTTTTTATCCATATATTTGTGAATGAGCTGTATTGCAGAATAAAATTTTGTTTGATCTAAATCCACGGGATAAAGATACCTTTTGTCGTGTTGTTCAGCGAATCGCATCGTGAGTACGGGTATGCTACCCTAAACCCAAAGATACCATGATATGTGTGTAAAGCTGTGTTTTAAGTGAGTTGGGTACGCATTAGTTCAAACCCACTTCTGAAAACACCATCATTTAATTGCTTCATTTTGTGTAAACAAATCTACACATTGGATGGTGTATGTCTTTGTTTTCTATTTCATATAAACTACTGAGGAGTCATACAAAGAAGGAAACAGACATAGGACTCTACACTTCTCGGAAGGGGAGTATATGATTATCATTTTTTCACCTACCTGTCACCTATCTACAATATAAGATTTGGAGTAGAAACTCCTTTAAGTCCGTAAGGAAAGCGCTTAAATCCTGAGTATATATTTTTAGATCCAGTATACACGTTTATCAGGGATAGGGGAAAATCCCAAATACCCAGGACGAGCGAATTCCTATCATAATAGCGCGACAGATTTTTTCAAAAAAACCTGAGAATTTGTTCAAACTGCAGTTTGGTCCAGTGCTAGGCGGTTGTGAAATTCATGCAAGGAACCAGTGGATTCACTTGATTCATCTTGAATCCTTATCCCTATCCTTTTTACACTAAAAAGGCACCATCTGGAAATTGAAAAACCACACTACATTATATAGTATCAAAGTCCTTATAAGGACTCATCCATTGTATATGAAGTCAGAATCCTGAAGGCTCTGTATACACTCCTGAGCCATTTTTGGATAAATTAACCCCTGAGGAAGTCGCTGGGTCGACGAAACGCGTTGGGTTTCCCATTAACTGACTGAAATTAATATACAGATGAAAATGATGTTTTATTGTAATTTTTAAATCATTTGTATTAAATATTCCTGTTACAGAATCATTACTGTATTCTATTATTGGTCTGGTGGAGGACACTCTTACGTAGGGCGCACTGGGATAATTTCTTTGTTATATATATATATATATATATATATATATATATATATATATATATATATATATATATATATATATATATATATATATATATATATATCAAGCTCCTTTTATCTAACCATTAGAAATATATATACTAGATGCATTTAGTTCCTATTCAAAGAATTGTATTGTATTTTTTTTAAAGGCACAATTTAATCTTTATATCTTATTATTTATTTTTTGTTTTAAACACATTATTTCATTTCGATTAAAACATATTCAGTGTCCAAGGCACAATGTCGGTTCTATTGACATCTATTCTGTTTTCATCATGTTATTTATATTGCTGCGTTATTTTTTAATGTTAAATGTATAAAAGTTCTCAATAATAAAAAGAAAAGTAATAATAATATAAATTTTATGTATATAGTAATTTTTCTCTAATAGAAATTAGAATGCAGAAAAGATACTGTGGTATGAACTAATATAATACAGAAAATGAAAATAGTGAAGGTAAAATTCCAAAATGCTACCCGTTAAATAACATATACTTAGAAAAGTATGATTTCGATGGATCAGGCCAATAAATCGGACCATATCTTATGTGGTTAACATCACCTCTGACCCGATATGCGTTCCCGTGTGCATCGGATCGGAGTCAGAGTTTGGACGGGCTGCACATAAAATAAATCCAGGTGGAGGGATGCTGGGAGCCAGTGGGGCTAGCGCAAGCCAGCAAGAGGACACAGAGAGGTGGGTGGGGGAGGTGGGCAAATAAAAAAAAAAACATACAAATGAATAATAATAATAATAATGATATTTATATAGCACTTTTCTCCCATTAGGACTCAAAGTGCTTTACCATTGTCTTTACAGCTCAAAATACAAAGCAAGCTTAACAGTAGATATAAGTAAAATGCTTGAGTAAATAGGTACGTCTTTAGTCTATTTTTAAAGGATTCTACAGAGAGGGCTTCTAGCACTGTGCGAGGAAGAGAGTTCCATAGAGTTGGAGCAACAAAGTTGAAAGCTCGACCCCCAGATGAATTCAGGGAAATTCTGGGTACTGTTACTAGTCCTTCATCAATGGATCGTAGTAATCGAGTACGACAGTAAGGAATCAGGCAGTTACTGATTGGCTGATATCTCTCTCAGGCCTCCCAAGCTCCTCCTGCAAAACACCCCGCCTGGCTTCCTCCACCTGCAGCTCCCCAGTAAATGCGTGTGATTAATCGCATGTGATCTATCACATGCAAAACTTGGCACATCAAGTACCTAATCGCATTTGAGCCAGCCTGTGGAGCTGCCAGTGAGATCAGGTCCAACTTGTCCTTTGGACATGTCGGGGTAATGTATGGGGACCTTAAGAATCTAAGAAACTCTGCAAATATACCGTGGTTTTTACATATCCTATAACTGATCTGGATAATTGTAAAAAAAAATCATTTTGAGACTTGTACTTTTAAGTTGTAGCGAGAATTTTATTGGAATTTTATATATTTATTTTTCATATGGAATAAATTAATTTTACATGATCAGTTTTTGGGTCCCTCATGAGGGACCGAAGTATCCTAGAACACAAATAAACCCAGGTGAGATACTCTAATTCCCCATTACAACTGTATGCCTAAAATATAATGATATCTCTATGTGTTTTCAGCTCGTCCTTTATCTTAATCTCTCAATATTAGTTGCTATACACTATTGAATTGTATAATTTTAGTAAACCTGAAAAGGTACAATTATACCAATGTTATTTTACCTTCTTAAAGTGAATATGATATGTGAGTTTACCATTTAGACAAAACACAGGATTGCTAATCTTTTGTTTATTACTAATACGGTACAAAAACTACAGACATACTGTACAGTAATAAAGAGGTTCAGCTTTGCATGAAATACAGAGACCATACATAGAAATAATACAAAGGTTTTTATTGAATCAATTGAAAGTATTATTCATCTTACCCATAAAGGATGCAGGGGAGGCAGACATTTTAGGTGCACTATGTAGCATTACATTGAGTAGAATATGCAATGCTTGGAATAGACACATAGGGCGGTATTCAATGAGGCTGATTCGCCAGGTTTTTATGGCGATTTTGTGCTGTAAGGCGAATTTCTGACTAAAACGGTGAATCACCCTATTCAATGACCATATGGCGAATACATTTCAAGGTTTTTTTCGCCATGATTCACCGAGTAGCAATCGCTATCTTTTTATGGTGAAGTGGAAGGTGGACTTTTAAAATAAAGTGTTTTGTTTTTTACAATTGGTGTAAAAAAATCTGGAATTTTATTCTGAGGAGGGGCATGCTATTTTTATTCATGTGCTGTGAGCACATGAATATATATTTAATAAATTCAAAAAAAAAAAAATATTTTTTTTATTTTTTTACACAGACCAGCCAGCAGGGGGCCGGAGCCGAGCCGCTCATTAGATATTCATATATTCACTTCACCGGATCATTACATATTCATGATCGGGTGTAGTGAATATACCCGGTCCCCTGCTGGCACCCGGGGAGCCCACCTCCCCCCCACAAACGTTGTGGGGCAGGCAGGGAGACTTCCATCTCCCTGCCTGCCACCGTCCTCAGACTCCCTGCGGCGTCCGCCGCAGGAGCTCAAATTCGCCGGTTAGGGGCAGCGAGCCCCTGACTCGTTGAATACCGGAGCCGGCGAGGCTCCAGAACGCAGCGAGCAGTGGCGAATGTGCAGCGAATCCTAAACAGGATTCGCTGCACGTCGCCGGTATTCACATTGAATACCGCCCCTAATGGGAAATATGAGGTCCTTCCAAATTCATAAGAATCATACATTTTTCATACTACACAGAGCACCAGGGGAGGCACTAATATTACTATAGGTGCACTACATTGGTTACAATGTGTGAATAAGCACTATTTGAATACATACTAGGATAAAACATACAGTAAAGAGTATACAATTAACAGTGACCGGCTAATTCTGCCCTTGATGCATTATTTGAGTAGTTTATTTAGTGAGGTAATTAATGGTGGGGATGTTGCGGGCTCCCGATGTGTGGAAAGTGCAAGCAGGCAGAAAAAAAGCATTAGGTATGGAATATTGAGATACAGTAGATGCTCATCGTGGTGACATCACAGACATGCGGCACTGCTTGATGCACTTAGTCACACCCACGACGGCATACTGGGTTACCGCTGGTCCCTGGCTAATAAAAAGTGAATGGCCGCAGGTGCGAAAAAGATGCATGCCAGTGTTTGTGTATGTGTATGTGTGTGTGTGTGTGTGTGTGTGTGTGTGTGTCATGGGACACAAGTCCTACCTGTGCGATATCAGAGCCACAATGAGCATGGCTCCATCTGCAGTACATTACTGTGTTTTAATTTAAACAAAAAAACACCTGTGTCTGATCCATTTCACCCATGTTTAATCTTGGGAACACATGATTCTTAGAATAATTGCACTATACAGTCATATAAAAAAAAAATTCTGGGGCAACAATGTCTAGGTCGGGAGTCACTAGGTTGGCCACTAATGGTCGACAGTGACAGTACCCTAGATCAACATTGAAAGGTGGTCAACCCAAGCAAAATGTCAACATTGACATGGTTGACACTGAAAAGGCCAACACGAGTTTAACATTTTTGTGTCTGTTGACAGATGTTGACATGGACACCATATAAGTGTACAACATCCCCTCGCATGCACTCGGCACACTATTATAATCTAACTCTTGGTCCACTTGGATAGTAAAGTATGATCTAAATCGGTTTAACAACGAAAACATGAAAAACTTATGTCAATCTTTTTGGTGTCGTGTCAGAGATGACCTTTGCTTGTGTTGACCATCTGTCAATGTTGACCTAGGTTACATCAACCATTTATAGGTGTCGACCTAGTCACTGTCAACCATTAGTCACCCCATTCATTTCTGGTTGTCCACAGGTTGCAGGCTTCTGATACCATGTTCTCACTGCCAGTGAGAAATACACGGCTTTTACCAGGCATTAAAATGCCGGGGACTGCAGGGACAGACCCCCGTTCTCACTGCAAAGCAAATTCCCGGGTGAAGTTCTACCCGGTAATTTGCCTTTTAACACGGGTTTTTCTGTAGTGTGAGCGGGTCAACCCGTGTATGCATACCCAGATCTCAAACACGGGTAAAAAGAAGGGTTTTACTTATGTATGAGATCCGGGTATGCGACCCGTTCACAATGCAAAAAAACCTGTGTTAAAAGGCAAATTACCGGGTCAACATGATAGACCCGGGATTTGTCTGCAGTGTGAACGGGGTATGAGTTAGCACGCGTGAGGCAGGAGCAGCAATGTAAGATGCACTGTTGAGATTCTGCAGGAGCAATGTGATGAGAGGAACTGATACTAACCCTTTTCATCATTCCTCCACAATCACCTTTAGTGTGCCTACTAATAGTTTTCTGGAAACACTCTCTAAGTCAAATAAAATACAATTAAATGTGCCACCTACCAAAAAAGCAGTACATTTAAATAATGATATTATTTCCCATAGTAACTATAAAAAAACTGGTTGCAGAACATTTTTGTGGGTTAATTTCAGAAACAGGCAAATACAGTAATAGAAACATTTAAATACAAATAAAATAATGAGCTTTTATTAGAAGATTTACTGGATGAAATATATGTTAACAATAAAACAAATTGAAAAATAAAAGTTAACTTATGCAGTGATGCATCAATGTTTAGTAATGCCTCAGATAATTTAAAAATATAATTCAATATAACCATAATATGCAATACGCTACACTGATTCATAATTAAAATAAAATCAAGACAAAGGTAATATCTAAGAAAGGAAAGACACCATCCTTTAGTTGTGGATTAAATATGCTCTTTCTTTCAATACAGAACAGCCAATTATGATTTTTTTTTATTACTGACAAGTTATTTTTGTTTAAAATTCTGATCAACTGAAATACATACATTATTTTAGGTGACTAGCATGCAATTTAAATACAGATTATAATACACAGCAGTTAAACTCTGAACATGTGTGCCAAGTTATCGGCTTTGGTTACTTCACTGAGATTACAATAGCAAAAAATGAATTTGTTTGGAGATCATAGCCTCAACAATACACGAGTTGACAGAAACAACAACATTTGTTCAAATCAATTTTGGAGCTATATAATATATAATATCTTAAAACGAAATATTTATAATTTAAAAAATCATGATATTGTAATACAGGTTGAGTATCCCCTATCCGTGCATCCCCTATCCGAATTATTCCAAAAACCGTGGTTTTTGGAATCATTCAAATATTTTTTTTTTTTAACCCCCCCTAACCCTCTTTTCATACTTACCAAGTCCCAGGGCGTCCACAGCAGGCCTCCGGCATCTTCTCCAGGGTCTCCAGCGGTCCCAGGAATGCATTGCGCGAGTGTGCGCGCGCGCCGGTGACGTCACAGGTGTGCGCGCACACTCGCGCAATGCATTCCTGGGACCGCTGGAGACCAGGAGAAGATGCCGGAGGCCTGCTGTGGATGCCCGGGGACTGCGCGGACACCGAGGGACCACCGGACACCTTCAGGGGACAGGTAAGTATGGCTACAAAAATTTATTCTAAAAACCGGAAAATTTCCCTATCCGGAATGCTCGTGGTCCCGAGCATTTCGGATAGGGGATACTCAACCTGTATATTCAGATACAGCTCACTTGCACTACTTAATTGACTGTATTCATGGTAAGAATATGCATGCAAACACTTCACTTGAATCTTATTTTGTCCTGGACAACATAATATTTTATATTCTTGTTAAAATTTAAATTGAATTAATGAAACATTTCATATGATAATCATTGAATACAGTATGTACCAGTTTATTGTGCTTTTGTTACAACAAATTCCAACCATTGTACTATATTAGTATTATATCTTGAAGTTATTGTATGCTTGTTTATGCTTCAATTAAAAAAAGTATTTAAATAAAGTAAATGGGTACTTATGTAGTATCTGGGCGCCCGATTTTTTGATTGTATGCCTTAACTTAAGGCATACAATCAGATGCAATGGACCTGATTTTTTCAGAAAAATCGTATCGATATATAGCGTGGCGAGCGCAGCGAGCCACCGAGCCCGAAGCATGGTGAGGGGACGCGGAATACATTTTAAGTTATACGCGTCCGCTCGCCACGCTTCGGGCTCGGTGGCTCGCTGCACTCGCCACGCTATATAAAATCAACTCCATGCCCACTTGGATAGTGGGGGTATGAACAGGGTAGATATACAAAAAAAAATGGGGTCTGGGGGGCATTTAACATTGGACCCATGTAAAATCGGGTCTCAGGGACGATTTAACATTGAATCCAATGTAAAATCTCATTGATCGCATCGCATGCGATTTGGTTGCATGCGATGCGATCGACCCGATTTTTCCGACCCGATCAATACATCGGGCGCCCAGATAATACATAAGTACCGGTAAATGAAATCTCTGAATATTAATATACATTTAATATACCTATTGACAGTTTAATAATGTATTTTATTTTATATTTGTAAAATTATTATCTTGATATGTGTACACATTTTGATATTACATAAAGAGATAATAAAAAGATACATTTGTGTAAGACTAGGTATATGATCTTTCAGGATTTCCAGATTCTTTCATTTCAGTCTAAACTTTATCAAACATTTTATTCCATTCTTAATCATTCTTGTTCAGGTAATATATAAATTATAAATTTATCCCATTAAGCATAAAGATTTAGAAGGTAGCATAATTAATTAAATCATAAAATATGAACAAGTTACAGCACAGCACTTTTAACAATCATAATGCAATCCATTGAATGAAAACTAATCACAGTAAGTCTATATCATTAAATGTAAAATATGTTATTGTTATTGGTTTATTACACTAAACTTCCTGCATGTCCATATGAGATGCACATTCTGAATTGAGTTTTCTCTCAATATATAAAACTTAAAATGACCAACGTCACCTCATGTACTGTATATGCATTCAGCTATAAGACATTAGCATACAAAAGATTATACAATTATATACACTCAAAATAAATCATGTCAAAATAAATCATTCATATTTTTATATTTGTATTATCGGATGTTTATGTTAGATTTCATAATTATTTAGTTTGATATAGCTGAAATAAAAAAGCTGAAAAGGAATGTAAAATTAAACTTCTGTTTCTCATATATTCTTTTATACACAAAATAAAATAGGCTTCTAAAGAAAAATAATTGGCTTCATTGAAACGTGTGAAGCAATTAATACCTCTATTGCCATTTTCATTAGCTAAAGACATTAGTTTCACTTCCAAAAAAATAGTTTTATATGACTTAACGGTTCTTGTGTAATTTCACGGCGCCAACGGTTCTTGTGTAGTTTCCGGGTTGTACGCTCGCCAAACTATTTAAAATAAAGTAACTTAACTCCATGCCAACATGGATAGTTCATACCCCCACTATCCACGTTGGCATGGAGTTGATTGTAGATAGCGTGTCGAGCGTAGCGAGCCACCGAGCCCGCAGCGTGGGCGAGTGAAGTGAGCCCCGCAAGGGGACTCAGATGCACCGCGCCATGCTGGCGCCGTGAAACTACACAAGTACCGACTTAACATTATAATGTAAAGGCCCGTTCGACAGATGGCAAAAGTTTATGCTTATGCAATTCTTGTTCTACCTACTCTTATCAACCACAGCAGGGCAAAAGGTGCTGCGGCAGCCAGAGTAGGTTTCCAGCTGAGTCACTTATTAATTTTAGTTTGTCAAAAGTTTTGTAAAGTGAAATTGTTTTTCATTTAATGGACCCTTATAGACCTTTAAGGATCCACTTTAGGGAGTCTGTTTATTGTGTTGTATTCAGAAAGTTATATGGTTTCCAACGACATACCTGTATCACAATGCATGAAAACAAAATAAATAATATGGACCCTTAAGACAGTAAACTTAAGGGCTCGTCCGATTAAACCCATCTTCAAACATTGATTATCCCTTAAGATAATAAGTTAGTGTGCAAAGTTAAAGGTTAAAGAATTCTAGAGTTATCGTGGCACAGTCATACACACACAAACATCGTTCAGTTATAAAGTACTTGTGTAATTTTCTGGAGCACCAAAAGTGATAAAGCATACGGATTTTGAAAACAGGTTGATGAAATAAGGACATAAAATCCCTGTATTCATCATTGCATGATATTGCCAACATCCCCTGCATGACATACTGCATGTGATTCGCAGCCCATGAAATCTCTTATGGCCCATCCATAACATATGAGATTCTGGCTCCAGCTTTTCTCCGGCACAAAAAAGGTGAGATAGTTTATAAAAAGGACTTGTGTTCCCATTTGTATATTTTCTTCTGTAAGGAATTCCTAAATCCGTTATAATTTCATACTATAATATTCTGTTGCTAAATTGATGACTGTTTTGCATATAAAAGGCTTCATATTTCTTTGTATTTTTATACCAAACTTGCGGACAAAATATGAACCTTTAAATCATGTTTTAGCATTCAATATATTTTACAAATAAATAACATTAAGTCTACAAGGCAATCACTTGAGCCACAGATATTTATATTGCATTCCACTAAGGTACTGTAGATAAGCAATTTCTTGTTACCATACCAGTTGTGGCAGTATCAGTAAAGACTGCATTAATAAGAAGGTTATAGTGCGTGTAGCTTGAGGTATCTATCCACAAAGAGAAGAAAAAGTGTGTATGAAAATACATAATGGCTGTCCATTCTACAAAGCCCACATGGGGCAGTATCAGGACTCCTTCCTGGTGGAGACATGGAGAAAACATACATGTAAAGGGTGATTTACCTGCAAGGTGCAGACAAGGCTTATTCTGATTGACCATAGAGTGTTATTTAATTTATTTACCAGAAAAGCTATGTGTGTTCCCAGACTAAGCACTAGTCACTGCAACAATACACCCCACTACCAAGTTAAATTAACCAGATTATCACACATTACTGAACAAATTAAATTGCAACTTGCTTATGACAAATGGTGTTAAGGCAATTGACTATTAAAATTCAACTTTCAACCACCTTAGAAAAGATACTGACAGTTTCTGGGCGCGGACAGGTTTCACTCTTTTCCTTATGATCTTGGTTTTACCCAAAAAAGGAAAAAGAGAGAAAATACACAATAGTGCAGAACAGTATAAAACACCGGAATAGTATATAAATTTTATCCAGGATTTGGTTTAGACTGGACTTGTACCCATTAAGGTGGTCTACTTTTTTAGGGTAGACTTATCGTGCATTCTTAAGGGGCGGTCACGTCACCGTGGGGATTTCAGTGATTGTCCAGACGATATATGAGAGAAAAAGAAAAATACACAATAGTGCAGTACAGTATGGAACACCAGATAAAAACTTTTTTCAGGATATTATTTAGACTTGACTCGTACCCAATAAGGTGGTCTACTTTTTTAGGGTAGACTTATCCTGCATCCTTAGTGGGCGGTAACGTCACCGTTAAGATTCGATGTTGGTCCAAATAATATATCAAAGGAAAAAACAGGTATAGTATAATACCGTTTTTATTAAGAATAAAACATTACAATCTGGGTTTAGCACAGCAGACTCTCACCGAGTGTGTTGGTCCACAACACAAGTGCAGACAACAAAGGCAAGTGTAACAAAGTCCAGGCGTCCCTGAGAGCTTCACTCGGTGCAGGTCTGTAGTGGTCCACCCAAAGTTCCTCCTCACCATCGCGTTTCAAGACCAATAGGTCTCTTTTTCAAGGCATGAGGAGGTGTACCAAATGTCCTTATATTTATACCCCTAATAGGGGTGGTCCTAATTCCAGACATGGGTTTACCTAACCAGCTAAACACACAATGTACATAGGAAATCCAGTCCACATTTTCTAAAAGCCAAACACAGAACAGCTGATCTGTGTTAACTCCGTTTACCGGCTTCCGCCGGAAACGGAGGTGAAGTGTCCGTCCTCCCCATAGTTGGATATCCGGTCCGTCTCCTCAGAAGTATGCAGAACTTTTTCTTACAGTTCCGCATTATTTTCCGTCTCCCGCCGGAAGCGGAAGTGACGTTTGTGCGTGTTACGGACTTGAACTTCCGGTTTTTGCGTTCCACAGGACCCGGATGTTTGCGTTCCAAGCGGCAAATCATTTTTGATGGGGAGTCTTTACTGGTTCTGGATGGCTCCGTTCATTGTATACATGAAATAGGGAATAAATACCAATATTAAAAACCTTTCTAGAATCATTTTTAAAAAACTTTATCACCATTCATAAAATTTAATAAAAAACTTTAAAAAGAACCAATTTATATAAAATTGTAAAATTAACAAGGGGGAACTTTCACATAAACCACTTAAGTTCGAAATATTTGTTTAACCCTCCTGGGGCCAAAGTTTGGTGGTGGAAGATCATGGACATCTCGCTTTTTGCAAGATTAGTTGCCAGATCCCCTCCCCTGCTATTTATTACAATTTTTTTTTAAATATAAAAATTCTTTATATAATGTGTAACACATGTAATGTCCATTTGAATAAAAGAAAAACGCTAGTGGCTTCAATTTCTTTCTTGGAACGATTCTCCGTTTATTTTGATCAGTACCCAACGCGTTTCGTTCCCGTTAGGAACTTCATCAGGGGTTTTTTGATCTTCAATCTATTAGTGCCTTTTATAGGCCAAAAGTTTTCATATATCCTCATACAATGGTGGATTTTCTATTAATGGGTCTTGCACTTATTCCAAAGGAAAAGGAGTAGGACTCTTCATGAGTAAGCCCTTAATTATAAAAGCGACCTCAACCCAATTTCCTATTATTTTGGATGTGGAACTTTTGTGCCAGATCACATTGCAAAACAACAATATTCTAGTACTGGAATCTGTATGATGTCAAAGAAAGATTCTGCTTCTATGTGTAGGTGTGTGCTCCTAGAGGTCCACTTGCTGGCTGGACCTCTAGGAGCACACACCTACACATAGAAGCAGAATCTTTCTCTGACATCATACGGATTCCAGTACTAGAATATTGTTGTTTTGCAATGTGATCTGGCACAAAAGTTCCACATCCAAAATAATAGGAAATTGGGTTGAGGTCGCTTTTATAATTAAGGCCTTACTCATGAAGAGTCCTACTCCTTTTCCTTTGGAATAAGTGCAAGACCCATTAATAGAAAATCCACCATTGTATGAGGATATATGAAAACTTTCGGCCTATAAAAGGCACTAATAGATTGAAGATCAAAAAACCCCTGATGAAGTTCCTAACGGGAACGAAACGCGTTGGGTACTGATCAAAATAAATGGAGAATCGTTCCAAGAAAGAAATTGAAGCCACTAGCGTTTTTCTTTTATTCAAATGGACATTACATGTGTTACACATTATATATAGGGCGCTACTGACACTATTGTGGGTTAGGTAAAGAAATTGGTTCCTACTGGTAGGGGACCTTAGTGTCATAAATAGCGACCAGATACCTATTGAAGCGCAAATTCGGAGATATTGTTGTGTATAAAAATTCTTTATACATCGTGGATTGCATTATTGGTGTGCCTTAAAGTGCATAGGTAGTGCATGGGTTTCCAGCCCTCTACGGATGTTGCGTAAGTGTTCACTCATCCGAACCTTAAAGGGCCGGCTCGTCCTGCCTATATAAAACATGTTGCACTCACATTCTATGGCATATACTACATTTTGAGAGTGACATGTGACAAAATCCTTAATGGTATGTTTCTTTTTGTTAATGACAACCTCAGTTATTTTTGATCCAAAGTTATTTTTAACTGCTTTGCACCCTAAGCAGGTGTCACACCGATAAAAACCAGTTGATGTAATCACAGATTTTTTCAGGGATAAAAAAGTTTTTCCTGGAAAAAGTTTTTATCTGGTGTTCCATACTGTACTGCACTATTGTGTATTTTTCTTTTTCTCTCATATATCGTCTGGACAATCACTGAAATCTCCACGGTGACGTGACCGCCCCTTAAGAATGAACGATAAGGCTACCCTAAGAAAGTAGACCACCTTAATGGGTACGAGTCCAGTCTAAACCAAATCCTGGAAAAAAATGATATACTATTCCAGTGTTTTATACTGTTCTGCACTATTGTGTATTTTCTCTCTTTTTCCTTTTTTGGGTAAAACCAAGATCATAAGGAAAAGAGTGAAACCTGTCCGCGCCCAGAAACTGTCAGTATCTTTTCTGTATATATTGCTTTCGTATGATTGGTGTTTTCATACCACTGTACAATTTCATAGGCTGCGACAAGCGCAGAGGTTTCCTTCACCATTGTTTTTGTTTCAACCACCTTAACCTTTCAAGTCCAATGTATAGTTAAGCTCAATAGCCCTAGCGTTAGTAGCAGATCCAATGGTGAACTACTTTAAAATAAGAACATTAACATCGTTCAACATTTGATTTAGACCATTTTGGATTAAAAAAAATGACAATTAATTTAAACATTTAGACAGACTGTTTCAATTGAAAAAAAAATGTGGATTGCAAAAGGTTAAGACAAATATACTAGACTTTGTGAGACCAAAATAAAGTGGGATTTTTTGGCCCACATTTACAAAAGTTTCTTAAAGATGAATATTGGTCAGATCCAGCACGGAAAATAAATAGCTTGGGATACATGAAATTTGTAGCCACAACAGTTTATGGAACAACAACCCAAATAACTATAAAGAACTCTTGAGTAATTGCTGCCATATTACTAAAAACTATGGTGCAAAATGTTTTTAAAAATATGCTTCCCTTTCTCTCCCATATTGACCTTTTTTCTGGTAAACTGTAGTGTAATACAGTATGTCACGAGTTTAGCCAGAGATTAGATCAAAATATCTAAATCGAGAATAGATACTGTATGTAGTCAAATGAAACTGATCAGAGCTAGTAGACCAATGTGAGTTTCCCAAACTCGGGGTAGATGCATTAGGCCTGTGGAAGTGATAAAGTGGGGATAAAATGGAAGGCGATAATGCAACAGCCATTTAGCCACTGTCATATTACAGACTGGGTTTCAAATCTTTAACATGCGCCTGCCAGTATGTATTTGGGTTTTCAAAATGACAGATAGTATTGGCTGGTGCTATTTCACCTTCTACTTTATAACTTCATCAGACTTTATGGGCGACATTTAACTGGGAGTGATTTTCTGTTTTTGGCGATTTTTAGCGCAAAAATGCCAGAAATCGGAAGTTTTTCAGAAATCGCCAACTTAATGAGATGCGAATTGTGGCAAAAGTCACACTTTTTGCCACAAATTCGCTCATTCTGAACTTGCAATTTCTCAATTCGCATCCAGATGTTTTGCCATTGAAAAACATACAATTCGCAAATTTAATGGGGTGCGAATTTGAAAATCACCCAACAAAAATGTGCAAAAATCGGCCAAAAAATAGACCAGGTTCTGACTGGCGAATTTGTTAGAAACATGCACAGATCATTGCGATCTGTGTATGGTTCTGGTGTGTAAAAAAAAGTTAAGACAAAAAAGTGAAAAAAAAAAACGGCGTTGGGTCCCCCCTCTTGAGCATAACCAGCCCCGGGCTCAAAGAGCCGGTCCTGGTTTCATAAAATCACAATGACAAACAAGTTGGGGTTCCCTGGATTTTATAAAACCAGCACCAGGCTCAAGGGCCGGTCCTGGTTCCCAAAATACGGGGGACAAAATGACTAGGGGTATTTCAAGAACCAGCAACGGGCCCAACCAGCCAGCAGGGTAATGCCACAGCCAGTGGGAGACTTTTTATACAAGTCCCCCCGGCCAAAGCATTCACCCCCTGACCGGTCAGCCCTGGGCAGGGGTCCTGGGGGAGTGGGGACCCCCCCAAAGAAGGGGTCCCCCCTCCAAAACTTACCTGCCCATGCTGAAGACCGGGGCTGTCCTCGATGCCCCTGGGTGGTGGGCATCGAGCTGATTATTGTGTAAAAAGATAGAGAAACTTTTGTATACTGCTGTGGAACTATGAGTCCCAGCAAGCCAGCACCACATGCAGGGACTTGAAGTCCCAGTATGTGGGGCAATAAAGGGCCCGCTGGGACTTGTAGTCCCACAGTAGCACAAATAGTTAAATAAATACACACACTCACTTACAGCACCTAGGAATCTGCGTCTTTCAGCTGGAGTCCTGAACTGCCACAAAGCCTCTATATATATATATATATATATATATATATATATATATATATATATATATATATATATATATATATAGAAGTATTGCGACAG
Organism: Crinia signifera; assembly: GCF_055691185.1. Lineage (NCBI taxonomy): Eukaryota > Metazoa > Chordata > Amphibia > Anura > Myobatrachidae > Crinia > Crinia signifera. The sequence continues at coordinate 17,604,981 of NC_139227.1, forward strand.
CTCAAAGATACGGAAGCGGTACATCTGTCAGAACAGACTTAGGTCTACAGTCATTAGGTCGACCCCGGAAGGTCGACTGTCCCCAAGGTCGACAGGGTTAAAGGTCGACATGGCTCAAGGTCGACATGGCTTAAGATCGACATGGGCCAAGGTCGACATGGTTTTATGTCGACAGTCATTAGGTCGACATGAGTTTTTCACTGTTTTTTACCCGAATGTCGACACAGTCGACATGGACACCGTTGGAGTCGAACCGCAGCCCCTCGCATCACTCGCTTTGCTCGCAATGCTTCGGGCACGGTGCCTCGCTGCGCTCGGCACACTATTTTATTCTCCCACCACGCCCTAGTGGTTGGTAGGGCATGAAATACCACCTGTCGGCACATGTCGGCTCAAAAAACAGTGAAAAACTTATGTCGACCTAATGACTGTCGACCTAAAACCGTCGACCTTGGCCCATGTCGACCTTAAGTCATGTCGACCTTGAGCCATGTCGACCTTTAACCCAGTCGACCTTGCCCGAAGCATTGCGAGCAAAGCGAGTGATGCGAGGGGCTGCGGTTCGACTCCAACGGTGTCCATGTCGACTGTGTCGACATTCGGGTAAAAAACAGTGAAAAACTCATGTCGACCTAATGACTGTCGACATAAAACCATGTCGACCTTGGCCCATGTCCATCTTAAGCCATGTCGACCTTGAGCCATGTCGACCTTTAACCCTGTCGACCTTGGGGACAGTTGACCTTCCGGGGTCGACCTAATGACTGTCGACCTAAGTCTGGTCTGACAGATGACCGTGTCCCAAAGATACTAACACTTACAGATTGCTTGATGGATATGCTACAGAAATTTTCCAAAGGAAAACTAACAAACTACTAGCCGAGGCCCTCTTGAACCAGTGGATAGACCAGGATATAAGTCAGTATTTACAAACTGAACACCCTATTTGTCCAATCATGTATCTAACACCAAAGATACATAAAACACTTGTAGACCCCCCTGGCCGCCATATCATCTCGGCCAGGGGGTCTCTGTTTTCGAATATAGCTATTTACCTGGATAGTTTCCTCCAGCCACTGGTTCAGAGGACCACGAGATACGACAGATTTTATAAATAAGCTATCAAAAGTCCAATTCAATGACCAGTATTTGCTGGCCACAATGGATGTTTCGTCATTATATACAGTCATTCCCCACCACCTGGGATTACAGACGGTTAGGGAACAGTTGTGTCTTAACCATCAAGTCCAGCCACCGGTAGAATTTTTGATCACCTTGCTGGAATTAACCCTGACCTGTAATTATTTTAAATACGATGGCCAGTTTTATCTCCAGACTGCGGGTTCAGCAATGGGGAGTAACATTGCACTCTCATACGCTAACCTATTTATGGACACGTATGAGAGAACCCATATATGCCCGCAGTTTGGAGGTAGGATGGCCTGTTATCATCATTTCATCGATGACATTTTCCTAATCTGGAATGACACACATGAATCCCTACTTGAGATGTTCCATCATCTGAACACCATCGATTCTCCCATTCGATTCACCATCAATGTACAACCCACATCGATAGAATTCCTTGATGTTACCATCTATGCAGCTGGCGGCGGATATGGTCACAAGCTATACCGCAAACCTACTGACCTCAATACGCTATTGCGGTCAGAAAGCTTTCACCCCATTGGCCTTAAAAGAAATCTACCTATCTCGCAGTTTTTGCGAGTGTTACGCAACAATTCCGACCCCAACATCGCGGAACTTCAGATACGTGACATGACAGCACGCTTTCGAACAAGGGGATACACCAATACTACCATCACACAATGTTTATCAAAGGCACGCAAGATTGCAACATCTGGTCAGAAGACTAATAAGAACAAAATTGATAATCCATTTGTGATCTCTACGACTTATACCACCGCAAGTCGACAAGTGCAGCAGACAATTAGACAGCATTGGCATGTAGTATCCTCTGATCCTGCCCTCAAGGGAAAGCCAACTAATAAACCTCTGATAAGCTACAGAAGAGGGAGAAATTTGAAAGATCTATTAATGCGTCCACAAATGGCACCAACACCAGCCAGTAACACCTGGCTAACTACTCCCAAATAAGGATGCTACCAATGCACTGGGTGTGCCACGTGCCGTAGCATGAATACGGGTCCACATTTTCATCACCCATATGCTGGGAAAAAGTACAACATTCTACAAAGTTTGTCATGCATGTCCGAATACATTGTCTATACCTTAACTTGCCCTTGCTCTCTCGTTTATGTGGGCAAAACAATATGCCCATTCAAACAAAGAATGGCAAATCACAGATCATCAATATCAATAGCCCTCAAGACCGGTGATACAGACAAACCTGTTGCAAAACATTTCCTGACTGCCCAACACCCATTATCTACCTTGCGCTGCATGGTCATCGACTGAATTCCACCATTGCCAAGGGGAGGCGATAGAGCGAAGTTACTCTTGTGCCGCAAAGCTATGTGGATATACAAGTTCATCACCATCTGGCCTTGTGGCCTAAATGATTCGATACAATATAGTATCTTTCTAGATACATAACCTCGGTTCTATCTCACCTATAATAAAATAATAATTTAAAGCGGTATAGCTTCTGACCATTCTCCTAATATATATTGATTGTTATCTAACCTATTGTGTATATGAAATTACACTATGTATCAATCTAGTGTGCACTAGCACTTTACTGTAGTGCCTTGGATAGATTTTATCTTTAGATCTGCCTTTTTATATTTATAGTTTATCAATACTTTTTTATCACTTTAGAGCACTTTTTTATATATTTTTTTTATATATTTTTTGTTATTTTTAGCACATTATCACATTTTTTGCATATTCAAAATATTTAGTCTAGACATCATTAACATGTGTTTTATGGCCACATGACCCTGAAGTCACCTGGAATGCATCCAGTACATTTAGATAGCTTCCATATTATGTATAGAGCTGAAATGGTGTAACCAGCCCGCATCCAGCAACCCCATGGCAACGCAGGAGATTGCGTGCCAGTATGCATTCAACAGTGGTGACTTGGCTGCAGTCATGTTACTCGCATTGCTGACTGTGATTGGAGCTGGATTTGGAGCTATTATTATTACAGGTTTTGCAAACATTTATTGAGGGAACTGGGCATGTACAGAAGATCCCCAAACAGTTTACTGTGTACTAACCCTGCCCAATCAGAGAGGAAGGTGTGAGTGAGATGCAGCCACTGAGGGGAGAAGAGGACCGGACAAACAGTAAGAGCCTCGTGTCCCGGTAAGTGTCCCGGAGAATCAATCCTAATGTATAACTGTCCAACAGCCCAAGTACAGTATACGTAGACTTAATTATTATATTAGTTTAAAGGTTTTTCACCATGTCTAAGTAAAGACTGACTGCTATAAATAATATGCCCATACTCCACTGACAGATATACTGAAAAGTATTCAGAGTCGTTGTATTATGTCTTATGACCTCTACTGATAATTTTAGTCTTGGGCAGTCTCCAACAGCAATGCTCCATTCACATTCTGATTCATATTTAGCTTGTCCCTCTTTTGAGGTTTGCATTCTTTCATTATTTTCAGAACAACAGCTAATTTGGATAAGGCATTAAGAATGGCAGTGCCATGTGGCTGAAAGTGTATAAAACTGCTATAACCTGTATTTAAAAATGCAGTGAGTCTATTACAGCACATCGTCTCATGACATTCTCTGTCAGTGCCAAGAATAACACAAACAAATGTCATGCAGCAAAAAGAGTTCTGGCTAAGAGTCAGATGAAGAATTTGATCATGTCTGTTTAAAAATTGCTAAATCAGTTATATAAAGTGATTGACACATTTAGCTATACTGAACAGCAAAACTGTTTCAAAATGGACTTGGGATACAGTTACCAGACCACTTGTTTATTAAGTGCAGGTCTGGACAATCTGTGGATATCAGGCATAGGGGTAGATTTGTTAAGCTCGGTGAAGTGATAAAGTGTCTGGTCTTTATCACCGGCCAATCAGCTCCTTTCTGCCATTTTTCAAAACAAGCCATTTAACTATACAGTTAGAAGCTGATTGGCCATTTATAAAGTACCAGCCACATTATCACTTCCTAAATCTGCCCTATCATCATGGGCCAAATGTAATGGGGTCCAAGTTGTCAAAATAAACTAGTTAAGCGCTAAACTGGCACATTTTGCCAACTTGACCAGTGTAATAAGAAGCAGGAACATGCAAACATGTTTCCTGCAATCTCAAAACTGTAGCAGTGCATGTTGGGATGTGTAGTTCAGTAACAGCTGGAGGGCTAAATGTTCCCCATCCCTGCCATAATACATTTGGTGCCATATATTTATACAGCATCGATCTTTACTGAGATGTTGCAATGATTAGTCCCTGCCACTCTGCTGCTCATATTCTACAGTTGTGCTCATAAGTTTACATACCCTAGCAGAATTTGTGATTTTCTGGCCATTTGTCAGAGAATATGAATGATAAATCACAAAATTTATTTCACTCATGGTCAGTGGTTGGATGAAGACATTTATTGGCAAACAACTGTGTTTACTCTTTTTAAATCATAATGACAACAGAAACTACCTACATTACCCTGTTCAAAAGGGGGAATCAGGGATCTACCAGTGGGCCCTTTAATATGCACATGCTGGTACTTGTGGTTCTCCAAGTAAAAGCATTCAGAGGAGGATTGCTGTGAGCTGTAGTCCACAAGTAACACACTGTATTAAATCTTACTTTACATATTATTGTTATGAACTTGACACTCCTCTCCCAGTGGTGCAGAGCATAGCACCGTGCTTCAGGCCTTGCCCTTGGTTGCCCTGGGAGGTTGATGATACGGCAGCATGGACCAGTATAAATGTGTATGGCATTACCTTAGTGACTAGTGTAACCAGGTGCTAGTTTCATAAATACTGGGGACTCCTGTATTTATAGACCTATCAGCGGCTCAAAGAGTCCACCGCTGGTTAAGCTTAGGGGTGACCTCATGCAGGTTTTTTTTCTCCATTTTAAGCCTTTCTTTTTCTTTCATAAAAAGAACATGTTCTGTAGTGTTTGGCTGCCAGAAACTGGACAGCCGAATACAAATGAGTTCATCATAGGAAAATAAGAATCATACACACACACACAGGAGTTTAGTATAAAAACAAAACTTCTTAATATACAATAAGCCTGTGTATGTTAGTAACCAACCGAGTTGCAACTCGACAAAAACATAGGAGATTATTAATTTATCCCTAAAGGCCCATACACACTGGGCAACTTTCAGCTGAAAGCCGCTCAGTTTACTCTTCTGAGCAGCTGTCAAGCCGCCCAGTGTGTGCAGAGCAGTGATGAGCAGTGAGCACTGATGCACACTCCCACATCATCGATTGCCCGACCGCTCATCTGCTAGTATTACCAGCAGACGAGCGAGGAAGTGGACGGCTTTCCACAGTGTCAGAATATGGAAAGTCATCTACCCGGGGAGAACTGCTAAAACAGGCAAAAAATGCTCAGTGTGTATGCACTGAGCATTTTTGAGCCCAGCGATTTTCTATATGATCGTTATCTGTACACGCTAGGCGAAACCGCCCAGTGTACATGGACCTTAAGCATCCCCAGCATACTTACGATAGGGATGACAGCTGTCCAGATGCTGTCAGAATTCCGGCATTGGCATTTCTACTGATGTCAGGATTATGATGCCAGTGTTGAGGCCACCGGTTGGAAATCATGGCCTGGTATTTTGACTACTGGCATCCCACTTAAAATATGACCAACAAATTAATAAAGGCAATTCATTTCTCAGGTCATTTTCGTTAATGATGTGAAAGGTGTATTTTAAGATGTGTATTAATGGGAAAGGAGTTTTTAAACTGATGGAAGACAAAATTGTGTAAGCGTTAAAATGTGTATAGCATACTACTGTATATAATGTAAACATACATACATTTTAATATATCTAAAATTACTTGGGTGGTACTATACCACCTCACATCACCTTCCTCACATCCTCCGCACATCACCCCCCTCACATCAACACATCATCATCAACCCCAGCAAAGGATTAGAGCCATTAGAGACCACGGAACTGAAAATCACCCTTTCATAAATAAACAATATATATTTTGATTATAAAGTCTTGAAACGTCAGAAGAAAGGGTGTGGTATAGGGTTCTGACAGTCTGGATCCCGACAGTCATTTGCCCGAAGTCGGGATCCCGACTGGCCGGAATCAGACAGCTTGGCGAGCGCAACAAATCCCCTTGTGGGTTCGCTACGCTCGCCACCTATTTTATTCTCCCTTTATGGGGGTCATGGACCCCCATGAGGGAGAATAGCCAGTGGCCGTCGGGAACCCGTCTGTCTGTGTTTTAACAGTTGGGATCCTGACATCGGGTAAATGACTGTCGGGATCCCGACTGTTGGGACCCCGTCCGGCACCCAGAAGAAAGGATGAGGCCCCCAGACAGTAGATTACAATGGGTATTCCCCATATATGCCTGTGAGTCATTCCATCCCTAAGTAGTTTTCTCTCTTAAAACCCTGGTTACACAGGGTTATTTCATGCAACTATGTAGTTATAATAAACATATTTGTTATATACAGTATAATTGTTTATTTGCTATAAAATAATTTAGAATACCATGCAGAGCAAATAGACTGTGTCAAATATTTTTTGACAGAGACAGTAAAAAAAAATGAAGCTTACTATAGGAATGGCATTCCCTTGGTCTAATTTAGGCACACTCAATAAATAGGACTCTCCGTGTTCTGGTGTAAAACCCCCACTTCTTTAAATATCAGCTGCCCCAAATCCTTTTATTTAAAGGACCCTCTTTTGTCTTCGGCAGAAGGCTTAGACAGTCATTCTTTAGAAAGGCTAAACTATGTGCAAGCAGAGAACATAGAAGAACAAGAAGAAGATAAAAAATAAAAGAAACGGCCTTGGAAGTTTATTGTACGAAATGCGTATTTTCCTTAAAACAAACAACTTTGAACTGCATTCTTTGCTTAATCCTGCAATATCTTTAAAAATTGTTATATGTATAAGAAAAAATAGCAATCTATCTGTCCTCCTACAGTATGTAGTTCTATAAAAGTGAAAAATATTACACACTAAAAAATGCCAGAACACACTGTAGCAATAATTGTTTAACAAACATTGTAATCTAGTTAGTGTAATTGGTAAAACAATATATTTTAATAGTAATTTTAATTAACTTACATAAAAAATAAAGGGCAAGTATTAAAACTGTGGTTTGCAATTTCATTTAAAATGCTAATTAAATATAATTCAGGCACATTGTTAAAAACTAAATTAATATTATTTGCTCGTTATCATTAGAGTTTGAAATGCAGACATTCTTTTCAAAAACGAACTAAATTATTTTACTGTCAATACAAAAAAATTAAAATACAATTCCCCCCCGTCACATTATTTTCTTTGATATGTGTTTATTGTACCACAAATAGTTTAAACAATCAGTAGACATTCAATGTTTTGAGGGGGGATAGTATGGTTTTAAAGGCAAAAAGAATTTTAGAACAAAGCTTTTCACAAAATAGAGGTCTGCATAAAGGAATCAGATGAATTTTGTATTCTCCGAGGTCAAAAAAGGTCAAGCTCCACCGTATTAGCTATTTTGAATCTTTGTTCCACAAAACGAACAAGGTCATACATTTTCATTTCCTTGCCTCTAATTGCATTGCACAGAATAAACTTTGTAAACAGGTGGCATTGAAATGAGCTTGAAGCTTGTCCAAAAAACAATGTCCCACAAACACATGGAAAGTTTAAAGATGAGTTAATACACTACGATATACAAGTAACTGCACCTGCGTTAATTTAAACAAAGAACAATAATGCAAGTTTCTTTTGTGTTGATGGTTCAATAATTCAGTCCAGCAAAGTGGGAAAAACATTGGATACACATATTAATTCCATTCATCTTCTAAAAATATGTAAACTTCATAACAAGCAATATATTTTTAAACATTAATACAATTAAACCATATGAGGAATGAATATAAGCAGTGTTAAAAATACTCTAAAATGTATATTAAATAATGGTTAGATTGGCTATGAAGGATATACTGTATAACACTTTAATAATATCACTTAAAAAAATTCTATTCACTTAGAACAGGGGTGGCCAAACTGGTCCTCGAGATCTACCAACGGTCCATGTTTTCCAGATCACCTAGCTGGTGCACAGCTGTCGTCAATACTAACGGTCACATTTTCAAACCTGCTGCATTCATTCCTACTATAGATCCACAGGTTGCCTGGAAAACATGCACCGTTGGTAGATCTTGAGGACAGGTTTGGCCACCCCTGACTTAGAATAACATATCATGATGAGTAAATAAAAAAATGCAATAGAGCACCTTTTAAAGCTCCTATTCTTTGGAAAGGCATAATTTAATTGGACAGTGTCTTATCCTTCAGTGCCTCTAGCACTTTGAGGTATTTAAAAAAGTTATTTATTGGATAGAGTACGTTCATACAGATATAATAATTACCAGCCCACTGTATGAGGATGTGATGTTCTAACTGACCTACATTATAACCTCAAGCAGTACAGATCTGATCGGCACAGTCTGGTTCATTGCCAGGTCTCCATTAGAGGATGGAATAATCCAGCAAACCCTTGACCTGAAGTGGTGTGGTGAATTCCATTGGTATGACTTTACCAATAAACTGTGCCTAGACACTGGCCAGATTTGTCAGGCTGGTTAGATTCCAGCTCCTGATGAAGACATGTTAAGACGTTGAAAAGTGTTGCGCCACCATTTGCCCCTCTGTGCACCACTGAAAATACCAGACCATGTTATTCTGCCATTCCAAACCAGTTATCTATTCCAAGAGGACCATCCCATCTCAATCATCTATGCAGCTACCAAGTCAGGTATACAGTTTACCACAAATACTGCCTATATACATACCTACAACCTCTGAGTTAAAAAGGATCCTCCACTGAGTATTATTCCGGGACCTTTGAACACCATCTACGTTTGCTATAAGGAAGTTCCTTCAGCATTTTTCATGGGGGCTGGCAGGGAGCGCTGTACGGCTGGTGGGTCCCGGCGCATACTGCAGGGCTGGTCCTGAAGTGGCAATGGGAGGCCCGGTGACGCCATCTTGGGTAAGGGCAAAACACTGATTGGGCCAGCCAGTGAAGTTCCTGCCTCCCTGCACTGACATCCAATGGTAGCCCCCCTCTAGTTATATAGGGGATCTGCATAAGCTGATCTGCCTACAAGTCTTCCTAGCTGGTCGTGGACTCCTGGCTCACTTCGGTCCAGGGCATAAAGTGGTCATGCAGAGGTGGGGGAACTAATTTCTCTATGCCACCTAATTACACCCCCCCCCCTATGAGGCAGAGACAGGGCCAGTGGTAGAGTATTTGCCATCCCCCTGCAAACTAGAATGCTTTTCTGTGAGAATTACTGTGCAGGACCAATGTGGAGGTTAAAATGTTCAACCTCACCAATAGAGGTGGTGGAACTCGGTTTCCCCTCACTTTAACCCCTGCTTCGGTCCATTGCATGCTTTTGGCCCAGTCTTTATTCTGTTTCCTCAGCCGATCCCAGTCCATATAATCCGGTTCTGCTGCTCCAGGGTTCACCGGGTCCCACTACAGTAACTCCCTGCTCCTTTAAACTATTCACATCTTCAACGTCTTCAAAAACCTCAGAATCAATTATCTTCATTTCTCCACAGAACTATTATTATTCATTAATTATTCACATCTTCTCCATATGTCAAACTAAGATTCAGTTACCTTCACGTCATTGTCATTCTTCTACTGTAAACCAGTCGTCCTCCCATCTCCACCATTCCTCTACTGATTACAATCATCTGCTCATAATTTTCATCCCTGAACCAGTGTAGATTATCTTCCCAAGGACTTTAAGCAAGGGAATATTGCTTCCCTATTTTAGTTTACTTGAAAACCTCAAAGACGTTATTTGAGAACACCTTGTTGTTTTCCATTTATGAAACCATCTATTATTAAACCTAGCTTGTTTGATCCCTGCAACTTCTGGACCTGGCTTAGTTACTGAACATCACACAAACACTCCCAGTCCTCTGCTTGTGACAGTTTGCACTGACCTCATAGATTTAGTGGGAATCAGGTAATAATGACTTATCTACTACAGGGAATTCTGAATAATTTAGAACAACTGGTGACATCCCAGCGGCAAGTGGCCCAATACTTCCAGAACTTATCATCTCCCCAACCTACTGCCACTGCATCACCAGCCTCTACAGGAGAAACCTCTACCTTGGCCCCCACAGCAGCTGTATCTGTTCCAGCAGTACCGGGACATCTTAATTTACCCGTGCCAAACAAGTTTGAAGGTTCACACAAGGCCTGTCAGGGGTTTCTAAACCAATGCAACGTGCACTTCACTTTCCAACCAATCAACTTCCCCATTACTAAATCACAAATCACCTAAATTGTATCTCTCCTTACTGGCCCAGCTCTAGATTGGGTATCTTCATTTTAGGAATTATCCGACCTATTGCTGTCTGACTACCCAGCTTTAATCTCCACCTTCCAGTGAACCTTCCATGAACCAGGGAGAGTTTATTCTGCAGTCTGTGAGATTCTAAGAATTTGTCAAGGCAGTCATCCTGTGAGTCAATACATCATACAATTTCATATGTTGGCTTCTGAATTGAGATGGAACTAGGAAGCTCTCCTGCTTGCCACTCGGGATATGCCTTCCACATTGGATGAGCTTATATCTTTGTGCAACAAAATGGATCTTCGGTAACAAGAACATCAATTGGAGAGAAATAGGGAAGATCATCTCAAATTCCGACCCCTCAATGCAACTCCAGCTCCAATACTGAATTTGTCATCTAGGGCCTTATTTTGGTTCATTCTTTCTGACAAAATCCTTCTTAGATGGGCAAAACCATGTGCACTCTAGGTGGGGCAGATGTAACATGTGCAGAGAGAATTAGATTTGGGTGGGGTTTTACTTCAAAGTGAGATCTATATTGCAGTGTAAAAATAAAGCAGTCAGTATTTTCCCTGCACAGAAACAAAATTACTCACCCAAATCTAATTCTTTCTGCACATGTTACATCTGCCCTCCCCCTGCAGTGCACATGGTTTTGTCCATCTAAGAAGGATTTTGTCAGAAAGAATGAACCAAAATAAGGCCCATTGTCTTCCACCGGAATAATATATGCAAGTTAACCAGTTCCAATTATCTCCAGAGGAAAGGGCACGGAGAAAGAAGGAGAACTTGTGTATGTACTGAAGGGCCACTTCTTACATGGTATTATCTTGCCCTCATCGGCCAGGAAATTATCTCTCCTCAGCGAGGGAGAGGCCAGATTGTGAGTTCTATCCACCTTTCCTACTCCTCCAGAATCTTCAATCTACATCACTCTCACCACTCTCCAAGGCACAGTCAGGGGCAGCCGGAAACTTTTTCAAATTTCATCAACCATTTTTCTCTCATGGTTCTACCCCTGGACCAATCGTTATAGTTGATGTCAGTTGACAGCAGTCGTATTCCCAATGGGCAAGTCTCCTTTCGGTCGTGTCCTCTGGAACTTAAAATGGTACTTGTGTAGTTTCACGGCGCCACCGCGCACACAGTGAAACTTTGAAACTTGGCAGTCTGCCAGACTCTGTGTTTACTTTGCGCGTGCCGCTCTAGCTGTTCTCAGAGCAGCTCGTGGCTGCTCTCCTTATGTAAGCTACGTTATCAGCATAGCGCTGGGCAGCAGCAGTGCACCCAGCGCTGACAGGTCACTGTGGTACTTGTAGTTCCACAGTGAAATAGGCAGTCCTGCGCACCGCTGACAACCCGGCAATTTAGACTCCTCCGGCAATTTAGAAGTCTAGATTTAGACGTCTAAATCCAGACTCCCTGCAAACCGCTAAGATGGGGGCATCTAAATTTAGACGGTAAAGCGTCTAAATTTAGTAGGGTCTAGGGGTACACTATTAAACCTGTTCACTAGTCGACGTAACAGCTGTCGACCTTGTTAATTCCACTATCCACGCCAACCCGAAGCGTGGCGAGCGCAGCGAGCCCGCGAGGGGTGGAGGTACGTGTCCTACGACCTTTTCATACCCCCACTATCCACGTGGGCGTGGAGTTGAATTTATAAAGTGTGGCGAGCGCAGCGAGCCACCGAGCCCGAAGCGTGGCGAGCGCAGCGAGCCTCGCGAGGGGACGCGGATACCTGTGAAGCCTGCGAGGGGACGCGGATACCTGCGCTCGACACACTTTATAAAATCAACTCCACGCTGACGTGGATAGTGGGGGTATGAAAAGGTCGTAGGATGCGTACCGCCGCCCCTCGCGGGCTCGCGGCGCTCGCCACGCTTCAGGTTGGCGTGGATAGTGGAATTAACAAGGTCGACAGCTGTTACGTCGACTAATGTCATTGTGAACAGGTTTAATAGTGTACCCCTAGACCCTACTAAATTGAGACGCTTTACCGTCTAAATTTAGATGCCCCCATCTTAGCGGTTTGCAGGGAGTCTGGATTTAGACATCTAAATTTAGACTTCTAAATAGCCGAAGGAGTCTAAATTGCCGGGTTTTCAGCCGTCTAAATCTAGACTTCTAAATTGCCGGAGGAGTCTAAATTGCCGGGTTGTCAGCGGTGCGCAGGACTGCCTATTTCACTGTGGAACTACAAGTACCACAGTGACCTGTCAGCGCTGGGTGCACTGCTGCTGCCCAGCGCTATGCTGATAACGTAGCTTACATAAGGAAAGCAGCCACGCGCTGCGCTGAGAACAGCTAGAGCGGCACGCGCACAGTAAACACAGAGTCTGGCAGACTGCCAAGTTTCAAAGTTTCACTGTGCGCGCGGTGGCTCCCTGAAACTACACAAGTACCCTTTAAATATACAAATTTGAATATTTTAGCCATATTTGGCTTAGTAAATTTCCCCCATTGTGTCTTATTTTTACTGTGAGGGTCAATATTTAATTTTGTTCAATGTTTCTGTGTTTTTCCTATCAGGACCATGTGTTTCTTTATTTCCTGTCAAGGTCAATGTGTTTTTTTTTTCTTTCCAGTGGGAGTCAATGTTTTATTTGTATCCTTTCATGGACAATGGGGCAACTTCAGCATGGATCACGTGTTAGAGAAAAAGCAGTTGCCTGCAATCAAAAAGTCACCACCAACACAGAAAGAATAACCACCCCTTGTAATTGCATCACAAATATCTATCATGTGCAGATCCATTCGAAAAAACCAAACCATCAAACAAATGGCCATCTTCTCCAGACTAGGGCTTCTATTACACTGTTCAAGAATCAGGCTGATAGGATTCATAGCTAATGTCAGTGACCCACCTAAAAAATGCCTGGCATGCCTTCCTTTACACAAACACACCTGTAAAATGCCATGTTTCCAACCCTTAAAATGCTGGCTTACTATCAGTCAAACTGTGACTACTCTGTGACTTTCATATATACGGATATTCATTTGCGAAATGCCACCACGCATGCATAATGCAAACGCTGCTCACACACAGTAGTTCGATAGTGAAATGGATTGCAAGTTCTTTGATTAGCTCTCCATGCTGAATTAGGCATACCGTGTTTTTTTTTCATATTAGTCCAATATCTTATTATTAATCCCTGTGTTTTTTCCCCCTTGTGGACCAAAGTTGTTGTTTTTTTTCTGTGGAGGTTCAGGTGTTTTATATTTCTTATGTTAGGGACAATGGCCCTTATTCTAGTTGCATGCGTAATTTTGGACAGCCACCGAGTGTTCTTAACCCCACCCACCTCCGTACGGATCGCTCACACCATCTGAATGCGGTAAGATGCCGTGAGAACGAACAGTGAGTGGATGTTTCATGTGAACAACTCCCCCATCTGTGGGAGCCTCCCCCATCTTCCAATGGTCGCCGACCATCAAATGATGGATTGAGCGGTCAAACAGCTCCGAGTGCTCCAGACCACTTGGACATTTCTCTGTGCGAACGCAGGGATATGGGTGGGCAGCTGGCATCTGGCTATTTCAGGTGTCCACCCACCACACGTGCGTCACGGCCAGATTACCATACGTACGCTCAGCGTTTTCATGGGAACGCCCATGAAACACGGGGAATACGCATATGGTAATGAGCCCAAACAGCCCTTCATGCCCCTCTCCACCCCCTGTTTGGATTGTTCCGACCAATTGTTTTCTGTATGAAATTCACGCCATATTCAGATGTGCGCTGCGTTCGCACATGTGCAGAAATGCCTCTGCACATGCGCAAACACAATACATCGGCCATCTGACCGAACACGCAACAGTCCGACTCAATCAAAATAAGGGCCAATGTATGGGTTTTCTTTCTTGTGGGGGATACAGTTAAGCAGTGAAGGGGAACCGTTATCTCTCCAGCTGTTGTTGAACTACACATTCCAGCATGCCCTGCAACAGTGTTTGCATGGCCAAATAGCAAAAGTGTAGCAGCACATTCTGAGATGTATAGTTCAACAAAAGCTGGAGGGCCAAAAGTTCCCCATCCCTGCAGCAAAGCAATGATTTTAATCTGCACATGCATGTGAGTTGCAATACACATAGAGTACATCCCGAAGATGTTCATATGGAGTTGTGGTAAATATTCAGACGTGCACAAAGAAGTGCATTAAAAATGGGCATTCCAAGGCAGGTACAGGGGGTTGGCTAATCATACGCAGTTGTAACTATTGAGACACATTCACAGTACATTAAAATATGTTGTGGCATTCTTAGGCAGTTACAGGGGGTGGTTATTTTAAAATAGTAGTATAGCCTGACACATTAGTTAAGGTCCATAAGCAATGCTGCACTGTAGTTGTTTAAAAAAAAAACAATTCACTGAGAAAATGAGCAAAAACTACTCTTCATGTGCTCCTAATGACAGTAACTGCACAATAGATGGTTTATCAGGAGCCCTATAAATTACAATCTGTCGGGATAGGTGAAAATGAAGGTCGCTGTGCCAGTTATTTTATTTTTCAAACACACAATGGGGCTTTTTCACCTGTCAGCATATACCCAGATAAATTTAAATCTCAAGGACTAACTCCAGTCTCCTGAGTGTTTGCTGCCCCGTAGGCTGTCAATGGTGGGTGGCTTTTCCAGCTTGGTGAGCAGCAAGCTCAATAGTGCTCTCGCACTTGCCCGCTGGTGAGTAGTGTTCCCGTCTTGTACTCCGGCAGCTAGTTGGTTTGGAGCCATACTCACGACCAATGTGGCTGGGATCAATCACTCGGCAAGCAGACAGTTGCAAATGGGCTCCACAATGTCACATGATCTGCAATTTCACACGTTTCACCACTCCCAGGGCGGCTTTTTGGGAAAAAAAAGGCAGAAATGCTGAATCACTCACACTGGAGGCCACAGTTGTATGTTCTGCACCTAGCATAGGGCTGTTGCAAGCATCAAGGATTCAACTGATTGTCCTTGCAGATTTGAATGCATGGTGGACTTATACCAGGGAAGGGCTTTGTAACAGCATTAGCATAAATTCACAGACTCAACTGCAGCAAAAGACGCAAGTACTGCTGCAACTGCATGCAACTTAGAATCAGTTACTCTGGTGGAGCACCTCCATTAGGGCTGCTTCCAGATGACTGGTTATTCCTCGCAATCTGCATCTGAAATATACAACACTATCACACATACACAACAGCTGATTGTTTGTATCAATTGCAGGGCCACCACTAGTAATTTGGGGGCATGGGACTGACCTTCAGCCCGGGCCCCCAGTGGCACCCTGCCTCACGCGCACCGGCACCTCGCCTCCCCCCCACCCCAATTACTTACCAGCGGAGGTGTTGGCGGCACAGCAGCATCTTCTCCTGGGACTCGGAGCAATCACTGCACAGTGCAGCCTGCAGAGCGCTGAGCCCCTCTGTATCCTAGGCTCGGCTCTCTGCAGGCTGCACTGTGTATTGTGTGAGCCTGGCCGCCGGCACTGGGTGGGGGCATTTGTGCGGGTGCAGGGGGGGGGCTGTGCCACTGCCTCCAGAGGCTGGGGGCCCGGGACAGTTGTATCCATGGCACCCCCTTGTCAGCGGCCCTGATTAAATGTTACAACACTGTATGCAGTTTTGAACCATTATTGCACTTTTAAATGCAATGGGTATATTTTTTATGGCAGTCAATCTTCCCTTCACGTCCCAAAAGTGTAAATGTTTGACAGCTTAGCATTACTAAGCAAGAGGCATAAAGAGTTTATACAGAGTCTTAAATAAAGATGATTCTGAAATGGATCATTGCAAAAACTGAGAAAGATATTCAGAGTGTTGAATAATAATAATAAATGTCTTAGCATTTTCCATGATATTAAGTCAGCACCTGCAAACATTCAACAGAATGTCATTTAAATGTTTCATTTCTGTATGTGCTCTCAGTAGGATTGTAAGGATAGATCTGGAAGCTGAAAGGCTTTTATTACTATGAAACACGTGCAGACTAACCCTAATGTTCATAAAATTTTAAGTAAATTAACAAAAACGTTTGCACAGACTCTTGAAAGAGATGAAATCCAAGCGGGCGGCTGGCTGGTGTTGTCTAACATGAGACAAACAATCTCCTGGTGGGAATCTGTCAGACTGTTTATGTCCCTTTTCCGCAAAATGTCTGGTGATGGGTTGGTCCGTGACCTTTCCTGTTAATACATATTTAATGGCAGATCTATGCATAGCCATTCTGATTCTGGTAGTCTTCCAGATGTATAATAATTAACACAGGGACAAGTGGCCATGTAAACAATAAATGAAGATGTACAATTTAGTACATGTCTGATTTTGTAGGTTTTATCTCTAGCTGTATTCTAAATAATAGTCAGTTGTGCATTTAAGCACTTGTAGCACCCTGTCGGTTTTGTTAAAAAATGTGTTTGAGATGGAATCTTGGCAAACTCTGAGATATCAGTATGTACAAGAAAGTTCTTTAAATGTTTGCCTCTTTTGAAGACCGCCATCCTTGAAGGTACCCAATCCTTTATTCGTTGTTACTATGGGCCAAAGAGCTCTTGTGGCCCTACTAAGAATCGGGCTGGATGTT
This sequence comes from Crinia signifera, assembly GCF_055691185.1. Classification (NCBI taxonomy): domain Eukaryota; kingdom Metazoa; phylum Chordata; class Amphibia; order Anura; family Myobatrachidae; genus Crinia; species Crinia signifera. Next base: position 17,622,038 of record NC_139227.1, read on the forward strand.
GTGTAGTTGGAAACCCAAGGAATGACTGATTTCTGTTGGTTGCGCGTGTCTCGTGCGCACGCTTCCCCTTCCGGTGACTGGCGGGGGGCTAGCGGTTGTCGATCCGACTGCCAGCCACTGCAAGAATGACAAGCGCTCTATCTATATGTCCTTTTTTCACCATACAGATGTAGCCGCAGTTGTTCATCCCGCCGGTGCCCCAGAGCGTTCTGTCTATGAACAATGGGATGGCATTAGCGGCAATGGGGTGCTCTAACGTCCCCATTTCGGCAAAAAGACTGAGATGGAACCCTCTGGTGCACCACAGGATGAACAAGCATGGATCCATTTGTAGATTTGGGATCACACTGGTCAAAGAGCCTGGTACATTCTTTAAGTAGAGTGGGACCTCACGCAATATTACCCCTGTAGTTTTAGAACCAGCAAAGTGCTGGTTATGCTTAGGATAGTGGACCACTCCCTGCTGTTTATTTATCTTTTTAACCCCTTCTTACAGATTTACATATAGATACAATGTATGGATCTGACCAATGTGTGTATACGTCATGTTCGGCAGTGTTAGGTTTTCGTCAATCTCTGCAGCCAACTACAAATAAATGCACCATTGGAAAACAGGAATCCTGCAAACAGGGAAGCTTAGTAAAGCTCGTAACCAGAATAGTAGCAACTGGATCGATACACGGGAGCTTAGAAAATTTACCCCCGAGACAGAACATTTCAGAGGTAGTGAGAGGTCTAGAGCAGAGTCTAGAATTGATTATGTAATAAAAACACTTATTATAAGAATTTATTTTGCATGACTATATAAATGTTCGAGGATATTAAATGGCCTTTTTTTTGACTAATAAGTAATAGATAAAAGTGTGTTTAACAACCAATCTAGGACAAAGTAGCCTACACCATTTGTGGTTGTATGTGTTTTTCTGTTCAGATATTCAGCTCTTATAAACATTATATTTCACATTTGAAATCAGAGACCTGTCTTCCTGTGATTATGAAATGACTTGTTTGTTTAACATATACATTCTCACTTTACTGACTGCTGTTGGCAGTGAAGACTATCTTGTTTTGCACAAGGTTTGAATATGTATTTTTAGACTAAGGATGTTTTGCAATGTTTATATATCCTTACAGATTGAATGAGTAATGTAGAAGAATGCAAATGATGTGGAAAGGAAGCTGGCATGTTGAGAGAGACTCACTATACAGAGATGTAAATAAATTGAAACACCTAACAAATAGAAGGCAAAATGCAGAACAGGACGTATATGCAAAGTACTGAGCAGTGGTGTAACTACAAATTTTGCTGCCCCCAGCCAAAAAAGTTCCTTGCGCCCCCCCCATAATGGCCATTACACAAAACACAACGCAAGGCCCCTTACACTATACACCCCCCACCACATACTCAAAATAGGAACACCGAAAGGGTTTGACCTGTGATTGAAAATACAGAGCCCCTTAGACACACTGGGCCAGGATTACACACACTGTAATACCAATTACACATTGTCATACACTGTAATGCCAGTTATATATCACACACTGTAGTGCCCATTATACATTATTGCACACCAGAATGCCCATTACATTATGCCACACACCATAATGCCCTTATTATGTTACACACATAATGCCCTTTACATATAATGTCCCCAGTAATGTCCCTTACGCATAATTTCCCCCAGTAGTGCCCTTTAAACATTGTACAGCTGGGAGGGATACAGCAGCCAATGCACCCCAAGGTCCTGACACGTCTTGGTAACCCAACTCCTGTGACCCCCAGCCCCCAGCCGACTCCCTCTGCTCTTCCAGGCTGACCAAATACCTTGAGCCGAGCGCAATGAGCGGGGTGGTCTCTGCGAAGTTGTACTGCGGTAGATGGAGCCGAAGCACCCGGAACACAGCGCACCTGCTTACAAGCAGGGAGGGAGCCGGCATCCTGTTGGGCGGGAGCTGGCAGCCTGTCAGGCGGGCAGCAGCCGGGAGCCAGTCCAGCGGGCAGGAGCCGGGAGCCTGTTGGGCGGGCGGGAGCTGGCAGCCTGTCTGGCGGGCAGTAGCCGGGAGCCTGTCCGGCGGGCAGGAGCCGGGAGCCTGTTGGGCGGCCAGGCGGGAGCACGTCAGGCAATGGGTGATTGGGACACTGAGCTGAGCACAGCCCAAATGGACGGCGCCACACAGCAGCAGCACTGTGATCCGCATGAGGGGCAATCGCCGCCTTCGCCTACCCCTGTCAGTAGCAGGATCCGGGTGCACAGGCTGGGGGCATAACACCTACAGCAGACCCCGCCGGTACTCACTAGTGGTGCGCGGGTGTGCGGTGACGTCACCCGTGCACCCACGCTCTAGCCGCGATGCATCCTGGGAAGGCTGCAGTGGCGGTGGCGGTGGCTGCCTTACACAAGCTACGCCACTGGTACTGAGTTTATGTTAGTTGGCTCTTATATGTAAAGAACTGTAGATGATACTAGGACTATTTTATTTTTTTACCATGTGATTTTATTGTTATATTTTTTCAAATGTATGAGCCAAATCAGTAATGGTAATGGGACTGATGCAGGTTTCACCATTTGCGCTGCATACTTTGTGTGAATTTCTAGTGTACAGTACAGCCTCAGAAGATGGGAGTATGTTAATGCTTCTATATAGGGTTATAACGAAATTGGATGCATGACATCAAGTGATGAACTTGGTCAGATCCGAGTTAGGACCTGTGGACTGGACTCATAAGCAATACTAATATGGGAGAGTTTATGAGGTGCTTACTCATGGATTAGCCACCAAAATGGCCATCTGAGAGGTTGACAAGCAGTGGAAACCTCCAGCCTGCATCTGGAACCAATTGAGAGGAACATCAGGTCCAATGGGATGGAACCAGTGCTTTAGAACTTAAGAGCAGAACAGAATTAGATGATCAACAGATTGAATGGAATACAATAGAAATGGCATGACCAAATAAGTGAGCTGGATGCCTGTACCCATTCTCCACCCCACTGGAGACTCAGCCCAAACCCCAAACCCTCAGGGTAGAAACACCAATGTTAGTCACACATATGGTATGATGAGCAGTGAGTCCCAGAGACTTGGTGCTGTGGTGTTGAGCAGCTAAAGAAGCAACGTAGAACTCACTGTGCAGCAGTACAGACTGAAGAATCAATGAATACCTTCCACTTGAATCCACAATAGGCAGGCAATTTCTAAAGCAGAAGACTGGCCTGAAGACACTAAATGGATGTAGACAGAAGACTTGATACTTGACAGAACTGTAACAGTCAATGATAAAGATAGCTCAGGATACTGTAGCAATAACTCGGCTAGCCCTAGACAGGAACCGGAGTGTAGGTAGAAGGCTGGACCAGACTCAAACTGAAATAGAGGACACAGGCTGAAACTATGCATGCTTGAGACAAAATGGAACTGGAGGAGATAGCCGGCTGGACTAGACTGAAACTGAAAGAGAACATCAGGCTGAACCAGACTGAAATTGGAGGAGAAAAGCAGCACTGAACACAGTTGATAAATTGACTGATAATGCTGGAAACTGGCAATAGTGCAATTATGAGACAGCAGGGCAAAAGATACAAGAGCAAAGGCATCAGAGTGAGCTCAGCCCGCACATGAATAAGATCACATGTTCCTGGAGAATATCAGAGACAGCAGAAACACAGCGGAGAATGAGTACACATAGGAACAATGGGTACTTGTGTAGTTTCTTGGTGGCAGGCAAATTGCATCGCATCACACCCCAAAGCGTGGCCCTCGAGGGGACACAGTACGCATCTTCCCGACCTGTTCATACCCCCATTATCCACGTTGGCGTTGAGTTGATCTTTATAAAGTGTGGCGAGCGCAACGAACCCAGTGAGGGGCTGCTGAAAACTAGCCCGAAGCATGGCGAGCTTAGTGAGCCCCATGAGGGGATGCGGATTACTTGATGTGTATACTGTGTCCCCACGTGGAGCTCGCTGCGCTTGCCACACTTCGGGCTTGGTGGCTCGCTGTGCTCACCGCACTTTATAAAATAAACTCCACGTCAATGTGGATAGTGGGGCTATAAACAGGTCGGGAGAATGCGTATCACGTCCCCTTGCAGGGCTCACTGTGCTCGCCACGCTTTGGGGTGACGTGGATAGTGGGGGTGTGCTAAATTGCATTGCATCGCATTGCATGCGATTCGATCACATGCGATGCGATTTCCCTGCCGCCGTGAAACTACACAAGTACCAAACAATGTTTCAAGTTGGTCTGCTGGTGTACTAATGACAGGTGCAGTTTTAAATAGGGTGCTCTTGCTGTGGATTGGAGGAAGCAGTTATGTGACGCAGCAGAGAAGGAGTGACTGAATATTAGTATTCAGTTGATCAGAACCATCATGGCTGTGCCCGTGCAACTTAGGAAATCACTGACATGTATCTGGAACAGGATGGCTCTTTTTTTTGTCTATAGCCGAAATTATAATATTGTTCAGTATGTGTTTTTTTTTAGCAATATATGTCTGATTTATGTCCAGCTCTACCTAAGCCACAATCATAGGCGAATCTAGAAATATGGTAATGAGTGGTCCCAGATTTAAGTACAGTATGAAGCTGCTCTCCAAAATGGGTGTGGCCTTATGTGAAGGGAGGGCCCTCCCCCATTTCTGTGGGCATGCCCAGATCTCTGTGAGCTGCTGGCCATGCCCCAAAATTAATTCATATACTTATGCCTCGTCTTCATTGCACCGCTGTGATCCACCTGCACCTCTCCATCCCTTTGTACCTTTCCATCCCCCTGTCCCCCCTGAACCTCTGTCCCCCATGCACCTTTCCTTCCCCCTTTTACCTCTCTGTTAACCCATCTCCCTTGTACCTCTTTGTTCCCCTGGAGGGCAGTGCAATGGGTGTCAGGCAGCAGGCTTGCGTCAGGCAGGCAGACTCCTGACAGGTGGGTGGGCTAGGGAGAGGAAGGCAGTAAATCTGTCATGGCTGGGTCTTCTTAACTGCAGCCTGTGCACCAGATACTTCCGGCACTGGCAGCAGCTCCTCATATTGATGGCTGTCCCTGCGGCCGGGAGCAGTGAATATCTAATTAGCAGGGACCCGGAGCAGTGCATATTGAATAAGTTGGTCCCCGCCCCATGCATAACTAATGAGCGGGAACCCGCTCTATCAATATGCTCTGCGCTGGGTCCCCGCTCATTAAATATGCACAAGCAGCGAACCATTCACTGCTGTCTGAGTGGGACGCCTCTCATGCATATCTAATGAGCGGGAAACCAGGACTTGATCGGCCGGGCGGTCTAATGGGTGCTCCGATGTACCACAGTACCACCCCCCAGATTCGCCTTTGGTCACAATATTATTAAAGGAAATGTAATAAATCTATTAGCAGATTTTAGCCAAAGACTGAAAAACATATCTAGTGGTACAAATGAGCACGATCCCCTGTCCCTCCAGGACAAAACTCCTTCTAGGGTAAGACCTCTTACAGCACACCTCCATCCTTCTTTGCCTCCCCGGTATCTTCAAAGACAGAATCACTCAGAAGGTTGGGACAAATCACTGTGTGACTCATCTTGCAGACCCTGGATTAACATTAGATGGGCAGGGATCACAATGATAGCTAAGTCTATAGAAATGGCAAGCATTTAAGAAGGACTTACAATAGGACATTTGGGAAATGTCTCCCACCCACTCCATTCTGAAACAGTTTTGTTTTGAATAAAGCCAGTGATGGAGGTTCAGAGTGTGTCCAAAGTTGTAGAATGGACTTCTGAGCGGCTGCGCTCCCTATTAGAAGCAGTCTTTTACTGCCCTTAGTCATTACCTGATCGTCTGGGAAAATACCAAAGAGTGCCCATTCTGGTGTCCGATGTAAATAATTCACTAAATGATCAGTAACATATTTACAATCTATTACCAAAAGGCCCCAAACCATAGGGCATAATCGTAGGCATTGCTAAAGGTCTGCTTGAGCTTAACTGCATTTCCAACAGTTGTGGTAAGGCGAAAGGCCAGTCTACGCTATTTCAACCTTTATGTAATCTCAACTCTTAGTTATTTGTAATTATATTCCTTAGCCTTTTATTTATGTCAGCACAGGCTGACAGAAATCCCACAAGTGGTCACTCAAGTTGGTGGTAACCAAGGATTTGAATTGCGATGATACAGTACATGTGGCTCTAACAAACCTATCAGTGATGTAATTTACTGTACTGCAATTAAAGATATCACCACTGGGGACTGAAGGGTTGCCACCTAGCATGGTCCTACAGGTAAGGAAATAGGAAGTATAATCATTTTTGTTAAAAGTTGTTTTCGCCTTAGAAATCCTAAACTATTTCTATTCAAGTACAGATGTTTTATAAAGACTTATTTTAACTAAATTGTTAGGAGTTTGAAATATTTAAATACGTTCAACCTACAATGATTGGCTGACCAAATCAAATATATAGCAAAACACAAATATTATAGATTGAGGCTGTGTGCTTTATTACATCTAAAACTATATTTTCTCATTCTATTATACAATTATAGATTTTCAAACATACATTCTAAAGTTCTAGTGTTTTTTTTTTTTTTTTTGCACAAGCTCCAGGTGGCTAGGAAAAACTATTTAAATACATAACAAAATTATAAAGTTCAACTGTCAGTGGCTATTTGAAATAAAATAAAATTTTCATCCTTCTGATTCTAACATTTATCCACCAGTTAAATCACAGATTATATGTGTACATATGATGAGTTATACAGTATAGTATAATAAATTATACAGTACTTTTTTACTGTTATACAGTCTTGCTTAACATCCAAGTTAATACGGTATACTATATATTGGGCAAAATGTGAATTCTATTTCATTTGGGATGTTGCTACACTTATTTACCACCTTCTAGTAGAAGATAATAGATAGCATCTAATTGGTTGCCCATAGCAACAGCCCGTGACTAAAAGATCTTAATATGTATAGTTTAGAGCAGAGGGGATGCGGTCAATTTGCCGGCGGTCGGGATCCCGGCGTTCAGAATCCCGATACTGGAATCCCGACCGCCGAAATCCCGAAACTTTCTCCCTCCGTGGGTGTCCACGACACCCATAGAGGGAGAATAAAATAGCATGCCGAGCGTAGCGAGGCACCGGGCCTGCTGCGGGGAGAGCGCAGCGAGCCCGCAAGGGGGGGCGATCCACGTCCCCCCCATGTCGGGATTTCGGCGGTCGGGATTCCAGTGTCGGGATTCCGACCGCCGGGATCCCGACCGCCGGGATTACGTATCGGATCCGAGCAGAGAAGGGAAAGGGGGGACATGATAGAAACTTTCAAATAGATCAAGGGCTTTAACAAGGTACAGGTGGGAGACATTCTTCACAGGAAGAGGAGCAGCAGAACACGAGGACATGCACTGAAACTTGAGGGAGGAACATTCAGGGGAAATCTGAGGAAGAATTACTTCACAGAAAGAGTAGTAGATAAGTGGAATAGCCCCCCTTCAGAGGTGGTAGATACAGTAAAACAATGTAAACATGCTTGGGATAGGCATATTGATATCCTTACAAAAAAAAATAAGGATCAAATATGGTTTGAGGTAACATGTTTAAAAAATGGGCTGACTAGATGGGCCAAGTGGTTCTTATCTGCCGTCCCAGAAAAAAAAAGACTGGCTGAAAGTGTTTTTTTTTTTTCTTAAATAACATTTGAATTTCACTGTGGATTATACAATATACTGTATATTGATCTATTCCCAAGCCATAAAAAGATGCTTCAAGGAGAAATGATTTATTGATCCACCCAACTAATAATGAGATGATTCAGTATAGGAGAGAAAATCATTCAAAATTTAAAAAATGTGCTTTCTTAGACTATTTAATAAGATATAATAAAAAATTATGTCAGATCATACCTATATACTGATAGGTTAATTGGCTCCAAACAAAAATTAACCCTAGCATGAATGTGTGTGCATGTACATGTGGTAAGGAATATAGATTGTAAGCTCCACTGGGGCATAGACTGATGTGAATTTTCAAATATCTCTGTAAAGCGCTGAGGAATTTGTGTGCACTGAATAAATAACTTTGAATTAATAAATAAACAAAAGGATATTGTATTTAAGTAAGTATATGTTGATGTACAGTATATGGTTTAATGTGATATCCTGGTGCTTTCCACAAATACAAGATAAAAACCAAGAGCGTACAGAGTAACTTTTTAAAAAGTACCCAACAAAAGGTATTAAGAGTGGGGTCCCAGGTACTGTAGATGTATAAGCGGTTCTGCTACTGTGGATATTTATTATGTATATAAGTGGCACTGCTACTGTGGACAGTTATTATGTATAGAAGTGGCACTGCTACCATGGATATTTATTTTTTATTTATATTTGTGCCACTTATATACATAATAAATGGCCACAGTATCAGAACCGTTTATATACATAATAAATTCCCAGAGTAGTAGTACCGTTTATATACAAAATCCATGGTAGCAGTGCTGCTTGTATACATATTAAATGCCCACGGTAGCAGTGCTGCATATATACATAATAAATGTCCATTGTAGCAGTGCCGCTTATATACATAATACATTTCCACTGTAGCAGTGCCAATTATTTACATTCCAAATGGCCACAGTAGCAGAACCGTTTAAATACAAAATAAATATCCATGGTAGAAGTGCCACTTATATAGATACTATTTGTCCACAGTAGCTGTACTTATATACAAAATAAATATCCATGGTAGAAGTGCCACTTATATAGATACTATTTGTCCACAGTAGCTGTACCGCTTATATACAAAATAAATATCCATGGTAGCAGTGCCGCTTGTGTAAATATTAAATGCCCATGGTAACAGTGTCACTTATCTATATAATAAATGACAACTGTAGCAGAACTGTTTATATACAAAATAAATGAAAACGGTAGCAGAACCACTTCTCTCAAAAAACGACTCTCACCACTGGAGTATCAGTCAACGTTTCGGAGCACTTTATTTCCACTCCGTCTTCAGGACACAAAATCATTACATTTAAAATCAAACATTTATACATACCAAAACCGCCAGTGCACGAGGACGCCCAGGACGCGCGGCACCCGGTGGCACTGTGTCATGACATCCTCACTCCATTCACGCCACTACAGCAGTGTGTGCCATCTGCGTTGTGTTAGTGACACACACGCTAACCTTCCAGGGCTTTGTTACCTAGGTGACCGCCTCGGATAATACATTAAAAGAACAGTATCACATTATTATGCTGCTGCAAATCGGAGAAATAAGAATTTGCTGGAACATATTTACAAATTACAGATCAATGTGCAAGAAATAAATTATACCCTTTCTGCTGTCATAAAGCAATCATTTGAGGCTTTTAACAAACAACTCATTAGTGCAAAACAGCACAAATATATGTAGCAGTTTACAATTTTTTGGATATACCTGCGCACTGAAAAAGTCAGGGTGATGAGCTGCAAATGCACTGTGGGATCTGACTGTATCCCAAGGATTAAATTCTATAGTCTGGGGGTAGTGCTGCGCTCAATCTTTAGAAAATGATATCGGTAGGAAATGGCAAAAAATAAATAAATAAATGATAAATAAAAAAATAAATGAATGGGAAATCTAGAAAGTATATGTAATTCAGGTGGAACTGAACTACAATTGAATGGATCTGACACAATGTTATTCTAACAAATTTTACTTAAAATAGTATCATGTATGGAAAAAGATACAAGCATGCAGTACTGTGGTCTTAATACTCAAAAATGCACTGGTTATCAGCCACTGTGCATAACCTGTAGTAAATATCTCCCAGTCTGTCTGCCTGAAAAAAGTCCAAATGTCCAATTTAACAGTTGTACATCTCTAACATTCAGCAGCAGCAAGGATCTATATTATGGCAAAGATCTATATTAATGCACAAATAATTAAAAAAAAAAAAGAATCAAACATCACACAAAAATTGGCAAAAGTCAACAGTTAGGTAATCTGCAACAGAAACATAGTAGCTAATGTCACCCCTCTATGTAACACTCTCAATAGTATGAAGGCATGTATCATTATACAAGATTAGCATCACTATAAAAGATTAGCATCACTCTGTTAAAGAAACATTCTTATATAAAATATTAAGCCTCAATACCATTCAAAGATAGCAATCAAAGAAAGCAATTCAAAAACAGCAATGCAGTCCGTGGACCTCATTTAAACCAGCGGGTGCCAACGCCCCTAATCATTGAATCCAACAGGCTTCACTTCTCAATAACTTAAAAAAACGGTCACCTCTTCTTAACGAGTTTGGCACATGATCTATAATGATGCATCTTAATGATGCAACGCTGTGTTTTAATTCAAAAAAATGATGGGCAATGATTGGTTGATCACTGCCCCTTTATCGTAAGCCACCTTAATCGGGGAACAGTGACTGGCTAGTCTCTCGCGAAGTGTCCTCTCTGTTTTGCCCACATAATTAAGTGAGTATGGACAGTTGATCATGTACACGATAAACTTTGTGGTACATGTCACATGATGTTGTATGTAGTAATGTTTGCCTGAACGTGGATGTAAAAAAGTTGGGCCAGTTGACATGGAACAACATGCTGTGCAATCTAAGCATCTAAAGCAGCCTTTGCATGGTCTAAGGAATTGTTCACTTGTGTATTGTTGAATGTCTGTAAAGTCAGTTCTCATTACTAGGTCTCTAATATTTCTCCCTCTTGTGTAACAGCTCATAATTGTGTAATAGACTCGGATCTGAGCTTATTAGAGGCCACAATTTTTTGCTTTTGGAATTAATTATAGTGCTGGCTGTGTTGAATTGGTTTACTCATGGCAACCTTTTAGGTTCCTCAACTTTCCTCTCATACTGTAACAGCTGCTCTCTGGGTTGTTTTATGGCTTTCTATTTAGCTTTTAATAACACAGGCATCTAAAATCCCCTTGTCAAAAATTTACTGAGCATTATATCAATCGCTTCCTCTGCCAATTGATCACTGCTACACATTATTTTGGCTCTAATAAATTGGGAGTATGGTAAACCAAACTTAAGGTTTTTATCTCGTTTAATGGGGTTTGGTATTGTTTGTTTTCATACGGTCTATCTCTCCAACAATACCAAACCCCATATAAACGAGATTTGCAGAGAGCCAATGAGAAAAGGATCCACTACCAGTATCAAAGGTCTCACCAATTCCAACAACCTACAAGTTATTATTATAGGGGACAATGTAGAGAACAAACAACAGAAAAAATAAGAAGAAACTTGAGCCTTCTAAAATATGAAAAACCACCTCATCATATAGAGAAATGTTGGCCCCACAACCATACACCAGGAAAAAGTAGGAGAGAACCTAATATACAAAGAAAAGAAGAAAGAAGGGGGTCATATCAGAATCTAAGAAACCATCATGAAGAAAATACATATATAAAAAGGAGACACAATTCAAGAACACCTGACAAGAACAAATTGGAAAGGAAATCAACCAACTATCACCTACAGAAAGAAAACCGAGAGGTACATGACCACTTTGATACTCCGGTAGTAGCAAGTACTAGCCACCATACAACATGTCCCTTTTTAAGAACAAAGGAACAGGAAAACAAAAACGGAAAGACAAAGAAAAGAAGAAAGAAGGCAATAAATACATCACCAGAGCCGAAAAAATCACAGAAACAATGTGGAGAAAGAGGAGGAAAGCTGTCTAAAAATATATATGAAAAGGAAAAGATTAAAGAAAAGATCACCAATCACTCCGATCACACCCCACAAAAAATTGTCTTCAACTGAAGTGATCATCCACTCTCAGAGATTGAACAAAAAGTGTTATCCAAAGGGCTGAAATATGCACCTACATCTACCACAGATCCTTTCGATAAATACATCAATGTACAAGAATTCATAAGATAAATAACTTTGAAAAAATTATTCTACTGTACATCAAAGAAACTCAGGAAGTGTTATTCACCAACCCAGAACCAACAGATGAACCACAAACAACAGATATAGAAAGCCATAAATGAACAAAGAAATCAAAATTTTACCCCACGCCTATTAAAGGAAACTTTATAGAAACCTTTTATAAATTAGTAACAAGTGAAATAGAAAAAGTAAACAAAACCAGGGACAAAAGGAGAAGAAAAAGAAACAACCTCAACTCAAAAATAAAATGGCTTCCGCAAGGTATGAGGGATTTGCTAGTCCGGACCTGGGCTCTCTGGGAACACTGCAGATTCACTCACCCAAATGCTTCTGCTTTATCCTATATCTGCACACTGAGTATGATCAACATGTTTCGAGATGCGTGGTCTATTCCTCAGGATACATAGTCAGTATGTGGATATCTCCTTTTTTATTCCTGTATAGATCCCGCCTCTTTACTTCCAGTTTTCCAGTGCCGGTTCCGGGGTTTTCATTGTCCCCTTTTTGTTCCAATCCTCGTTCCAGTGTCTATTCCCGCTATGGGTGTATATCAACATACTGGGACCTTGCTGTGATAATAAGAACGACATGAGAATAGTCAAAAAACTTTCTGATAGCGCTCTGAGCATGGAGGGCTATTTGACTTCCGGCCGCGACGTCACTTCCGGTTGCGGAGTCTTCCAAATACACATGGCTGCGGGCTTCCCGCCTGGAGGTTCAGTTAGTCATTCAGTTAGTCATGACGTCACTTCTGCTTATGGCCTCCTGAAGGTGCACGTGGTCGCAGACATCTTGCCCGGGAGTTCATTTAATGATCCCTTAGTTCATCAATGTGATCTTGACACCATCTTTTTATTTCATATGGATGTTTTCTCTTTATTAGCTTTATGTTTAGCACAATTTTCTTTTTACATTTTTTTCATCCAAATGCTTTATACTCTCCTTTATACTCCACAATAATTATTTTTATTTTGAAAGAAAATATTATTTGCAATTGATGGGAACAGCAATGTGGACAAAGTTTTCCCCAAGCTATGCGAATCTGTTTATGGCCCGTTGGGAATCAGAGGCCATTTACGGTAGCATAGCTTGGGATACCAGTCTTACCCAGTGGAGAAGATATATAGACAATGTTCTATTGATCTGGAAAGGAGTCACAGCTGGAACAAATTCACAAGTGCCCTAAACTCAAATCCTCACAATATCCATTTTACTTTCGAGCACAGTCGTATAAGTGTAAACTTTTTGGACTTAACCATCTATGTTGAAGACACTACCATACAAACAAAAACTTACAATAAACCTACAGATGTCAATACTTTCATACCGTCAGACAGTCAACACCATAACACTTGGTTAAAAGATACCAAAAAGTAAATTTCTCAGGTTAAAAAAAATTGTAGTAATCAATCTTCACTTCAAATTCAAGCAGAAAAATTATAGAAGGACAAAGAAGAAACATTATCACATGATCTAATGGCGTTTGATCAATGCCAACCTGAAGTGTGGTTAGCACAGCGAGCCCACGAGGGGTGGCGGTACGCATCCTCCGACCTTTTCTTACCCCCACTATCCACGTCGGCGTGGAGTTGATTCTCTATAGTGTGGCGAGCGCAGCGAGCCACCGAGCCCGAAACGTGGTGAGCGGACGCGTAATACATGTGAAGTTATCCGCATCCTCTCGCCACGCTTCGGGCTCGGTGGCTCACCACACTATATAAAATCGCCACGCTTCGGGTTGACGTTAATAGTGGCGGTGGCGTTAACAATGGGGGTGCATATATCATACTAATCACCCATCAGGGTACATGTACAATTACAGGTAAATCATAATTTTGATCGTATCGCATGCGATCTGGTCGCATGCGATGCAATGCGATCGATGCGATCAAAACGATTTAGTAAGATTAAAATCGTGGGCGCCGTGCTAGGAAACAAGTACCAGATTTTCAATTCGCATTCTGCACCCAATTTGACCAAAACCATAAACAGGTTGAAATATAAAAAAAAAACAATGGCAATGTACCCAATAAACCCAAATTTATACACAGGAAATCCAGAAACGTAAAAGACCATCTAGTAAGATGTGCCCTCCCTGAAGAAAGACAGAATTTAATACACTCAAAGGGTTTCCATCAGTGTGGATGCTGTATAGCCTTTAGAAACATTAAGTCCCATCACTCAAAAACCACAGATATTGGGGGTTTAAAGATTTTTTATTGGATTTTACAACATAGTCGTGTGAGAACACAAAATTAAACATGGACAAGTTATCACAGCAAATAATTAATATGAATGAGTCATACTGTATGTTGAGACCTCCTTGGTCTGTGGTGATAGGCTATTATGAGGGGGAAGAGTCCCCTAGCACATCCATCACGACAATTTTAGTCATTCAAGGTTTAGTAATATGATCTCGGATGCATTGGAATACTGTGATGTATTAAAACATTTCTATACGTCTATTAACGGGTAGACAAGACTTGGATACAAGAGGGAGAGGTGGGTGAGGGGTGGGTTTGGTGTTATAATCCAAGTCTGTGTACTAAGCAGCCGTAGCACTCCTAACCGTCAGAGTCTGCGTAAGTAGGCATTTTCCCTGCCGGGAGTGGTATGGGGTCAGTTCTTCTCATAGGTCTGTGATGTGACAACAATATTATTCTGAAAGAGTAGTGAGGCAGGTGAGAGATACCGCTTCTCTCCAAAGGCAAAAGAGTTCCAACCCTCCGATCTATCAGGGCTATATCTAGCTTGGTACGTGATTGGTAATATGGCCTGGTATATTAGCCATTCCAACTAGTTCTGGGTTTAGTTGATTTATGTATATGTCCCATTTTTGGTGAAATTTAGTTTGGGACATTGGGATGGCAAATTGCAGGGATCTGGTGTCAAATAGGAGGAGTTGGAATAGCTTATCCTTTAGTTCATCAATAGTAGGTGCTGAGGGTTTGATCCAATGGATCAATATTATTTTTTTTCCTAAGGTGAGAATGATCATCAAAAGGTAGATATTAGTTTTAGGGTGTGTGACTTCAGGCCAGTTGCGAAAGTTAAGACATAAACAAGTCAAAGGATCTATTACCACTGAGCTTGCAAACATATTGTATGACTTTTCTCCAGAACCTCAATATCTTCCTGCATGACCAAAAACAATGGAAGTATTTGGCGTTCGTCATCCCACACGTGACACATTCACCAGTGGCCTCAAGAGATGTGTGTTTACTCTGGGCCGGGGCAATGTATAGTCTATGTATTGTTTTAAGGTTTACTTCCTGGATTGAAGTATCTTCATAGTAGAGGGAAAATGGTCCGTTAATGTATTTATGTCAATTTCACATGCTAGATCAGTGGTCCAAAGGGCAGTGAGAGAGGAAGTCGAGGGTGGTTGTTTGCTGTCTATTATGATAGAAATGAGGGATGATGTTTTGTATTTATGAGTTGATAGTGAGTTGAATAAGGATGAGATTGGGTCAGATTATATGGTGGATATTATACTTTGGATGAGGGGAGATATAAAGTGTCTAGTCTGGAGGTACATGTAGAAGTTGGAATTCGGAAGGTTATATCTCTGTTCTAAGTTTTCAAATGTTAGCATTGAACCTCCAGGGTCAAACAGCTTGGTTGCCAGGTCGAGTCCTTTGCATTTCCATGTTTGGAATGTTTTATTTGTCAGTGAGGGAGAGAAGAGCGGATTGCCCCAGATTGGGATATACTGTGATATACTCGGGTTCCTATGCAAGGATTTGTTTAGTTGGATCCAGGCATTATATGTGCCACAAAATAATATGTGATAAAGTATGTGTATAGGGATCAATTTTATCTGGGAATGAAGAAGGGCGCTAGGAGAGAAGGGATAGAATATTTCTCTTTCTAGGTCAGGATTGGTGTAGGTAGACTTATCCATTAACCAGTCAGGAATTATTCTGAAATGAGATGCCCAAGAGTATAATTGATAATCTGGTAAATTCAGGCCACCTTCCGATTTGGATCTCATCAGTTTGGCTATAGACATCCTGGGTCTTTTGCCCTTCCATAGGAAACGGTTGGAAAGTTTGTCGATATGCATAATATCTTGCTTGGGCAAAATGTCAAGGATCAACTGTATCATATAGTAGAGTTTGGGAAAGATTAAACTCTTCAGTACAGCAGCTCTACCTAGTAGCGATAAGGGAAGTTTCGTCCAATTTTCCAGCTGGGCTTCTATTTTGGTGAGTAGGGGAGGGATGTTAGTCTTGTATTGCATATGGGGATTTCTGGTTATTAAGATACCTAAATACTTGATGTGTGAAGGTTGAGTTTTGAATTGAGCTATTACTGGGTGGTTGGAGAACGGTGTTGTAGGGGGGGACAGTGGCAGTATTTCCGTCTTATCTAAGTTAATTTTGTATCCTGAGATCTTACCAATCTACGCCTCTATGATATGTAGAATGACCCGGATAGAAAAAAGTGGGTTGGAGACTATCTGGATTCCTGTAAAGTCAGTGGCAGCTCTAAGAGCAATGGCAAGTGGTTCGATTGCGATGGCAAACAACAGGGGTGACAGAGGACACCCCTGTCTACTACCTCTCTGTACAGGGAAAGGGGGAGAAAGAAAACCATTACAGGCTATCTGAGAGGAGGGATCGGGATAAATTGTCTGTAGGAATGAGATGAAGGTATAGGGAATGCCAAATTTGGCCATAATGTGGAAAAAATGTTGCCATAGGACTAAGTCGAAGGCCTTTTCTGTGTCTATGGCCAAAAGAATATCTGGGGAATCAGAGGGTTTCTTTGTGAAGTTCGATTGTGTGGCCGCTAGGAGTTTACGAATATTGCAGATGGACTGTTGACCGATGATAAAACCGGTCTGATCTTTCTGTATAATGGAAGGGCGTGCAGGGTTCAGTCTCTCTGCCAGGATCTTGGTTAGAATCTTATAATCGCAGTTGAGAGCCTGGTTTAGTTAAATCCCTCCATGGTTTCGGAAGAACTTTTATTATTGCTGTGTTAAAATGGGGAGGTAGCGTTTTATTTATCAGGATGGAATTAAATACGGGTACTAAGATGGATGCTGTTCTATCTGGATACATTTTGTAAAAGT
Source organism: Crinia signifera (assembly GCF_055691185.1). NCBI lineage: Eukaryota > Metazoa > Chordata > Amphibia > Anura > Myobatrachidae > Crinia > Crinia signifera. Next base: position 17,639,007 of record NC_139227.1, read on the forward strand.
CGCTAGAGAAACCATCTGGGCCAGGGGCTTTAGCTGATTTAAGGGATTTGATTGCCTTAGAGACTTCTTCTATAGTTATGGGCATAGTAAGTGCCTGAGAGTGATTTATTGGTAATTGGGGGTATTGAAGAGAGGACCAGTCTATGGCCGGAGGGACTGTGTCTGGGGTGATCTCATTTATATCAGAAGGAGGGGGCGTCGGTGTAGAATTTGAATATATTGTTGTATAGTAAGCTGACATGACCTCGGAAATTTGTGGTAAGAGAACCTGATGGGAGTGTTAAATGATTAACTAGCATAGCAGGACAGGTAGAATTTAAAATGTTCCTTAATAATTTACTAGTCTTAATTCCGAATTTATGATATCTGTAATTTGAAATGAAGTGGAGTTTGTCAGACATTTTTTGGAGGGTGTCGTCAAATTCAGCCTTAGCCTGTAGGTATGTGGATTTGTGTGTTGGTGAGGGCTGTCTTGTATATGCTAGGTAGGCTTCTGTCAAGGACGTTTGTTGTTGGATGTAAAGGGAGGAGAGGGATCTTTTTTGTTGTTTTTCGAAAGAGATGATGATTTCTCTCAAAACTGATTTAGCTGACATCCAGTATAGGGCTGGATTAGGGCTGTTGTGTGTATGGAAGTCGTCCCACGTCTGCTGGAGTTTATGTTGGAATGTGGGGTTGTGTGATAGATGAACTGGAAATCTTCAGGATCTGTATGGCGATAATTCTTTGGAGATTTGAATAGTGGCATGTATTAAAGCATGGTCTGAAACTGCTATAGGCTGGATTTCAGATTCCTTGACTTGAGGGAAAAGAGATGAAGAAACGCACATATAGTCAATGCGAGACTGTGTGTGATGCGCTGCTGACAGGCATGTGTAGTCTCTCTGTGTGGGATGAAGAGCTCTCCATGTGTCAACCATTTGCAGGGACTGGAGGATAAATGGAATCCCTATTCTGGGGCAATGTCTCTGGGAGCGAGTCGTTGATGATCTGTCCAGGGTGGGATGAGCAGTAAGATTAAAGTCGCCACATAATATAATGTGGGAATCTATCTGTGGCATAAGTAGTCTTATAATTGATTTAAAGTACAGTTTTCAGTACACATTTGGAGTGTATATGGAGCATAATACATATGTTGAGTTGTGGATTTGTATTGAAGTCAGGAGAAAACGGCCATCTGGGTCTGGAGTAACAGAGATAATTTCAATGGGGAGGGATTTAGAAGCTACAATAACAATTCCCCTGGCTTTGCTCGAGTAAGGGGCAGAGGCTATCAGTCTCCATTTGTACATCTGCAGTTTATGGGTCTCTGGGGGAAGGGGATGTGTCTCCTGTAGGCAGACTACATCTAAATTTTGCCTTTGGAGATAAAGCAGTACCTTGCGGTGTTTCATTGGGGAGTGGAAGCCTCCTACAGATGGGGCAGGTCCCATCTTTGCAGGGGATGGCGATGGCGACGCCAGCCGCCATCCCCCGCCAGCACCATAGCTATAGCGAGAAGGGGACGAGTGCACGAGAGGTGCGCGCATCCCCTTCCGACAGCGCTTCCAGCGCTTCCCCGGGTGGAGACGGGTTCCTCCCTGAAGTGGAGACGGACAGGGTTCCCATCGCCACGCTGACGGAGATTGAGACGCGCGTGAGACGCACGCGCGTCTCAGTCAGATAGTGAAAAAAGGAAAAAAGGACTCACTTCTCATCACCTGTCAAATCATTTCAAGGACTGTCATAATTGTTCCACTGACCATATTAGAAGATTTATAGGGTTAAGAAAAATTACCAGTAGCTGAGAGATAGAAACGTAGAAAATAATCTTGCAAAAACTGAAATGAAGTTGATCCATAAATGTAAGAATCTCACTCCTATAGGACTCAACCACGATTTTGAATTAAAATGGTTTCTGTGATTATTATCATTTTTTATTGTTTCATAAATACATATTTATACTTTTACTATATATATACTTTTATATATATATATTTTTTTTTATTATATTTGTATTTATTATACTCCAATATTGTATCCATTTACATCTATCTCCTTTCAGAGAAAACTCAAAGCAACAAAAAGCATTTGGATGAAAAAATGTAAAAGGAAAATTGTGCTAAACATAAAGTTAATAAAGAGAAAACATCCATATGAAATAAAAAGACGGTGCCAAGATCACATTGATGAATTAAAGGATCATTAAATGAACTCCTGGGCAAGCTGTTTGCGACCACATGCACCTTCAGGAGGCCATAAGCAGAAGTGACGTCATGACTAACTGAACCTCCAGGCGGGAAGCCCGCAGCCATGTGTATTTGGAAGACTCCGCAACCGGAAGTGACATCGTGGCCGGAAGTCAAATAGCGCTCCATGTTCAGAGCGCTATCAGAAAGTTTTTTGACTATTCTCATGTCGTTTTTATTATTACAGCAACGTCCCAGTATGTTGATATACACCCATAGCAGGGATATACACTGGAACAAAGATTGGAACAAAAAGGGGACAATGAAAACCCCGGAACCGGCACTGGAAAACCGGAAGTAAAGAGGCGGGATCTATACAGGAATAAAAAAGGAGATATCCACATACTGACTATGTATCCTGAGGTATAGACCACGCATCTCGAAACATGTTGATCATACTCAGTGTGCAGATATAGGATAAAGCAGAAGCATTTGGGTGAGTGAATCTGCAGTGTACCCTGAAAGCCCAGGTCCGGACTTCTGGTCTTTCAGGGAAACACTAGCAAATCCCTCATACCTTGCGGAAGCCTAAACCTATCATTAGCCACATTTTACTTTAATTTGATCTTTTTATACATTTTGTGTGTGTTACAATAAATACTTGGAAAAGAAAGAAACCTTTATGGACGTATCATTCCGCCACATACCGTGAGTACTGGTAGGCAGTCTTTTCAGCTCCACAAAGATACCTTTATTTGTGTTACTATACCATAACTCATTTGAGTTTGGTACATATCCTTCTTTTAGAAAATATATATGGGGAAATTTGTATTGATTCAGATTCACCCATTGCATGTGTATCCTGGTTCTTCAGTTACATATATTCATCGTGATTCAATCTACGACTCACAATGACTGATGATGGTAAAGATCATCCGGAGACAAAAGGACAAGGCTGAGAGGGGAGTATTATTTTTATTCCCTACACTCCTAGGTGACCAAAAAGGTGAGCGCCCATTTGCTGAGTATGAATCCATATTTTTTTTTGTTGTGTATAATGTAATGTACTATGATGCTGTTTGGGGATGCGGTCAAAATCCTGGCTCCGGGATCCCAACACCAGGACCAGAATCCTGTCATCAGTGAAGATGCTGGGCCAGAATCTCAACAGCCGGTATTCCGATAGTAAGTATGTTGGTGGTGTCCGGGTAGGCGATGTCTGCTGCCCGGCCCCCATACCCACTTCATAGCCTCATTACCATGAGAACGCCCAGCATTGTTTTGGGGATGCCCATGAAATGCTGGGCGTTTCCATATGGTAATTGGGCTGCCCAGCACCCTCGCCCTTCTCCACCCCCCGCCAGCCATGTAGGGTGCGTGCACCCGGCGAAGACAATGTTTGCCATGGGTGCACGCACCCTGCATCTGCACAGAAATGCGCATGCGTAGACGCACAACATCAGTCCTCCGTGCGAATGAATGGAGGACCGAATGAACCAGAATAAGCCCCAATATCCCTTGTCTTGTGTGCAGCTGCATTGGAATGTAGACAAGGAGCACTGTGTGGAGTAATGTGAATTCCAGACACTATTGTGTGGTGTAATGTGAGTTGGTACTAACATGTGGCCATGCCGCTTCATTGTGAAACCACGCCCCTAAATTTCCAGCATGCGATTGTCCATATTTTGAGTATGGAGGGTTGCATCAATTCCCTTCCATGGAACACCACCCACCCCTACATATGGGCCCCTGTCTCTGCATTTTCGCGGTGGGCCCTTCAAGGCAGGCCAACCAACCTGCCAAGTCCCTCCACGCTACGTGCCCATAAATTTTTTAGCAGGCACATCACTAACATATGAGCGCTTAACTGTAAACATGCATGTCCCTCACTGCCCTGAATAGCTGCCCTGAAGCTAGGCGCAGGCCAGGCATGATTCTGGTCGTAGCACCTGTGTTGTCTGGACCGCTACGATTACCTGTGATCACAATTTCAGGGCTCGCACATGCGCAGATATGGCTCAATAGTGATTTCTGCACTTCTACAAATGGGTCTGAATCAGGCCTTTAAATGACTAATCTGAGAAACCTACTGTATGTGCAATCTATTACAATATACAACTCGTATACCCTTTTCACACAGCACCTCGGGCCCGGTTATTGCCAGGTGGCTGACGTGCCGACCGCGGTTGAGGTGTGATATGAAAGTGGCAAAGCTTATATCCCCGGTCGAGCAACATGGCCATTCGTCATTTGGGTTATAAGAAGGGTTGATGTTTAATGGTTGACCCGGGTTTAATATGAAAGTGCCAGATCCGGGTCGGGCCTGGGATGGAGATCCCTTGACCGACCCAACTGAGCGATGTGAGAGGGGTATTATAGAAACTGATGTTGCTGAACATATAGTAATATAGTAAAATCTTAAGGATTTCACACAATTTAAATAAAAATATTTCCTAGTGCATCCTACAAACCAGGCTGCATCAGTGGCGTGAGGCAGGTGAGGCACAGCCTTTCCTGTCATACTAACATACACGCCAAAGTTTTCAATCTATATGTCAAAAATACCAATACTATATAAAAAAATTCTTATCTTTATAAAGGAGCCCATACACGCTCCGTTGTGGTCCGGCTCCGTTCTGTACAATGCGATGCGCTCTCCCGCGCATCACACAGTACGGTACAAAAAGTATGTGCTGCACATACTTTTTGTACTAGCTACATATCGTATCGGATCGCATCGCATGCAATCCGATACAATGTGTACTTTAAAAGTACATAACGGAGCCGAAAATGGGCTCCTTTATTCTAATCAAATACTCTAGTCAAAACTCTGGAGTAAAAAGTCTATGGCAGGTGAGGCAGTGCCTCACCTGACTACCTTTCTGCACATCTCAGCGAATCTCCAGCAGTGTATACTGCTGCACATGTGTATAATACTGGCATGTTCCCCATGGCACATATATTTTGTGTAAATTTGTCTCAGGTACTTGCCAGGGACTCCTCGGCCATTTACCTCACTGCACGTCCCTGGGCTGCATACCGTATAATTATATACATATAACCCAGTCACCGCAGATCAGTAACAAGCATTTGGAACTGTCCATACTGTATTACAGAACATTACAGTGTTAGCATAGAAAGCATATTGCGCTCGTGCTCTGGCATTCTGTCAGGGCTATTAAACAATATGGCAGCTTGTTTCAGTTTAATACCTATAAAACACACCATACAGTGTATATACTTACACCTCAGTCCCCGCATAACTTATACTGTCAGTTCTCAATAAAACAAGTGCTGCATCACTCTGCCTGTACTGTAACGCAGAGAGGAGCAGTAGAACATAGCTCAGATACTATATTACAATGTAAATGAAAAAAAATCCATATATACAGTAACTCATGATAGACATTGCACAGCAATACAGTGCCCTTAGAGCACACAGTAGTACTGAAGGTATTATATCATCGCCTAGTCAGTGTTCCTATCACACACTGCTGTATCAGTATCAGCTAAGCATCCCTAGCAGCACAGTGGGTGCCTCCTTCCATCAGCCTGTGCACACTGTGTACACAGTAGCAGCTGCGCTCAGTAGGAGTGGCACAGGGAGGGGGGGAGGGACCCTGATCCTGCTTGTCATTGCCTATTACTTATTCATTTCTCCCAGGGAGCGCTGCCAGCAGCAGCTCCAGTCTCTCCACCACTTCAAACTCCACTCTCTAACCGTTGGCTGGAAAGACTTTTTTTTTTTGTTCTTCAATAAGCCCCCCCATCCCTCCTCCTTTCTTTTAAACAGACAGAGAGGTCATTTAATACAAACTCATGTATCCATCTTTGCACAAATCCCCATTGGTGGAATAAAGTCCTCTGGATCTGTTTGGAGTTTACACTTTGTTTTGCATTATTATTATTATTTATATATTTTTCTCTGATATGGTTTGACAGTGATCTCTGATTGGGCTGTGGTTTTTTATACTTATTTATAATTATTATTATTATATTTATTGTGGATTTGGTGCAGAAGGGGGGGTTGTCCCGCTTCTGATCGGCACCCTGCTCTTGCTTGTGCACGGGAGCTGCTGATCCCAATAACTAAAGCGCGTGGCTCCTTTGTGTACAGCAGCTGCTGCTGGTCAATGCATAGGCAAGTCCTGTGGTTTTTTAGCTCCTTGCAGCTTTTCTTTTAAAATAAATAATAACAGCCCTGCAGCAGCCTCCAGCCAGCTCCCAGACTTCTGCCTCCTGCATCCAGCCTGCTGATCTGGGTTTTCTGCCTTCCTGGGAGACTTGCTCTCGGCTCTTTAATCCCGTTTTGCTTCTTCCTGCAACTTGTGTTTTATCTGCACCTGAGACTGGACACTGAAGAATCTGAATGCTGACCCACTAGGACTGAAACTTGCCAAGATCCCACTCAAACATGGATGTAAGGTTTTACCCAGCAGCTGCTGGCAATACCCTGAGTGGAGAATCGCCCAATCTGGACTTTTCCCAGTGTTTAGACTACTACAGTTACAAGGTGAATATTAATGTGCTTTTGTTTATATCTTGTTACTATGCATGTTATATATGACACTGTATGTACTTGGCATTGTTTGATCAGCTGTAGGGTCCCCTGGCTCTAATGCTACTGTAGGTGCTGTGCATGTATTGTGAATGAAATGTCATTTTTTAGAGAAACACTGGTCGTCTGCTGGCTTAAAGACAAGCAATCAGCGTGGTTATCTTTAAAGACCTCATGGTATCACTAATGTGTCATCAGACTTTTAATTAATGATTGGCTACTATTAGCTACATTACCCATCTAATTACAAAATGCTGTGGCTGTTTTGAACGCCATATGATCCAATTATTTGCAGTGTGTTAGGTTTGTGTGCTGTGAACTTTTCTGTGTTAAAGGCTTATTTTGTGTTTGTTTGCCCTAATATCACCCACGGTTGGTTAGATGCCTAGATGAGATGTATCCTAGCTAAATCCTTTGTCATAATGTAGCAGTGTTTTGACAACAGAATTATTTGATGTGAATGGATAGACACAGTGAGGAATGTTTGACTTGTACTGTGTGCACACTCATTCCTCTGCCTCTATTGATGAGGGAATAAATTCAGGCTCATGTTCTTTCCAGATTATAAACTGTTTATACTCATTGCTTAATCACTCTTCATAGCAAGTGAAGAGGAGAGAATGTAAACCACATTCTTTTCAGAAGAGATTAATGTATCTTTTTTTGTGGGGGGGATGATTCATAAATGGATACAATACAATGACAAATCTGTTTGTAAATATTACTTGCAGTGTAGTCAATTGATCATGTTCTATTTTTAAACTGTAGTGTTTCCCTGCTGGTCTTCTGTACATATATTCTTTTATCTCCTAGAACTTTGCATCCTGTAAAGTTGTGTTGTACATTACTCTTAATGCTGCAGCTGTGCCCATTCAAAAAGACAATGTGACTGATAAAAAGATGCAGTAATGTCAATGATGAGGGCCTCATTGCTTGTTCTTTACATCTGGGCAATCGTATCTGGATGTATTGAAAAAGTTTTGTCTTCTGATTTCTTGATTTGCCCAAAATACCATTTATTATGCGCCACTGAGGCACAGTTTCCAGTGATCTGGGATCTGGTGTAGTTGCAGATTAATCAAAAGTAATAGTTTTTATGTATTTTGAATACACTTCACCCCAGGAATAAGTCCTTTTATAAAATCACATTGTTGCTAAGTTTGCATATTTCCCACCAAAGTGCAACAAAGAATGAATGGCAGCATGCAATCCAGTGTGAATACTATTCTTTTACAGATGTAACTGCTAAACCAAACACTAATGTGAACTACTGTGCACTAATCAGGTCCTTCTGCTTAATGAATGTTTTACAGAGTTCTTGGTTACTCTGCAAGTATGTCTAAATACTTTTTGTCCCCACCTTTCTATTCCCTTTGATGACAACTTAGTCATTCTTGCATCATTATATATAAAATACACTATAAGTATACAACAGTGGAACATTATCTTTAGATATTTCTAATCATTTTAAGGGGGTATTTATCACCGCAAGGAGGGCATTAAAATACCAGCCAATCAGCTTCTGCATCGCAAATTACAAAGCTGCATTTTCAAAACTGACGGCTAGTAGCTGATTGGTTGGTATTTTTTTCTCACAATTTTATCTCTCCGCAAGCTTTGATACCTACCACCCTCAATATTTTCAGTAGAAGTTCTAAATATCTTCAACATCCCACAAAACTGTTATTGTATGATGTAATTCTGGAATGAATCTTTCTTTTACATTTTTCAAAAAGTTTATATTGTAGATTGAATTTAAATTGCATTTAACAATGTAACTCCTAAAAAGTTTGAGCAACTTAGTATTGTTGGACCACCTGCAGCAGACAGATCAACTATTCTTAACCAAGTTTTGGGTTAACAAGTGAAACCACCCCCCCCCCCAAAAAAAAAAAAAAAAAAGATAAACCTTTTTTGACAGATGAAGAAAAAAAAAAGCCAATGAATTGTTTTTAGGATGATAGTCTTCATAATAGCCAGAACCCAATAATTATGGCAGTTATTTTTTTATTTCCATTTTCATAGGCTACTGAGGCTCTAGGTAGGCAAAATGATGCTAAGTAACTGCTTAGAATATAAAATAGATTGGTTAAATGTACTAGAGATATTGAGTTTTTGTTGTCAGCTTCCCCATTTCATAAAAAGTGCACCTTAAGTAAATCTCCCACCACCTCCAATAATGAAAACCCATATAATGTAGACTTTAAGGTCTAACAGGATCGTCTCTTCATTTACCACACAAGTGGTTTGATGGCCGCACACATGGCCCAGTAGAGGTCATCGTCCCACTGTGACCAGTTTAAGATACATCTATTCATTTATCTTTCTTATGTTTAACAAGGGTTGTCATACAAATGTCTGGAGAGTAACGTATTTTTAAGATATAGAGATGAAAGAAAAAACAATGTAGCTAAAAAAATTTTGCTCAATTATTTTACTTTTTAAACTTCAACACGTAAACAGCAAAAGTTGAAACTACTGAATGTGATTATTTATTGATTCTCAAGTCTGTCAGTTTGATTACTATAAAAATATGGCAGTGAAACATGTATGATTAGTAAGTCCTTTTAACCTTTTCTGATATAATAATAAAGATACTTTTTTAATTGAATCTATTCTTCCGGGTAACAATATATTTTTGTTTACTTTATGGGTATTTTAAGAGACTAAAAGTAGATGGTGTCTCTGCAATTCTTTTGAGTGTAAACCTGAATGGAATCATAACATTTTATATTACATTTATTCAAAACCTAATAATTCTATTATCAAATTTAAGATTGCATTTTGAATCTTTTTGTTTTTGATGAAACCTCCATTTTCAGTTGAATACTAGAACACACACAACTCTTTTGTCATGGGCCAGTCTTTTTAGTGAAGCTTAGTTTCTTCACACACACAAACTGTACCTACTGTAAAACACCTGTAGAGTTAGAACATGCCCAAGTGGCGACTATCATGTTGGGTGGCTACAACATTTTATAGTTTTTGGACTGTATCTAGACTGCCTGCCATAGAAATCAGTATTGTCTTCACAGGTTTGACTGGCATCCCAAGAAACTTTATAGGATTTCTATTTGTTATGTCTAAATTGGGTATTAGTTCAGTACATTATAACTTATTGTTTGACTAAATGACATAAATCATTCAAACTGGTTTATTAAATGTAAATTACGGGAAGTGAAGAAAATATTTATTTTTTTGTGAATATTTTATTTGCAGTTAACTGTTTATAGATTAGCCAAAGCACAGGTGCTCAAAGTCGACCCTCCGGACCCAACACAGTGCATGTTTTGAAAGTCTCCTCACAGAATCACAAGTGAAATAAATAACTCCACCTGTGGATCTTTTAAAATGTGTCAATGAGTAATGAATGCACCTGCCGGATGACCTAGAAAACATGAGCCGTATGGGGTCTTTAAGACTGTGTTTGAGAATCTCTAAGCTAAAGTATTGCTTGCACAAAAGAACAGTAACCCTGGACTATTTCAATAGTTTGAAAATTGAGAAAAAATGTACTGTATCGAAGTTTTACAGGCAACTTAAAAATAAAATGTGATTTAAATATTGTTTATACAGTACTGTTTAGTTCCAACAACTGTTACAGTATGTATACCAAGAATGGAAGTAAGTCCCTCAACCAGCATACCATTAGAATATATGAATAAAATCTATCTGGGGTAGTGATATACTATAGGGCCAACATGGAATTGGCCATCAATCGTCAGAAACTAAATGGTATCTTATTAAAAGAGTTAAATGGTAACATAGAACAGGGACTCATTTCAGGTAACATTTTAAGAAAAAATGGAAGTCAAAACTGATTGCCTTCTATTAAATGGTTGCCGGTTTTCTACTGGTGCAGAAAACTTTCATTTGATTGTTGTATTATTCTATTGCATCTGTTGGACTTGTACTGAGTTGATTTATTTAATCTCCAAACTGCATTTTGTGGTTAAAAGATATGGGTTAATGGTAAAAAGCCCTTGTAAATCTAAACAAGTGGATCTCAAACTCTGTCCTCAGGACCCAAAGCAGTAAATGTGTTTGAGGTACCTAATACCCCTTTTCCAACGTACCACCCGGGATTTTAACCCCGTTGCAGGTGCCCAGGACCCGGGATTTTAGTCGACTAAAATCCTGGGTAGAGCCATTCATACAAACGCTAGTCCTGGGATTATGCGTGTGCACGTAAAAGATACCGGGATTTTTGAGTGTGTCTGAAAGGGGTATAGATGAGTGCATTAGTGTATTCACTTCCTGAAAGGTTTTAAAGAGCAACAAGTGGAGCTACTTAAAGTTATTTCACTTGTGATTTTGTGGGAAACCTGAATAACATTTCAGGGGGAAATTTTCCTAACATGAGAGTTGTATTTTCCATGGGATGTTGCTATAGTGAACCAATGAGAATCTAATTATTTATTTTGAAGATCATTTATAGTATCTGATTGGTTGCCCATAGCAACATCCCATCTGAAATAGAACTCTCATCTTATTAAATTTCTCCTGTAATGTTTTGGGTCCCGAGGACTGAGTTTAATAACGTATGAGCTAAACAATTGAGAAACACTTGGCCAAATATAATGCCATATGAACTCTGAGTCTTTTTGTAATGGGGCAATCCTTTACAAGGCATGGTTTTCATGATTGCCCCTTTAAATAACCTCCAAGTTCGGGCGGCATCCTGCTTGGCTGCCAAACTCTGAGGCTATTAGGGCGGTTTCACACTTTCCGGCTCCTGCCAGACGGGAAATTACCGCATGGCTTAAAAGCCGTGCCACCCCTACAGTGTGTGATGGACAGCTCTGTGTCCATTCACACTGGACGGTCACGGCGCGGCCGCCGGGTAGCAGCCGGATCTTACCACTGCCGTGCCGTGGCCGTCCCGTTCTGCCCATTCAGTGTGGTGTGGAAGGCAATGGGCGCCTTCACACACCACGGAAATTACCGGATACTTACGCCCGCCCCCATGTGACGAGTAGGGCGGGCATACACCCCGTCAGACTGGAAATGCCAGTCAAACTGTTTGGACCCACCCCCATGTGACGAGGGGGCGGGGCCACAGGATCTCCAAACCGGACCATGTGAAAGGTCCAGAAATCCGGCTAAAAGCCGGACAAAGTGGGTCCGGCTTTTTTCCGTCCGGTCAAAACCGGAGTGTATGAAACCAGCCTCACAAGGCCAATACTGTGTTTTATAGGATTTTTTAATATGCCAAACTCTAGAATCATTGCTTTTTTCATTTGTGGTAGTTTCTTTTAACAATGGATAAGGTTTATACAAATTACTTCTTTCAAAAAAAGGGATAACTTTTAATAGGAACTAAACTTGTATCAATAACTAATTTGTAATAAAACGTAAATCCCCATGATGCAATATTCACTATTATGAATTGCGTTTATTTGAAAGCTCTGTTAATTATGTGACCTCCCGATAAGATCTTTTCTTAACAAATGCATTATTAAATAACGGTTACTCTTTATGAGGTCCATATTTTTTGAACATGTAAAGTCCGTCTGTTATCTACACACATTAAAAACAGCCATTTTGTGGCCTGAGTAAATATTATGATAACTGGGCCTATCCAGTGGGAATTGGTGACATCACTGGAACACTTCATGGCCAAACATTTATTAATGCAATGAATTGACAGTGTGCATTCTCTTACACCCACAATAGTTACACTCACGCTAATCAGCTTGTTTTGTCTGATATAGATTACAGCATTATTGTAACCTGCAATATAATTAAGGATTCACTTCTGATTTTTAAACTATTTAAAACATTTGAATCTATGCTACACTATGTAACCTCTTCAGTTGAACCAGTCCATATTACTACATCATTTTACTTGGTTCTTCTTCTGCTGGGATAGATATTTACAGTTGGGGACATTGTGGAAACACCAGTCTTGAGGGCCAAAGTTTCAGAAACCTTACACAACATTTTCCACAGAAGGTAATCTAGTTTAACGCTAAGGAAAATGCTTATATTTAAATATAATAATGCACTTTTTAAATGTATTAACTTTTTTAAATGGCTTTTCGGGTGGTTGTTTGATCTTAAAGGTCAGACTTTAAACAAACAGTAGGTCAGTCAAAATTATGGCAAGCTAGCCGTATCCTGCTGTGGTGAAGTCATCATGTGATCATGCATGACCACTTGCTCTTTGGGAGTTATTCTGGTGGATTCGTTCTGATGCGAATTCACACCCTTGCTAGTCAAACAGATCCCGCCTTGCGAACTGTGGTACGCCAGCCCACAATTTGCACGGTGCGTACGTTCGCACTGGCTGCGAAAATATGTTTTACATAAACATCTATTCGCAGCCTGCGGGGGAACACCCACATCATTCGATGGTCGTTGACCATCGAATGATGTGGGACAGAACGATGTCAGCTGCCCGCCCCCCTGCACCGCATCATCGGTCCATTAGCATCAGAATACCCAGCATTCTCATGGGAACACCCGTGAAACGCTGGGCGTTCCCATAGCCCCCCGCCCACGAGTTGTTCACCATGTGCAAACAACAAACATCGGCGCTGTGCGAATGGACCTTAATGAGGTCCTTTGACCAATCAAATGTTGTGTGAGCGATCTGAGTTAAGCAAGTACAAAAATAAAACTTTTAAAATATTTACGCAGTTTCAATCAGAATATTTTTTTTGTCCCAGTAAAAGTAATAGATCAGAATGTTCTCTTATCATGACTTGATATCCAATACATTCAAATCACTCATGATATTCCTGATTTTCAGACTGACTGTATAGCTAATTGCTGTATTGGTCAAAACGAATAGGTTATTGTAAGAGTTGCGAGCCGTAACACACGCCAGGAAACAGGTTCATAAAAAATCCCACATTTAATGAGATTAAGGTCAACTTCTGTCATCAAAACCCATAGGCGATCCTGAAAACAAAAACCAGACTTAATTGTACAGAAGAACATTTCCTAGTTTGATAAATTGCAAAATCTGACATTTGGCAAAATGTTACCTCTGGTATTTATAGTCTGTTTCTGAAACAGAACAGTGAAATGTTTTGTGTATAGGAAATCAAAATACTCTGTAATAAAACAAAACTTTTTTTGTATAACAAAATGTTAACTGTCTGCATTTTTTTGATTTAAACTGGATGGCAATATAAAGTAGGGTTCATTCTAGCACTCGTCTTTGAAAACCCATGCACTTCCTCTGCCCTGCCTGGGGTGTTGCTGGCTGCTGTAGTGCTTCTAGCACAGTGTGGTCTGTATATCAGCACTGAAATTCAAACCAATCCTGTGCTAGAAACAGCACAGCAGACAGCGACACCCCAGGCAGGGAACAAGAACTGCACTGGTTTTCAAAGATGGTGGGTGCTAGAATGAACACTATGTGGATCTTACTTTTGGCTTTTATACTTTTCAGTTGAGCGTTCTGAAAGAAAACCGTTCCATGGATCGTTTTCTTACTATTAGATGTGGTACAAGCTGAAATAAAATATTAAACCACATTCATCCATGTTACAGTAAATCCGTTATTTGCACCCTTGAATTTTCCACCTTTAAACAACTCAACAAAGCAGCAGACAGTAAAGTATCTAAATTAGATTGTCTACAGAGGGAAAAGGTGACATGACAGCGCACTACTTTTTTACATATGTGGCATGCCATCATAAGATTATTTCTATCTTGCTTTAATACAGAATGTTGTTTGAACTGGCTAGTGAGGAATATAATGAGGACTGAGAGAAATCTTCCTAAGGCTGCTGTTTGAAATGCTGACCTTGACTGTAGCAGCTGTAGTAATTATTAGGCTGGAGAGCTGACTCATCATTTTGGTGGTGGAAGCATAATGGCTGACACTCTGCTAATCAAACCACTGTTGGTAGTAACTTAATGTTTTATATTTAGTCATCTTTTCCAAAATATTTGAATCTATAACCACCCTCTGTGTTCTATGTATATTTTCTCATGACTGATGATAAATAGGAACGATGAAAGGTCTCTGGTAGAACTGGTATTTTTAGTGTGGGAATGAGGTAGTGATGAGCCAATTTTGTACATTTTAAATTGTAGCAGAATGATTCATTTTTTGCAAAGATCCAAGATTCAACCTTTGTTACAATTTTGTCTAGACATAGAATGAGGACAAATGTACAGAATTCGGCAGCTGAATGAGCAATGTGGTGAATATATTGTGTTCTGGTTTTGAAGATGTTAGTTGCAAGTAGTATATAGTTCTTAGTACAGTATATAATATAATACCATGCATCTTCCCTAGTTGATTTCTAATCTACAGTAGACAAGATGGAATGAATAGTGGAATACCCCAAATTACATAGAATTCTCCAAACCGAAATGATGAAGTATTTCTAAAAGATATAACCAGCATCTAAAAATAATTCAGCATTCATTTGTGGTCTGGTACTTGTTGGAAATTCCTGCATGTCATTAAAATAGACCAGACATTTCATTATTTTTGGCACAACCGAGCAGTTGTGGCAGTGTACAGTATTTAGTCAAATTATAACTAACACAAATACAGAGTAATTTAATCTGACTCCGTTTGGTTAAAAGTGATTAAATAAACTAATTCTGTAGCTGCAAAAAGTTTCTTCTTGCTACTTGTTTAAATTAATAAACTCTAATTAATTTCATGGAACACCTAGTGGTATTTGTTTTGGCAGTGCATATTTTTTTTTACCCTTAATGTCTTATTCCCTTTAAGCATTAAATTGCCATGTAAGACAGGGTTTTAGAAGACTTATTTCATCCAATATTAGAGCTGTCATCCTCCTTTCACACAGCACCTTGGACCCTGGGTATTGCTAGGTCATTAATGTTCACACTGCATCTTTGTCGTACACTTGCCACCCCTGTGTCTTACATGTGACTGTCCTGCATGTCACCTACTACCTTGAAGCGGAGGTCTGCATACACAGCCAATCCGCAGCTGCTAAGCATATTCAGGTCGCACCGTTTACTCTACACTGTTACCCCGGTCCTTCTAGGGACGGACCCTGGTAGTTAGTTACTACTGTTCTGAATGAAGCACTCTTCATTCTTCATGAAGCCACCTTAGAGTGGTCCTATTCTTTTGATGGTGTGTTTGATATTTCAGATGACCTTAACATGTATCGCTACATGTCAATGTGTAGAATAATGTTACTCCCAGGATAAATGAAGCACAGATGTAATTGTAAGCAGGGCGCACAAGATTATATATAAGCCATACTTTCCTCAACAGTGTTACAACGTTCTTCAGACAGACATAATGGCCATTTTTTTTCCTGGTTTTATGTTTTAATGCAATAATTTTGCAAAATTGATCTCCTAATGGAACGGTTTGAGACCCCCTCCAGTGGTCTTTAATAAACTATTATACTAGACAAGTGTTCAGAACACACATTGGTCCAAAGTACACATTTTAATGTTCTCCATGATCTGAAAAGACTGTCAAATCCACAATAGTGTTCATTCTAGCACCCGCCAACTTAGAAAACCCATGCAGTTCCTCTTCCCTGCCTGGGGTGTCACTGTCTGCTGTGTCTGCTGTAACTTAACGTAAAAGAGAATATTTAGACTATTTTCATGTTTCTGCATTTCTTTTAAGGTGTATGCACAGTGGATGATGTATGCACTGAAAGACATTGATGACCAATTTCCCTTGAACTTCCCCAGTGTCCTGGACGAAAGATGCATACACACTGAACAATTTGACGAAAGATGAATGATCTAGCTACAGTCTCTAGGCTTTAAAAAAAAATTGAGCTTCCTCCACAGTCGACGAACAATCTTGATGAACGACTAGCGGTTATGCACATCATTGTTTGTCATTCATCATTTGTACCCTACACACTGAAAGATATTTTGACCAATATCGTTCAGAACGGCCAAAAAGAATGATATTGGTTAAAAAAATTGTACAATGTGTATGTACCGTTACTGTACTTTTACTATTCTACACTTCTAACCTGCTGCAACTCCTACCAATACAGTATATTGCTATTTATTTTGAGCTTTATTTCATGCTTTTAAGTTGTCCTTGTATGACATGACAACATTGTTCTGATTTGGGTCAAGGAACATAAACACAAAGTTACCTTCTGGATAGAATTGAAGGATATTCTGATGACCTAGTAGAGCAAGGAATGGTCCACTTTATATGATCAGCCTCTCTTAATTAAAAATATCCATTAATGAAACAATAGTTCTAATACCGTAATAGTAGAATTTAAAATGTGCAAAATAAGCAATTACCAGCAGATATTTATTTTCAATATGCAAGGTTTCTGTGGCTTAAGGATGTAAGAGACAAGTACAAAACAAACATTTACACAAAGTTGCGGAATCTAGGATCATTGATCATACACAGGTGTTTTCTAGACGTTTAACACATATATTCATAACGGGCATAATGCATCTGCGAGTAACACTGCAGTCACACCAACCTAAACACTTTGTACAGTTACAACCAGTGGCGTAACTATAGCCCGCAGCCCCCGCGGTGGCGGGGAAGCGCTGAGAAGGCATGGGCCTGGGGGTCTGCAGGGCTATGGTACCTGCTGCCATCTGTGGGTCCTGGTTCCCACTGCGCCCCCCCCCCCCCGGGTGCAGCCAGTACCTCCTGCTGCCGGTGCTCCTGTCGGGTCCCCCCGGCTCTCCTGGCTCCAGCTGCTACGGTAATAAAAAGTAACACTTAGAAAATGGCTGCCCCCATACAGCAGACCATTTTTTAAGGTTGCTAGAGGAGGCCGCCATCTCCTCTAGCATCCTCAGAAACGGTCTGCATTATGTGGGCAGCCATTTTCTGAGTGTTACTTTTTATTAGCAGCAGGAGGCGGGACTCGAGTCCCGACAAAAGTGCCGGCTGTATGGGGGGGATGTGGGCACTTTGTTAATCCTAGGGGGGGCAAAAATTAATTAGTTACGCCACTGGTTAGAACTGTACTTTAATCTAAAAATAAAGCACTAGTTTCACTAACTGAAAATAATTGTATTCGTTTGAGCGAGTTTTAGAATTACAAACAAAAAGCACATGTAAATGGAAGTAATAGCACCATGTGTACTTTTTTTATTTTTTAATTAACATCTCGTGGATTAGTGTGTAAATAAAAAGAACATTTTAGATGACCTTGTAGCTACACACTGATAAATACACTGATAAATTATCCAGGGGCTATAGTGTATTACAGCTTAATGAACGATTTAAAAATTGATCTAGAATACAGAAGAATTAATACCGGATGGACAGTAGACAAATGCCAATGGTCATACCGCTGCTTTATAGCATACCATAGGTGTAGTCAGTGCAGACCTTCACTGGTTTTCACAATACCTATTATTACATCCATACAGCATTTATCATATGGTGAATGCAGCATTAAAAATCACTTTATGTATGCACAATTAATGTACTTGAATGAAGCTTTATTGCACAGAAAACTTTCGGTACTCTTTACCTAGCACGGCGCCCACGATTTTGATCGTGGGCATCGTAGGTAAAAAAATCGCGGGCATCGCGGCCATTGAATGCGCTAAAAATCGGGTGCGACGCGATGCCCGGATTTCCCATAGGGAACAATGTTAAATTTCTCAATTGACCCGATTTTACTGTTCAATGCCTCAATTGACACGATTTTTCCATAGGAAACAATGTTAAATGGCCCACAGAGGCCAAATAGGCACCCTAAAGTGTGAAATGGCCCCACAATTGTTAACGCCACCCCACGATCAACGTCAACCCGAAGCGTGGCGAGCCCGCAAGGGGCGGCGGTACGCGTCCTACGACCTTTTCATACCCCCACTATCCACGTCGGCGTGGAGTTGAGAATAGAATAGTGTGGCGAGCCCGAAGCGTGGCGAGCGCAGCGGATACCTTCACAGGTAAACGCGTCCCTTCGCGGGCTTCACAGGTATCCTCGTCCCCTCGCGGGGCTCGCTGCGCTCGCCACGCTTCGGGCTCGGTGGCTCGCTGCGCTCGCCACACTATTCTATTCTCAGCTCCACGCCAACGTGGATAGTGGGGGTATGAAAAGGTCGTAGGACGCGTACCGCCGCCCCTCGCGGGCTCGCTGCGCTCACCACGCTTCGGGTTCACGTCTATCGTGGGGTGGCGTTAACAATTGTGGGGGCCATTTCACACTTCAGGGTGCCTATTTGGCCTCTGTGGGCCATTTAACATCGTGTCAATTGAGGCATTGAACAGTAAAATCGGGTCAATTGAGAAATTTAACATTGGTCCCTATGGGGAATCGCGGGCATCGCGTCGGTCGCGTCGCACCCGATTTTTTTAGTGCATTCAATGCCCGCGATGGGCGCCGTGCTAGGTAAAGAGTACCAAACTTTCTATGTGCCTGGCCATAAAAAGCCTTCGTCAAATTAACAAGTTCTCCCAGCTACTGCTTGTGCCAAGGCATAATTGTACAATGATATAATTAAGCATAATCTTAAGGTAGCCGTAACATTTTTTCAAGATTCTGTTCGTCTAGTTGTCTGGTTGGAAGAACATCTGGTTTTGTATGAGAGCACATGAACATTGTCCATTTGCATTCAAATAATGGTCCGGCATGATTGTGCCGATAAATTAGTCAAATCCAATGTCGCCAAATTACTTTTCTTTTGTCTGGTCTCCAACATATACTGTAGGAGCAAATTGATTGTCATTGACTCAGAGATAAATATATCACATGTCCTGAAGACGGACAATGCCCGAAACGCTGTAGACGCAAGTAAACTGCTTTTTTCACAATTAAGACCCGGAGTGACATCTGTTTGTTATATCGCCATGTGTGTGGACTCTGTTCCATAAAGTGATGGGCACCTGGGCATTGTATGGCCATTAGATGAAAAGGATGGGCAGTGCCGGAACCAACAACATGTGTGTATAATTATCAGGTTTTGGTTCCAATGAGTTGGATGATTGGACAATAAAGTAAGGGATATGCCAACTTCAGCCTTTCTTATGGTAGAAAGTGCAAGCAATAATAACATGCAGTACCTCTAAGGTTTCACACTTGTAAAACCAATACCGGGTTACTGGATTTCAGAAATATAATCTTTGTTCTAATGTTCACTTGCAAGACACTTAATGGAGTGCATCAATTTCTGTTGTGCAGAAATCAACTTCATTCCAATATCCTAAGCCGAGCATTTCATTTAGGTGAAACCAATTCAGAACATTACTTATGATCCATTTAGTTGACCTCGAGTGCACTGAAATAAGTCTGTGTTCTTTTGTTAAGAAACATGTCCATTTGCTTCTGTACAAAACTGCTAATCCAAAATGACGTTTCATAGATTGGAAAGAATCTTCACTGTTAAAATAAAAGTTTAATGTATTTTCATTTTTCTTATCGGCTTATAGAATTTTTTTTCATTTTTTTTTTTTTTTAAAACAAAACCTATTTAAAGGAAAACAAATTGCATTTTTTTCATTATAAAAACAAAGACTGTCAAGACGTTGAACCCAGTTGTTCAATTAATGACCAGTATTTGCAAAGTGATACTAGCCTACGAACCTGCATAGTGTAGGTTGTCACGGTGCACCTGATAGACAGCGTAATGATGTGAGAGTGCATTAAGTACAAAAGTCATTTTAGCTCGTCTGGATTTCATGTAATAGAAATAACAAAATCTCAAATACAGGCATATGCTGACATTTTAAAATGTGTTAGTAAATAATAAGGGATTCTGAAGCTTTTCCGGTAAGAACTGAAATTGGGGCGATGAGTCCTCATCTCCATAGTAAGTTTAAAAAGGTGACCTGGATTCCTCACTGTTGTGCCATTAATATATATATATATATAATAAGAGACTGAGACAACAGAAAAAAAGTTACAACATAATATAAATAGAACAAAGGAAATCTTTACAAGAAGATAAGGCGACAGATTGGGCCTGCCATGACTAGGACAGCTCATATTCAAGGGGACTTGGGTAGCAAACTGATATGGGGTATATGATGGATTGACTCTAGGTCGACAGTCAGTAGGTAGAGCACTAGTGATCGACCGGATGTAGGTCGACAACTTTAAATGGTCGACATATTCAAGTTTGACAGTGACAGGCGGCCGACACAAGAAAAAATGTCGACATACGTATGGTCCACGCTGAAAAGGTCGACACAAGTTTTTAATGCTTTTTTGGTGTCTATGTCGACAGAGACACCGTATAAGTGTACCACATACCCTCACATGGCTCACTGCGCAAGCCATGCTTCGGGCACATTGTTCTATTCTCCAAGTCTGTCTAAACCCAAAAAAAAAAAATGAAAAAGCTTGTCGACCATTCCTGTTGACCATTTAAAGGTTTCGACCTATTGGTGTGAATGACTGTCGGCCTAGAGACAATCTATCATGAGTCCGGAAACCGTAGCAAATGTAGACAGAGAGTTACCGGGAAATTAAGGGAAGGTGGATCACGAAGAGGGCGTCATTTTAACTGAGGCTTTAGGGCAGGCATTCCCAACCACGGTCCTCAAGGCACACCAACAGTGCAGGTTTTAGTGATATCCACGCTTCAGCACAGATGGTTTAATCAGGATCCCTCAGATACTAATTAAGTCACCTGTGCTCAAGCCTGGATATCTACAAAACCTGCACTGTTGGTGTGCCTTGAGGACCGTGGTTGGGAATGTCTGCTCTAGGGTTTGAGAAGTACTAAATCTTTAAGCATAGCCCTATTTTGTTCTCTTTTAACAGCAGACATCATTGTGTTGTAGCAGGTAACCTCATCATTTCATCATTATGAAAACTTTATTTAGAAATATTGATTTCTATAATTTAAGTGGAGGGATAACGGACTCATGACAAAATTACTGTAGACAAGGGGACCAGTGGTGGCTGCTGCATGTGGGCCGCAGTTCCAACCACCTATTACATGAGGTGTGCAGATAACACATACAGTATAAACATACATGTAATGTTATATGTAATATATGTGCCTTGCAGATGACAGGCGAGGAATAAAATTAATTTATTGTATGCTTGTTAGCTATCGCCTGTCATGATGTATTGTGGGGGGAAAAGCTCTTAAGGTGACTGCCAGATGACTGTGCCAATGTAACTTACTGATGGAACCATTACGTTATGCACATTGGTCTACAATGCTGGGCAACCTAAAACCAAAGGTTCCTTTCCACGCCACAAGCATTAGGTCCTACATGCCAGTTGTATAACCTTCTGTACATGCACATGGGCAGTATGTATCATGAGATCCTGAGTGCACATACACATGTGTGTAGCAGCATTACAAGGGGGGCTACATGTGTATTACCCTAGGGCAGGCTTGGCCAAACTATGGCCTTCCTGCTGTTGTGAACCTACAAGTCCCATCATGCCTAGCTACAGTTTCTGTAGCAGGTGATGCTAAAACTATGACAAGGCATCATGGGATGTGTCACAACAGCTGGAGGGGCCACAGGTTGGACATGCCTGCCCTAAGGCACCTGGAACCTTCAATCGGGTCCTGTTTAAGCAACAGTTTATCAAGCATCCTAAAGAGGATTGGACATGGTACCCACCAATGTGTTTTTAATGTGGATACTTATACCCTGACCAAAATCTAATCATTAGTCCTTATTCATAGAGCTACCTTCAATGCATTAATGTGATACAGCAAATTGAAAATGCAGTAGTAGGAATATGCTATCATTTCATCTTTTCACTGGGAAACTGTAAATTGCGATGGCATTTAATTGGCCAACAAGAGATGATTTCACTGATGTAGTAGTGCACACAAAGCGTTTAGTATCTCTTTTATACATTTCTGTTTCCCATATTCCATTAATGAATAGTCCATTAAAGGAATCTGCTGTATTCCTTATGTAACTGTTTGTGTTGCTGGTACAATATGCTATCACCCTCAGGGAACTCTGTAACAAGTAAGACACAGCTTGTGTAATGGTCGCATTAGTGGGCCCAGATGCTCTTTTGGTAGCCATAAAGGATACCTCGGAACTATGCTTCTATTTAATGTTTGCACAAGCTGGTCATGGTTCGCACGATTATTCTTGCGCATGTGCTGCAATATCACTGCGTATGCATCAATGTGTTACTATGATACCGTTCGCAATGAGGATTTCATATAAAAGTGATTGACCGGAAATGACAGTTTGAAAGTGATAATGGGGAGTGGTTGAAAAAATGCAGACGTGTCCTTGCATTTTGAAGCACTTCTTTTCTTATATGACTATTAGTATGCATAGCAGGGAGAAGGCAATGAACCACTCACTCAATTTTTGCTAATGCACTTCCTTCCTAATGCTAGACAAACAGATTTTTGTTGACCTGTCCGATTACCTTTTTAGGTTAAGCAGATCTACCCTGATCACCTAAATGGGCTCCTCCTATCTTTAAAAAACAGAAATCTGACCGTACTATTGGTACTTGTGTACTAGCACGGCGCCCACGATAATTAGTCGCCCGATTTTTGATCGCATCGCATGCCATACACCCGATGGCATGCGATGTGATGCGATTTTGCCCCATATATGATGTTAAATTGTATAAGCACCCTAATGGGTGCTTACAATGTTAAATGCACCCCTACGCCACCCCCCGCCACCCCCCAAGTATAAACGTGAACCCGAAGCGTGGCGAGCGCAGCGGTACGCGTCCTACGACCTTTTCATACCCCTACTATCCACGTCGGCGTGGAGTTGATTTTATAAAGTGTGGCGAGTGCACGTGTATACCTGTGAAGTTCTGCGCATCCCCTGTATCTCTTTCCTTGCTGCCCATCCTCAAGTACACTACACTGTCTGGCTCCCTGTGTAATCTGTTTTTCTCCCTTTTTCTTTTAGCCTTCAAGTTTATAAGAGCAGAACTCTTCTCAGTCATGTCTTATCACCGATAACGGCCGTGGATTGTCGCGATCCCGGCCGCAGATCAACAATCCACGGCCGTTTTCAGGGCCACACCCCCTTTGCGACGATCAGCAGGCGGGACATTAAATCACGCCTGTCGTTCAGCTGTCGGGCTGACCGCAAATGGGCCAGGATCACGTCTGTTGGCAGGGATCGACAGCTGTGATCCTAGATTGAATACCCCCTCAGTATCTGTTGTGTGCATCTATAATCAGTACAATAGTCAGTGCCATACTGTATTACTACTTTTTTATGTTTTTTTTTTTTTTTTGTCTTTTTCACTACAATTATGACCTATCGTGTCTTGAAATTTATATTTTTTTTTAACAAATTACGAGACTACGTCTTTGTTTAAAAAATAATCAGTCATGGGGGAAATTGACTCAGATGGGAGTTCTATTTTTCATGGGACGTTGCTATGGGCAACTCATCGGAATCTACTTATCTATTTAGCACCTTCTAGAACTTAATAGTATCTGGTTGCCCATGGCAACATCTCATCTGAAATATAACTCCCATCGTAGTAAATTTCCCCCTATTTGTTCTTACACATGTGGCACATTTTTCAGGCTTTCAAAAAAGATAGTTGTTAAGTAACCTTAAGTAAAAATAAAACCTGTAAATTTTAAACCTATAAAAAAAGTGTTGCAAGCTGTACTGTATCAAATAAATCTGAGCCAATAATAGCTGAGGGTCACCGTCAAACATTCATGTGGTCACATTTGATTTCTGTTGGCTAAGAAAATAAAAGCAAACCTCATCAATTTCTCACCGCTTCATAGGTGCCAATTTATGTTTTTGCTGGTGGGTGCTCAAGCCAAAAATATAGGGGAGTGGCTTCCTGGGAAAGGGGCATGGCCACAAAAGAATACTGTACGCAGTACAGTTGTCTCCAATATTCAAATTATGGCAACAGTGCAAAATACATAAAGGGGAGTGCAGTGGGACATGGGCGGGTGGGCCGCTGCTGAGCGGGTGGGTGCTCATCAATTTCCATGGGTGCTCGGGCCCTCAAGCACCCACAGAATCGGCACCTATGCACCGTTCCATAGGTAATTGTCGTGGTGTCAGTTCTCTTATTGCCACAATTGGTAACATTATAATCTTTTCAGAAGAAAAAAAAGAAACTAATCAAAAGTAATTAGTCTTTCTCTGCATACGAAAACGAGGTACTCACATGTAACCGATAATAGAGAACAGAGATTTATTTTGAAAGCTTTAAATAAACACAGAATTAAAAAAAAGTGCCCGGCTCCTCCTTCTCTTTGCAAGAACTTCTCATCAAAGACATGTTGTATGAAAGTGAAGTAGACAACTCACAAGCCCTGCAGGATTTAGCAAGTTATTATATTTCACATCGTATGTACTTGATTCTCTGTGATGCCTACACTACAAATAATAATTTATTTTTAATATAACGTGCACAGTTCTGCACATCAATAATAAAAAGTGACATCTTAATGTCCTTTGTAATGTCTATACTAGTGTTTTTCTTTTTCTTCCCCAATCTTTTACTTATTAGCGAAATGACGAGACATTAATATAAAGTGGGCTGGACATGCATTGCAATTTCTCAGCTAACTGTAAAGACAAAAATAAAAAAAAAACTCTTTAGAAAATACAAAGGGTTTGATTTAAGTTAGTTTTGTTTCTTTTAGAATAGCGGGGGGAAAAGTAGGGCGTCACTGCTTTGGACGTTTTTAATGAACTGCAAAATACTGACATTTTCCCTATAAAAGTCACACTCTGTTTAATTAGGTAGTTAAATACAAGGGGCTATATTAAAACAAGCTTGGTGAAATGTCATAAGTAGCATGAAACAAAACAATGTCTCTTTTATACCCATGGCTGGCAACTGAAATCTTGGGGCCTGGTATACTGATATACAGTATCTGGGGGGGACCAATACCCCGCCCCCTTGAGCAGAACATTTTTAGTGCACTTCATAATGAATGTGTTGTTTTTTTTATTGTTACAAAAATAAACAAAATATTCAATTAACATTCACTATACCAGATGGGGGAGGGGCAAGTACCCTTACAGGAATCCAGGTGGGTGCCTTCATGAACCATTGCTAGGCACTGCACTATTACAGCCATGCTTGCTGTCCCTGAGCCCCTAAGAACCTTGGGGCCCCTCACAAGCTTGGAGCCCAGTACAGGTGTCCCCCTCCTCCCCCCCACCCTGTCACCTGCCCTGTTTATACTTGATTGTTTATTTGGCAAAATTGGATTGTGTGTAGTTATTGTATTTTTTTATTTTTATTTTAGAAGGTGCTATTTTTGGTTTTACTCAAGTTCAGAACATTGTATTTTGGTTGGTGTGCTTATTATTTCCACCCCCCCCCCCCTAATTTATTATATGCCATATTAATGTATACCCAGGTACACACTGGGTGATCCCCGTTAACCACCCATGGAAGCGCATCTGTTGTTGCCCTGGCCGATAAAATGAGCGATAGGAAGCCCTGGAAGGGCTCAAATTAGCGATATCACTTATTTTATCGCCCGCTGTGTATGGGGCTTTAGTGCATGTTTCGATGCAGTTAAGCATAATGCACTTTAGGAAAAGTTTATGCTACAAAAGTATATTACCCATAGTTTTCACCTAACACCCACCCTGCACCTTCCAAATACCACACCGTTCCTCTTTCCTGCCTAGAGGGGTCGCTGTTTGCTGTGGTGCTTCTAGCACAGGTCTGTTCTATATCTCAATACAGACCAGACTGTACTAGAAGTATCAAAGCAGACAGTGACACCCCAGGCAGGAAAGAACAACTACTTCTACTCCAGATTCTATTTATTTATTTAGCACCTTCTAGAATATAATAGATAGAAATTGATTGGCTAATATGGGCAATATCCCATCTTAGTAAACTTACCCACTAGTAGGGTTCTGGTCAAAATACAGACTGTCAGGATCCGATAGCAAGATCTGACAGACCGATAGCAAGATCCCGATAGTCCTAATTCTGATGGCTTCCGGAGGGAAGTACAGAGGTGTGCTTAGATTTTAGGCTTTGGGGGAGGTTAGCATTAGGTGGGTGTGGTATGTCAGGCAAAATTCTGACGTTCAGTATACCGACATTGAAATTCCGACCGCCGGTACTCCGACACAGGGGTACTTGTTTCTTTTATACTGTGAGTGACGCTGGCATTTTTACCAGATATTCTATGGATTGCTCACAGCAGCGTTGACACTCAAAGGGTTAAGTTTAAAAAGTACCGAATGTATGCCACTCAGGTGATGTGAGAGGGTAATGGCTGTTCTGTTGTCCTATGTAACATTAATAAAGGTACGTTTGGTTATTGTATAGAAAAGGAAATCACCGACAGTCATATCTATCATTACAAAAATACAACTTTAATATAAAATAATGCACAAGAGCAGTCATTTTAGGGGGGGAAGCCATTAAATATGTCAACATCTTTGCATATGAAAGTTGACAAGACTGCATTTATTATATAGGCCCTGAAGAGAAGGTACCATGTAATCAAGATTTATCACGCACTTAAGAAGCATAATTAATCCCCATACTTCAGATCCCAACATTTAGCTAACAGTACTCCCATATAGCAACACTGCTTTAGCTGGATATTTAGTATTTTCTTTTATCCTTCTGTGGTAACTAGAAAACTTTGCGACACATTGGGGTTAAATGCACTATAGCAAATCACTAGGAATGTTGGCCCTTATTCAGATCTGATCGCAGTACAAATTTGTTCTCAAAATGGACAAAACCATGTGCACTGCAGATGGGGCAGATGTAACATGTGCAGAGAGAGAGTCACATTTGGGTGGGGTGTGTTGAAACTGAAATCTAAATTGCAGTGTAAAAATAATGCAGCCAGTATTTACCCTGCACAGAAACAAAATAACCCCCCACAAACCTAACTCTCTCTATACATGTTACATCTGCCCCACTTGCAGTGCACATGGTTTTGCCCATTTTGAGAACAAATTTGTACTGCGATCAGATCTGAAGGGCCATTGTCCGCACTGAGAAGGGCAATTGTTAAAGATATTAAGTGGAGAATTTGCCCATAACAACCACTCAGACTGTGCTAGAGAAGTTGCTGGTTGTTTTATCCAACTTTTCCACCTAATCTCTCTCCATCTTTCCCGAGACTTCAATCATGCATGACATTTATCAAAATGAATACAAGCTTACAGAGTGCCCTCTTCCCTAATGTGCTTCTCCCCTCCCCCTCATTTAATGCCATTATCTCCTACCTAGTGCCAAAAGCAGCAACAAATATTTGGGTTCAGCCAAAACTGCACTGCCATCACGGCTTGAGTTTGTGTTGTTGCATGGGCAGAACCACATTGTGAAACTTTTCCTACCAGCTGCAACTCCTTACCAGTCTGGCCTGGGTGGGGGTGGAGTTTCAGGGGACTGTTAGCAGCCCTATACTCCCTGCTCTCCTGGTGGTAGATGGCTGAAGGCGTTGGGAGGTGGGGCTTAGATATGGGGGTGGGGCTTAACTCTGGCGTTACTTAACAGGCTAGCTTCCATGGACTGCATCAGCTGCATCCTACAAAAGCCAGAAAGGGCTGATCATGTAGCCAGGTGTGGGCAACAAGCGGTCCTCCAGCTGTTGATGAACCACACATCCCAGAATGCATTGCATCAGATTCAGCATGGCCATATTCCAAAACTAAGGCAAGGCATGCTGTGATGTGTAGTTCATCAACATCTGGAGGGCCACTTGTTGCCCACCCCTATTGTAGATGGTGAAAGCTTTCCACACTATGTCTGCTACTACCACCTGCAGGCCGACAGTCCAAGTGAGAGAAAAAAACTATTACCCTGGGACTGTCTGGCTGGCAGAGAGCATTTCTTATGGGTAACCACTACCACTGCTAGGCAGTCCTTGCAGGTGGCTGACTTCTCTGGGGGAGGAGGGGAGGTTGCTGTTATACAGCTTGGTAAAATCAGCCACTGCTCTCTCCTGAAAGTCTTTTAAACTTTTTCTCTTGTTACATTTGCAGTGCTTCTGTTTTATGGGGGGGATATATCAAATATTTTAAAGAAAGCAGAGTGAGACGTTTCCCATAGCAACCATTAAGCTTCTCGATTTTATTTTATAGAATGCATTTGATAAATGATAGTTGATTGCTTTTTATAGGCAACATATTGGCATGTCCCCTATGTACTTAGTATGGTTCTGTGGATGTCCTAGAACACCATATAAATAAAGTATAATATGGATAGGTCCAGCTGTATTTAATATGTAGTCCTTATTGGGTGCTTAGTCACCAAGTATTGATATAAAAGCCGAATGCCATAACCCATATTTAGCGTGTATCTCTTTACAATAGACAGCGTGGCATCAATTGAAAACGTGGCCTTTTAGTGACGGTAAGTATTGGATGTTTCTGCAGAGATGAAATCTGCCCTCACTTGTGTAACTTAATGTCGCTGTCTTCAATTTCTCCTGTCTGCTTAACCTGGTCATTATTCCGCTGCCCTTTACCCATCACTTAATGAATATCACTATTCTTAATGCTTCAAGCTAATTTCAGTTCTCTCTATGGTTAATGAGATTAAATTATGGATACCATTTGAAGAGATTTATTTTCTATCTAATCAGGAACTTCTATCAACTTGAAATCCACGCAGAGGCAATATGACCAAATTAATTTGGCAGTGTCAAATCATTTGAACCTTTCTAATAATTGCAAAATAGAAAATGACCATCTTGATAAATCAGAATTACAACCACATATTAGATTGTAAAAACACGTAACTTTTTTTGGATGCAGAGACAAGTCGCCATATTTATAAAAGTGTGTTGTATTACCTTTTGTATAATATGTTTTGTGTGTAATGTTAAGTGGATTGCTGGTACAGGCTTTACTGTACCCATGGATTCATGAATGGGCAGAGATAGAAAACTTTAATGCTCAGCCAATGTACCAAATCTGCCTAAACTACAACTGCTCTGCTGACTTAGATTAGCGGTGCACTGCTCCAAGAACAGGAAGGTCAGATGACATCCGGTGACATCAGGTGGCTGCCCCGGTACAGAAGTGGATACCCAGCATTTTCCTGGGTGCACCCATTGTTTTTACCTCCTGCACACCCCCCCCCCCCCACACTGCGAGCGCCTCGGAGACTATGCAAGTGAATACTTTCACATGTGCAGGCCGTCAACATCGGTCTCCGTTGTGAATTTACAATGAATTTCTGATTACCACAATTACACCACTCGGTTACTGCGATTTAGATCCATGCTCCCCACGCTGAATGTAGCAGGTCCACATACCCCATTATAATACTCTCACTCACTGACAGCCATTCACTGAGAGCGGATCCATCTGCACATTGCAATCTCACATGCCACGACACGTGTGCGTGTGAGACTATCGCATGCCCCGTTCGTGGCAATGGATAAGCGAGTGTGTAACACACCTGTGTTTCCCACTGAATGGCGCACTGGTGCAATAGATGGCGGCAGCTTTATCTGTATATGACTGATCCAGGCTTACTGATTGTAGCAAGCCGATTTGTCTCACTTTGGGCGAGATGTATCAAATGGAAAATGCGGTAAAACCCCGGTTTTACCGCATTTTCCAATGTATCAAAAATGATACCGCATTGAAGGGTATCGCCACCTTTGGGTGGCGATACCCTATAGAAGCCTATGGGCTTCTTTTCGCCGCCTGCCGCGTCACCGCAACCCCGCCGCCTCGCCAACCCCCCCTCTCCCCCTCCCTTGGGCTTACCTTCTTGCAGGTCCTCCTGGACCCCGGAAGGTAAGCCCTTCCTCCCCCTATCAACGCAGCCGGACGTCCTTCCGGCTGCAGGGGGGAGGAGGAAGTGCCGGGGACAGCCTGTCCCCGGCGTGAAAGCAGCAGAAGCCGGCTGGGAGGTGACGGAGACCCCCCGCAGACCACAGTACAGGTATCGCGGGGGGCCTCCGTCACCGCAACGCGATGCCAGCCGCATATGTTAGTACATATGCGGCGGCATCGCGGCGGGGGGTGAATGGCGGCGATGTATTTTAATACATCCCGCCCTTACTAACTGCATTTGGTTGTAAGCTTGTGAACAGCCCCCCCCCTAACCTTTTAACTGTAAATACCCAGTTTGTTGTATCACTGTTTCCAATTGTAGAGCGCAACGGAATTTGCTGCTCTGTAGAAGAAACTGTTAATATATAACTGCTTTTTTTAATACCTTTGTTACACTCCTCAGAAACTGTATTGGTTTTAAATATCTGTGAACTCCCCCCACCCACTCACTGACTGTAGTGGTTGCTGCAATCAGTGAGGAGGGGAAGGCACTGATAATGGAGTTGCACTAAAGGCACTTATATATAATCAATACAGTCACTGAATAAAAATTCAGGCAACCCTTAACTTATAATACAACCAATAACAATAGTGTTGACTGCATTATACTGTATATGAGTGCCTCCACCCCCTTACTGATTGTAGCAGCCTTGCAGGTACCTATCCC
The DNA here is from genome assembly GCF_055691185.1 of Crinia signifera. Classification (NCBI taxonomy): domain Eukaryota; kingdom Metazoa; phylum Chordata; class Amphibia; order Anura; family Myobatrachidae; genus Crinia; species Crinia signifera. The sequence continues at coordinate 17,670,041 of NC_139227.1, forward strand.
TTACAATAACAATAAGTAACAATAGGTATTATATCAGGCATCTCCTATACATAGTAGTACTATAGAGTACAATAATCTATTGATATATCACCATTGTGCCCCAGCCTCCCCTCCCCAGCCATAATTTTAAAGAGAGATATTATACACTTTATTTAAAATAACATTGTACAGCAATCTTCACTTCCTCTTCTGATTAAACTTTAAGTGGATGATATACGCATTTAAAAAATACTGTAATAAAGTACACTGGAAATACGGCATGGTTTTCTTTGTGCACTTCCCCTTTCTCCTCTCTGAGTGTCTCACATTGTACACATGTGTTGTTAGGGGTCACGTGCACAATAATGCAGGACTGGAGACACAGGTGTGCACTGGAGCCAGCACCCAACAGCTGTCTAATCACTGACAGACGGCCTTTAGTATCCAAGTCCAGCTCTCTGACAATTTCGTCAAAGTTTGGAGACCGCTGAAATGTCCTTTTACACAGCATTGTCAATGAGCCGCACTGGAGCCGCACTGAAGCCGCTATGGTTGCCTTGTGTAAATCTATTACTGACTCTTGCTCTCTATCTACAAGATCTAGAAGATAGTATTAACTATGTTGCATCCAAGACTTCTGCCGAGGTGTTAATCACACAGGTTCTCTGTTGTTGATTTGTGTTTTAAGCACCACTTGATCTTGGTGTTTTTTTCCTATATATTGGGGGTTGGCACTCCTCCATCTAAGTGCCTGCTGGCCTACAAACATTAATGACCCTTCACCACTTAAGCACTATATACACATTTATTTTTACCTTTTAGATTTTAGTTATACATGTGGTTCTGATGAGCACATGTTTTGTTGAGTACTAGAAGTCAATGGAAATAAGGTCAATGGACAGTGGGTGGTTTGACAAAGATGTTCCTCTTCAAACAAACTTATTGCTAGGTACTGTAACTCTAGGTTCCGTAACGAAATCAGAGTATGTTGAGTAGACACTAAGCACTTATTGAGCCTATTAGCAAAACTGTGACAGAGCATGCTGGAATGTATAGTTCCTCAATATCTGCTTGACCATATGTTGTCCAATCTGTTGCTAAGAGTGGTCAGTTGGCCATAATTTCTCCTCTAGCTTTTGGGGTGCAAAACAGAAATAACAAGGCACATCCTTTTCTAGAGCGCAACAGAATATGCTGCGCTATATAAGGAACTGTTTATAAATATTCTGGATATACTTTTTTCTTTTTATCCCTTGACTAATTTTTACTTCCTAGCTTAGATTTATTTGTATTTTATTGTTTTGAAGCAAATGCGTTAATTGTAATTTTAGGCATCAATAAAGTATTCATCTGTTTCTTTGTTGAAGTTCAAAACATTGATTTTATTTAGCAAGTTTATGCCCAAAATGCCACCTGTTCAGATAAGTAAAATGCCAAGGAGTCTATGGAATTTTAAAAATGCTAAATTAAATCCATGAGAAAATAGATTGTTGAATAATATTTAAAAGCAGCTTCATTTGGAAATATTCGCCCTTCAGTAATAATCCATGAGTGAGACATGAAGTATGTTTAATTCCTGTAAAACTGCTGATTGCTATGAAGCCATTTTGGGCTTCCAGAAAATAAATATTGTTTGTTTTTGTGTTGCGACTATCTAATTTTTGAAAAGTACTCTTTAGATTTCGGATACTTAAGTTATATTCTAAAAGTATATTTAGAAATAGACTATATCACTTCATAATAGACTATATATTATTTAGTAATAGATTAAATAAAATGAGCAACAAAAGGGGGTATTCAATCTGAGGGTCACGGGGGTCGAGCTTGCTCGACCCCCGTGACCCAGTCCCGTTCTCGGTCACCTCTACCGAGAACATACAGCTGGGATTCAATGTCCCGCCTGCCGGGGAGCGAAATGGGGGCATGGCCGCGAGTTGCGGCCGGGAAGAGGCGAGCTGCAACCTGCAGCTTGTTACTTCCAGGCCATTCTCGGCAGAACGAGCCCGACAGCTAGTGATGTCGGGCTCATTCTGCCGAGGAACCCTGCTCAATGCTGTCGGGGAAGACAGCATTGAATAGGGCCCGGCGAGCATCTCCCCGACGGGAGATGCTCGCCGGGGATTGAATATCCCCCAAAATCGGTTAATGCAGTCCATTGTATTTTCATTGTATGTTGATTAGTGAGAACCAGGGGCACATCTTATCTTTTATTGGAGGAGGGGTGTTTATCCTTAACAGTAGAAAATTTTAATAATGTTAAATTAATAAGATAAACACAATTCTAAATGGCAACTAAACCTGTGAACAATGTGTCTACCCATTAGTCCATACAAAATTCCTAACTAACCCATAACTATTCATCATCTATATTCACCTCCCAAAGAGCCGATGTGTAGGATCCACCTCCAACAGATGATGTGCTGGGAACAGGAGGAGTTGTAATGGGAGAGGGCGTGTCATTAGCCACTGCTCTGTCCGCTGTCCTCACACTGATCAGAGGCAGAGCTGAACTGCTGCAGTATCCATCTAAAGCTGATTGTATGGTGGCTGTGTGCCCATCACTAACCAATCGGATTCCATCTATCGTTTATCCAGTACATTCCATATTCCATACCTAGTATCTGGTTGCTATGGATTATGGCGAAATTGTTCGTGAGTATGCTCTCGTTGCTGTATAATAACGCATATGGGCCCTCATACTGGTTAACTCGCAAAGCTGTGGATTTTGCAGCTTTTTGAGCCAACGAAATGCTGCACGCCAACTGCATGAACGTCCGCCCCCCCTCGCACCAGGAATGTCCCCGCACGCATGCGAATGGATGTTTCGCATAAACATACATTTGCAGCCTTACGTTCAAGGCAGAATTCATTTGTCGCCAACCATCAAATGATTTCCTAAGCACTCGCAAATCTAAGTCGCTCTCTGGTGACTTAGGTTTGCGGTGCCCTGGTATGGGAACAGGGTGGCCAGCTAACATCTGGTGACATTAGCTGCCCGCCCCTGACACCTACGTGACGCTGCAATTTAAATGGTAACTCATAGCTTTTTCATGTGCACGAGCATGAAAAGCTTGGTGTTCCCTTGGGCGCTACCCGTGGCTACCGCCCCCGCCCACACTGCAACGTGCGAGCGGACCGGCGAATAATCAATTTGCCACACCCATTCACCATTTGCTTGTGTCAACGTTTTATCTACAGTTTATTGACCTTGTGCAAGTTGACCATTTCCGAGGGACATGGCATCATATTCGTGTAATACGTAGAAAAGGGCTTGATGAATTTCATTAAAGGTATTGGAGAGAATAGCATTGTTTGACCAAGCTAATTGTTGTGCTTATTGGGCACGGGTGGCTCAGGCACCCATTATTTCTGCCTGCTCACACCCTCCTGACACGATGGGCAGAAATGTGCAAAAGTCCGACTCTTGCACACTTTCAGCAGTGCGCCCAATAGCTGCTTTGACAATAGAATTCCCCGCATTGACTTCAGTGTGTCTGCACAACCAGATCATGTGACTCTGTAGGTAAATATTGTATATGAAACACACATGCTTGTGAGATTCCAAGGGAAGACTTAAAATGTGTGATAAGAATGTTGAGTTGGCACAAACATTATTATGCAGAGCAAGGCAGCCAGGGCTGTACAGATTGAGCTACAATTAAGGTTTTCTAAACAGTTGCAAAACCCTGCTGTCTTGTTGAATGAGCCCTTGTATTAATTTGCTAGGCTTACTCTGGCCCTGTATGTTAATTTGCAGCACACCAGGAGGGGCAGTTTGAGGAAATGTAACAATGCAGCTTTTGTTTCATGACCGATGGTAATAAATAATATTGCTGTATGCACTAAATCATCTTTTTCATGACCTAAGCATATGGCACAAAAAAATAAGTGATGTTTATTATAAAGTTGAATGTGTTTTTTATGCTACTGAGGTGGTTCGTTGTGAACAATTGTCGTATTTGTTGCTGTACATTGAGAAAACGGTAATTAGAGCAAGCTCTGTGATGAGGCTTTTATTCAAGTTTAACCCATATGCTTTGTGTTTACCTGCCATATGATATGTCATAAAAGGAACTGTTTTGTGCCACTTCCTGAATTGTATTAGGCTTACTCCATCTGTACCTCTCTGATCTGGATCTGGGAGCACAAGCATCTTTTACAAATCGTTTTCCTCTTTTATCTTCTCAAATTACCTTTGTCTGAAAAACTTTGCTTACAAGCTGTCTGCTTTTGCATTCTCTCATTCATCATGGTAATACGTGCTGGCATTGCAGGCTCCTATTGATGAGTTACTCTTAAAAACCTGGGGGGTCAGTTTGATGAAATCCTGGCTCATTGTGATGTCTTTTGCAAAACTGCCTCTTGTAAGTAGTTCCCATTGACTTATTAATGCCGCTGGCTCACAAAGGGAAAATATAGGGAATTTTGTAAGTACAGTACCCAGTAACGGGAAGATGCACTGTACACGGTCAACATGTATTATCCTGCTGCTTATGCCCACGTGTCAGCACATATGTAAAATATGGGGGATCAGTAGACACAGACTTAGAGCGCTCAACCTGTGTATCATCAATAAGTCTCCCCCGTCTCCCATTGGCTAGTTCACAGGAGTTGAACAGCGGCCTTATTGATGAAAGGCCGAGCGCTGTAGTCTGTTTCCTGTGCTGCATCATCCGCTACTGATTCTGAGCAGGGCAGTCCGCACATACCTTACATACATAGGGTTGTCCAGCTTACCCCTGCAGTCTTTGTTCTGCGCTAAAACCCTGGTGATCACACTGTTTCCCATGTTTGAATGATGGGAGTTATGCTCAAGTTGTTAAGCATGATCTGCCCTTAGTATCTTTAGCTGTCTCCAAAAGGGCCTGGGCAGCTGATGGACAGATTTGAGTGTGATAGAATTTAGTGGCTTACTAGAAATATCGTTGTGGGTTGTTGAAGTTCTGTAGTGCTTTAATTTATGTACAGACTGGGTATACTAAACATAAAGGGGGAAAATTACTAAGATGTGTATTCTGTCGGTTTTCTTCTAGTGGGTGCTAAATATAAGTAGATTCTTAATGGTTGCCCATAGCAACATCACATGTGAAGTAGAATACATATCTTAGTAAATATCCCCCAAAGTGTAGCACATTTTCAGGCTTTGTCCGCATTTCCCATATGTAATAAGTCTGTCAATGCTCAGGTTCATTGTGAAGACCTACACCAGCCAGCTTTATGCTGTAGAAGCCAATGTCGTCTTCCCACATTGGGCTCGGAGTTTGATCATGTACAGTAACTTTTAGAAACCAGGTTTTGTCATGTTTATAACTTATTGATATTTCAGCACATGTTTCATTCCTTTTCATATTATA
>NC_139227.1:17680573-17895573 GCF_055691185.1 Crinia signifera
TCAACTCGTGGATAGTGGGGGTATGAAAAGGTTGGAGGACGCGTACCGCTGCCCCTCACGGGCTCGCTACGCTCACCGCGCTTCAGGTTGGCATTGATAGTGGGGGTGGCATTGACAATGGGGTGGCATTTAAAATTGTAAGCACCCATCAGGGTGCTTGTACAATTAAAAATCGCATCTGATTGCATCACATCACATGCATTGCATGCCGCTATATTGCATGCAATGCGATGTGCTGCAGTACGATCTACATCGTGGGCGCCGTGATAATACACAAGTACCAAAATGTTTCCCAAAATGAACATTGGAATAAACCTACTTATTGCATTAAACTTATAGATTTGAATTATGTTTGTAAGAACACTCAAAGTTGCACTGCCAAGTCTACACTATGCTCATAATTGGCTCACATAAGTTCAGTACATAGCCTTTCACTGCAGTACACTTGAGACAATTGTCGAGATGCTAGAAAGGAAACCTAGAAAATAAAAATGGGTTGTTTAATGCTTCAGTAGCTTCTCCTCACAATAGGAGGTCATTGGAAAGCTTTGTCTGACTCTTTCCATCTGTTGCCATTGGCTCACAGCTGGGAAATAGTAAACAAGGAGTATTCTCCAATGATGATTCAGAGCATTTGTAAGCCAGAGAATGGTTCTGCTATTTCCTTCAAAGAACTCTAGGTCAATAATGGCTGAAGTATTGTAATAGGTCACATTTAAGTGGCTGAGACATGTTTTTTTTCCCACTCTTAGTGGCACTTGTAAAGCAAAACATATATAATAATTAACCATACTTGGTAAACAGAGCCGGCCCTAGCCTAAATGACGCCCTAGGCAAGATTTTGGCTGGTGCCCCCTAGCACCGCCACTAGTTCTGCCTCTGACCCTGCTCCCCTTTCCCAGAACCATCAACCCTCATCATAGCAGTCATCATTTTGGTGCCCCTACCTGCAATATTTTAAATAGAAACAGCGAACACATTCGGCGCGCAGCCCAAATAGTGGTGTGTTCTTGCTGGGAAGGGGCATGGCCACACAATAGTACCCCCAATTCAAATTATGCCACACAGTAGAGCCACTTTATTCACATTATATCATGCGATGGTGTCCCTTATTCACTTACATCACACAGTAGTACCACCTTATGTACATTACTCCTCACATTATTCACATTATACCCCTAGAAAAAAATCCTGAGAAAATATTGTATTTTAAGCACCTCCATGGCCACACTGCAACCCAGCACTAAGCAGTGTGTGCTGGGCAGAGGAGAAGAGCTGCAGCTGCTGCTGTTACTTAAGGGGAGGGGGCCCGGGGCCCCCACTGGGCCCTTCCATCAGACTTTGGCCGGGGTAATTTGTACTCCCTACCCCTTTCTCTCGGCACCCCTGATAATACCACACAGTAATGCCCATTACACATGACACAAATTATTAATGTCCTTATAACCATAATGCCCCTTAAACATTATGCCAACCTTTATTAATGCCCTTCATACACATAATGACACACAAAATGCCCCTTACACATATGTTGCACATTATTAATGCCCTTATACACATGACACACATAGGGGGAAATTTACCAATATGAAAAACCTAGTTTTTCGTATTGGTATTTTCCCTACGACTGCATACGACTGTTTAAGTCGTATGCAAAGTCGTGTTCCGGAGGATCAGTTACAAAGCAGTCATATACGACTGCTTTGTAACCCACCGATGTCGTAGAAATTCGTATTAGCGGCCGTATATACGGCCGCTAATACGAATTATTTCTAGCAGTCTGCACGGATCAGTCAGATCCGTGCAGGCTGCAATGTGTAAAAAAAAATAGAAAAATTAAATAAATAAAAAAAAAACGGCGTGGGGTCCCCCCCACAGCCGAAACCAGCACCAGGCTGACAGAGCCTGGAGCCGGTAATTAAAAATCAGGGAACTCGACAAATAGGGTTTCCCCGATTTTTAACAACCAGCCCCAGGCTCCTGCTCTGGGGCTGGTTCCCAAAATACGGGGGACAAAATGACTAGGGGTCCCCCGTATTTTAAGAACCAGCCCCAGGCAAAACCAGCCAGCAGGGTAATGCCACAGCCGGGGGGAGACTTTTTATACAAGTCCCCCCGGCCAAAGCATTAACCCTACCGACCAGTCAGCCTGGCCAGGGGCCCTGGGGGAGTGGGGACCCCCCCAATAAAGGGGTCCCCCCCCTCCAGGACTTACCTGACCAGGCTGAAGCCTGGTGCTGTCCTCGATGCCCCTGGGCGGTGGGCATCGAGCTGATGGTTTGGTGTAAAAAATAGAATAAAAACCATTGTCTTTTACTGGTGAACTATGAGTCCCAGCAAGCCTCCCCCGCAAGCTGGGACTTGGAGAACCACAAGTCCCAGCCTGCGGGGCATTAAAGGGCCCGCTGGGTCTTGTAGTGCCACAGTAAAAGAAAGAGTTAAATAAACACACTAACACACGTGAAAAATAAAAGTTTAATACATACATAACACATACATACTGATACTTACCTTTCTTGATCCCGTAGGTAGCCCTGGTCCTGATGTCCTGTGTCGTCCATGTCGGCTGTCTGCGTCGTCCTCCAGGTCCATGTCGACGGTCCGTGTCGTCCTCCAGGTCCATGGCGGTGTCCGGGTCCGAAGAAATCCATGTTGGAGCTGTGGAAGGAAATCCTACTCACCTGTTCCTGCGCTGAAGAAGTCTTCTCTTGATCCGACGTAGTCCAGGTAATCTTCATGCTGTCGCCGGTCCCCGCTGTCTGCGCTGTCTCTGCATCGCGCTGAGGAGAGATGCTGAAGTTTCATATTCGGCGCCTCTCCTCAGACTGAATTCTATTGGCCGCCTAGCTGGCCAATCAGGAGCCGAGAAAGTCGGCTCCTGATTGGCCTGCTAGGCGGCCAATAGAATTCAGTCTGAGGAGAGGCGCCGAATATGAAACTTCAGCATCTCTCCTCAGCGCGATGCAGAGACAGCGCAGACAGCGGGGACCGGCGACAGCAGGAAGATTACCTGGACTACGTCGGATCAAGAGAAGACTTCTTCAGCGCAGGAACAGGTGAGTAGGATTTCCTTCCACAGCTCCAACATGGATTTCTTCGGACCCGGACACCGCCATGGACCTGGAGGACGACACGGACCGTCGACATGGACCTGGAGGACGACGCAGACAGCCGACATGGACGACACAGGACATCAGGACCAGGGCTACCTACGGGATCAAGAAAGGTAAGTATCAGTATGTATGTGTTATGTATGTATTAAACTTTTATTTTTCACGTGTGTCAGTGTGTTTATTTAACTCTTTCTTTTACTGTGGCACTACAAGACCCAGCGGGCCCTTTAATGCCCCGCAGGCTGGGACTTGTGGTTCTCCAAGTCCCAGCTTGCGGGGGAGGCTTGCTGGAACTCATAGTTCACCAGTAAAAGACAATGGTTTTTATTCTATTTTTTACACCAAACCATCAGCTCGATGCCCACCGCCCAGGGGCATCGAGGACAGCACCAGGCTTCAGCCTGGTCAGGTAAGTCCTGGAGGGGGGGGACCCCTTTATTGGGGGGGTCCCCACTCCCCCAGGGCCCCTGGCCAGGCTGACTGGTCGGTAGGGTTAATGCTTTGGCCGGGGGGACTTGTATAAAAAGTCTCCCCCCGGCTGTGGCATTACCCTGCCGGCTGGTTTTGCCTGGGGCTGGTTCTTAAAATACGGGGGACCCCTAGTCATTTTGTCCCCCGTATTTTGGGAACCAGCCCCAGAGCAGGAGCCTGGGGCTGGTTGTTAAAAATCGGGGAAACCCTATTTGTCGGGTTCCCTGATTTTTAATTACCGGCTCCAGGCTCTGTCAGCCTGGTGCTGGTTTCGGCTGTGGGGGGGACCCCACGCCGTTTTTTTTTTAATTTATTTAATTTTTCTATTTTTTTACACCAAAGCCTGCACGGATCTGACTGATCCGTGCAGGCAAATACGACATGAAAATGGTGTTCTATTTTCCTGTCGTATTTGCGTGGGTGTTTTACACCACTAAGCAGCCGTATTATCCATACGGCTGCTTAGTAAATCAGAAACCACCATTCTTTTGAATGGTGATTTCTGTCGTATTCTATCGATGGTGTAGACATTCGTATTTGTAAATACAAATACGAATGTTCCATCTTTAGGACTACGAATTGTTGTATTTTTGGGATTGTAAATCCCGAAAATACAAATTCGTAAAAAAAAGGTGTATTTCTCCCTACGAATACACCTTTTTTCTACGAATCCATTTTGGTAAATGTCCCCCATAATGCCTGTTACACATACAGATGGCGCCGGGCTCATCTTTCCAGGGGATGGCGATGGCGACGCCATTCGCCATTCCCTGCTCCGGCGCCATCTGTGTGTCGGAAGGGGACGCGCGCGCACGAGGTGTGCGCGCGTCCCCTTCCGACGGTGCTGCCGTCCTCGTCCGACGGGCGCCCGCACCCCCCCACAGCCGCTTCGGGTCCCCCCAGCCCCCCTCGAGCGGGAGGCGGACAGTATTGCGTCCGCCTCGCCCGCCGGCCGCCCGGATACTGAGACGCACGTGCGTGGGGGACGCACGCGCGTCTCAGTCAGATGGCGCGCCGTGCTGCTGGCGGATCGCCAGCGGCATGCTGCTGGCGATTCGCCAGCAAGCATAAGGCCTGCCCCATCTGTATGTCGCACATTATTAATGCATTTATACATGACACGCATAATGCCCCTTACATATATGCTGAACACTATTGCACAACCAACCCACCCGCAGACAGCACTCGCACAGCCGCTAACACTGTGACCTCTGCCTCTGCTTGGATACAGATGCTTCCTCATACATCTTGCCTCAATAGGCCATGCAGCTCCTGGACAGTTCTGCTAACGTTGGGTGCCTTTTTTGCTGAAAATTCGTCTTATTTGCATTGTTATGACCAGGACACACAAGGAGCTTCCGATGATTAAAATGATATGCATCATGCCTATATTCTGTGTACGACTGTGGCTGTACCTGCATACAGAATGCTTTGTTACAGTGATTTCCATGAATACACTATTTCATATGCAGATATAGCCTCACTCACACACAGAATATAGGCATGCTGCATATCATTATAATCAGCAGAAGCTGCTGATGCCCCTAGGCATTCCAAATGCCCTAGGCAATTGCCTAGTTTGCCTATGCCTAAGGCCGGCTCTGTTGGTAAACCTTGGTTATTGTTTTTTTTCTGTGGTGATATGATAAACATTAGCTTGGGATCTCTCATTTTGATAGCGACCTATGGGAGCCTGAGCAATTATTGACATTATGTCAGAAGAAAGGATTTGTGATGAACCAGCAGCCAATCTCCTGCTGGGAATTTATTGCTCTCATTGCAAAAAAATTTTAAGATTCTGTAAACAGCCAATAGGATTAAAGAGGCTGTATTTAAAATAATATTTCATGACTGTAAGTCTCTATTACATTTGAGAATGGAGTGCTAATGATATCACTGACATTTTATTTGTAAAACATGAGTGGATTATTGCTCCCTTGGCAGTCCTAATGCATACCTTCCAACGATTTTAATTTTCCTCCAGCCAACCTGCATGCTTTGTGATATAAGTGTGAAAGGCAGTTAATCTATATATAATCTATATAATTATTGGCTAATCCCTGCAGTGTTGGATTAAGGCACGAAGTACCCACTAGGATAATGCAGTGGTAGGGGTTCATGTTCAAGAGTGTGGCCATGCTCCATTGGGGGTGTGGCCAGCTATTAGCATTTCCTGTCTGGATTCCATTTATCACCCCTGGAAACAGAAGGTGTATGGCTGGGTTATGGGTGTGCGGGGAGTGTGGAGTAGCAATGGTGATTGGACGGCGGTCATTGCCACACACACAGGTACTGGCTTATGTTTAACATGGAACTAAGGATTTGATATTCTGGCAACCCGATTGGAGCATTGGAAGTGTGTGTATTTTTCTTGTTGTATGTGATACAGAAAGGAGCTGGTTTCTCCAAAACATCGCTGCTGCTCCTCCACTTTTTTTCAAAATAAATGATCAAGTCCCATTTAAGTCTCTGCTTTTTTTAGATTTATTATTTCTAAAGGTAGCTAATTTTTTCTTTTATGTGATTTTTTTATTTTTTTGCTTTTGGCTAAGCAAGTTTAAAAAGGACTAACTGCAGGTCTATCTTGATCGCAGGTGGGTAGCCTAGCGCTCACCTCTTGTATAACACAATGATGTAACCGGGTGGTTTGGGACGCCAACACCCGGCGACACTCACCCTCTCACCTTGACCTCACGCTTAGACTGCATTGTTGTCACCGGACACGCTCGTAGTGACTTAAATTCCTGTTTACTGCATTTTCCCCTCATCAGTGATAGCCCGTACCCACCAGTGGACATACCATCCAGTACATTGTGTGCAGATACGGTTCTACCACTGCCTCCCACCCCTCACCCACCCTGCTCCCAGTGAGACAACATCACAGGAGTTATACCCCCCTCACGGCAATACTTCAGCCCTCCTGCCATCCAGTCTGCAACCATTACCATCGTGAAGCAGCTTCTGGTTAGGCAGACGGTGTTGCATTGCATGTTTTATCATCTTTATTATCTTTTGTATATCTCAATAAACCTCTTAAAGGAACAACACGGTTTTTCATTTCATACCTGTCACTTACATCATTGTGTTATACAAGAGGTGAGCGCTAGGCTACCCACCTGCGATCAAACTGTATTTCTGGGAGTCTGGACCACTCCAGCCCAGCAGCCCCCTCGCCACATCAGGCATTTAGCGCGAGCACTCACCCCCATTTCCACTGCAGGTCTATCTTGTAAACCATATAAAATAACAAAATGAAAAAGTTAAAACCCAAACTTTTCTCAGCTAAGGGGTTAACACGGTATGCATTTGACCGAAGAAGCGAGGAGCAGGGTTGAGAATCTGTTTAATGAAGATGAATGAGACAAATTGCCCATGCTGGAGTCATCGGAGTCACGTGTAGGAGGAATTGCCCGTGATGTTTGAAATTGTGATAGAAATTCACAGCTTCATTTATCAGTGTCATATTTGGACTTCAAGTGAGCTGGTATCTTTCTCATTTCTTCTAGATGAATAGGTCAACCTTAATATTTATTTCAGTGGTAGAACAGTTGTTTGATGGGTTTCTGTTAGCCAGACAATAAAACAAAATCACTAAGAGAATGAAAATGAAAGTATTATGGTGAATATATATAACGCACCGCACAGCACATCATGTTCCAGAAAATATTTAGTTATTCACATAATTTTGGGTATGGGTAAAAACCGGAACCGGACAGGACCCTGAAACGCCATACCAGACAGGCGCCATTAATCAATTATGGTCATTACGGAGCTTTTAGTTTCTGGTACGGTGGGGTGCCTATCTGGGGGAGTCCCCTACTGTGGGGCTGCCTGCAACACCTTTCACCAAGAAGTGAATAAAGTCTGCCTATATGGCCCGGGCATGTAGCAAAAACCGGAATGGTCCGGACCACATGGGGGGGTTGTCATTTCCCCTTCCCCTTGTCCCTGGTGAAAGGTATAACCGGCATCCCCCCCAGACAAGACACCACCTGGACCGGGCACTACACGCTCTGGAGTTTGATGTCCGGTTCCAGTTTTTACTTCCTCCCCATAATTTTCTGGCAGTTAACAATTCATATTTCCTACCATTGCGCACACAGTAGAGTTAAGATTTTGTCAGAAGTCAAGTAACTTAGATGTTATTGGACTGTGGGGAGGGGAAACATAGGTACACTGAGAATGGATAAACTCCACAAAGATAAAGCTTTTTTTGTGAATTGAACCCAATACATTAGTGCAATGAAGCAGAAAGCCGGGTTATCACCATTCCACATTGGTGTGAACCAAAAGTTGACTATTCCTTCACCAGGCTAAGGGGTAGCCTGGTGTGATAAAGTGGAAGGTGACAATGCTCCAGCCAATCAGCTCCTAACTGTAAACCTGTAACTTGATCGTTTTATTTATTGCCAGATTTTTTATATTGTGCAGCAGTTTAAAGAGAGTATTTGAACATTTACATCAGTCCCTGCCCCAGTGGATCTTACCATTTATATTTTCTATCACATATACACACACACAGAGACATTGTAGGTTCATTATTTGTGAGCCAGTTAACCTACCAGTACATTTTTGGATTGTGGGAGGAAACCGGAGTAACCAGAGACAAACCCATGCAAGTCAGGGAGAATATACAAACTCCACACAGTTGGAGCCATGTTGGGAATTGATCCCATGACCTCAGTGCTGTGAGGCAGTAATGCTAACCATTACACTGTCCAGGCTGTAGTTGGAGTTGATTGGCAGGTGTGTTATCACCTTACACTTTATTACTTCACTAGGCTTAGTACAACTACTCCTGTGTGTGTGTGTGTATGTGTGTGTCTATCTGTTTCCCGGCACTCTGGATAAAATAAAACTTGCCCAATGCCTTCCATCTTGCTTCCACCACTAGAAGATGCTATGTATATGCGATGTCGGCGGCTGCACTCAGGTCTTATAATAAAACTATAACAACAGCGGTTTTGGTCAATGTGGTCGATGGCACTTTAATCAATAACGGCATATACTATCTTTCACCTTGAAAACTTGAAGGTGGTGGAATTCGCTAGTGCTCCCTATTACTACCATTTCTATCCCTTGCCATCTCCGGCTAATGGGGGATTTATAGAGCAGCTGCTGGTATTTGATAGCACATCTAAGGTCACCTTTTTGTGTGTGTGGGGGTGTTCTTTCATGCTATACGAATATTCCTTGAAAACCTGCTTATTATAGAAAAGTTTATTAAACATAGATGTAACATCTACAGACATAAATATTATGAAACTTCTATTGACCTGTGCAGTGTCTTCTTTATTTGCATTATCTTGGGGCATCAATAGTGGCACACATGGGTGTTGGCTGTGTGACTTTGCACACTACATAGATCCACGTAGCTGCATTGGTTTTGTATTTGACAAATACAACTATCTTTTATAGTTAGAATTACCAGGCTTGCTATGCAACAGTAAATACTGGAGTCTGAGGTTGTGAGTTCAAATCCCATGCTGCTAAGAATGATTGGTTTTAAATACAGGGGCGTGCGATTGAAAGTTATTGACCAGGTGCGCAGAAATCACACTTTTACTGATAGCTCATAAGTTACATGCATGGATATGGTATACAAGGTCTTGTGTTCAGATCCCTATCATGCAGTTTTATTTTTAAAGCAAATGTCATTCTTATACCCTCCCCCCCATTTAAATCCTAAAAGGGGTTCCATCAGGTAACAAATTTGAAACACAACATATCACAGATATTGGTGTTCCTTTCGACTTGCATGCATAGAAAAAAATTGCCAATTTTTGGTGGTTTTGCTAATGTGATTTATGAATGCAACACTATTGAATGAAATACCATTGCTTTCATATCAAATCCAACTGAAAACTGCGAAGTTCCAGAGATATTTGTTGTTGGTTTTTAAAATTGATTCATTGAAAGGAATACGTAAGTAATTTCCCTTTATCCTGAAGATTAAAAAAAAAAATGTAATGTTTTTAATAATGTTATTTATGCATTTCTGTGGTAATACTAACATAAACAGTTAGGTGTTAAACAATTATTTCCTTTGATCTCTTTACACTGTCCTTCCCTACTTTGCAAGATGCAGATGTTGCGATAAGTGCAAAGCAAACAACCTAGCCATATGTTTCAATAATTTAAATTAATTTGGTACAGTCATACTGTTAATCTTCAGTGACTTGTTGATTGGCACTTTGCAGACATATTCCTGGATGGCGCCCAATACCATTTTCTGCAGTTTTTCTGGCAGTAGCAAAGAGCAACATTTTCACAAATTGGAATCTTGCACAGTTCTGGGAATGGAGCCAAGATTTAAATTGGACAATAACCTCTGCTCTGTATATAGCTTCTATTCTTCAGCTGTGGGTAGAGCGATTTGTTTAATGCAGTTAGTCTAGTAGCATATAATAGACTGATGTGAGTCACTCTTTGGCAACGTGTGTTTCTTAAATATATATAGTTTGAAAAACTAGTTTGTACTAAAGCTGGTTACACTTGTACAAACAATAACAATTAACAGTTCTAGAATAGGATCAAGGTTGCCGGAGTATCTCAAATAATTCAGGAAATTTTCAGGACAGTGTTTTGGAGAAGCAGTGTCTTTTATGACACTTTTTTATGATGACTGTAAAAAATGTTTATTGCCTGTTCTTTCATGTTCCTCCTTCACTGTGTTTACCAAAAAATAAACTGTGAAATAAACGGATTCACTAAAATAGAAATGGAAGCAGATTAAGGTTCAGTTTGTCGTTTACAACAGAGAATTTAAGGTAGACATAATCATAAAAAAATCAGTTTCACATCTGTTTGTCTCTGTTTCTGTTGGCTGGTACAATTCTGTGTTTCAATAGGGTGAATTAAGTAAAGCTCCACTATGGCATCCTTTTAATCCTTGCATTACTTTTTGCGGATTTTGTTTTATATATTGCAAGTGCTAGAGTTCTATTTTTTAGGGTGCGAGTTTATAAAAGTGGAGGAATTACCCAAAGCAGCCAATGAGATTCTGAATATTATCTTTCGAAGGAGCTAGATAAATAACTACAATCTGATTGGTTGCTGTTGGAAAACTATCCACATTTTTTTTTTCTACAGAGAAAATTCCTTTTAAAACGGTAAAGATTTTCATTTGCTGGAAATGTTGAGACCCATGTGTGTTGAAAGAGGGGAGACACAGGATTGTCGAATAGAAGCTGTACTGATTGGACTCCTGTCCAATCAGGTACAGGAATCTACACTATTGTTTTCATTTGAAACATAGATTTTGACAGCAGATAACCATTTGGCCCATCTAGTCTGCCCATTTTTTTAAATTTTTAGCTATAATCTCATTCTAGCACCTGCCAGCTTTGAAAACCCAAGCAGTTCCTGTTCCCTACCTGGGGTGACGCTGTCTCCAGTGGTGTTTCTAGCACATGTCTGGTTTGCATATCCGTGCTGATAAACAGACCACACTGTGCTAGAAGCACTACATCCGACATCAACATCCCAGACAGGAAAGAGGAACTGCATTGGTTTTCAAAGATGGCGAGTGCTAGAATGAACACTATAGGTGGGTGGGCAGATGCCTGCCGGTGGCGGATGTCTGCCATCACAAGACGACAGCTACCCGCCCCATCTTTGTCCACAGACTTTTAGGTACTTGTTTCCTATCTGGGCGCCCAGGTTTTCTACGTACGGCACCGTAATGAAATCGGATCGCATCGCATCGTACACACACACGATATTGAACGATGCGATGCGATGCGATCCGATTCGATTTCCCATAGGAAACAATGTGAAATGGCTCAATTTAGCCAAATTCTCATAGGAACAATAGTAAATGGGCCAAAAACACCCCTGAACATTGAAATGTCCCCCCAAAAGTAGTTTACGCCACCCCGCCATCAACGTGAACCCGAAGCGTGGCGAGCGCAGCGGTACGCGTCCTCCGACCTTTTCATGCCCTACTATCCACGTCGGCGTGGAGTGAGAATAGAATAGTGTGGCGAGCGCAGCGAGCCACCGAGCCCGAAGCGTGGCGAGCGCAGCGAGCCCCGCGAGGGGACGCGGATACCTTCACAGTTATACGCGTCCCCTCGCGGGCGACGCGGACACCTGGGAAGCCCGCGAAGGGACGCGTTTACCTGTGAAGGTATCCGCGTCCCCTCGCGGGGCTCGCTGCGCTCGCCACGCTTCGGGCTCGGTGGCTCGCTGCGCTCGCCACACTATTCTATTCTCACTCCACGCCGACGTGGATAGTAGGGCATGAAAAGGTCGGAGGACGCGTACCGCCGCCCCTCGCGGGCTCGCTGCGCTCGCCACGCTTCGGGTTCACGTTGATGGCGGGGTGGCGTCAACTACTTTTGGGGGGACATTTCAATGTTCAGGGGTGTTTTTGGCCTATTTACTATTGTTCCTATGATAATTTGGCTAAATTGAGCCATTTAACATTGTTTCCTATGGGAAATCGAATCGGATCGCATCGCATCGCATCGTTCAATATCGTGTATGTGTACGATGCGATGCGATCCGATTTCTCTACGGAGAATAGCATGGTGCGCAATTAACTTAGTGGGCGCCCAGATAGGAAACAAGTACCGACTTTTATTTGAATTCCATGCAATGATTTCTCCTGCAGCGGAGGCATGCATGGGGATTTGTTGTCATTACACATCCCCTCACATGTTACCAAGGGTAATCAGCGGGGGTGGGCTGTGACAGGCGCTCGGTAAGCTGCGATGTTTGCATCTTACTAAGCCAACATGAATCTGGTTCTTACAGTAGTAGTCCTTTGCAAGAATATTCATCTGCCTATCCAAAGCATGGATAATCAAAATACTCTCCACTGTTCTCTGCTTGTGAGGCTCAGAATGTGAATATGCCTGTACCTGTTGAGACATTTTCCTTTCTGACATTTGAATGTGGTTCATGTAGATCAGTGGTAGCCAACTCCAGTCCTCGAGAGCTACCAACAGTTCACGTTTTCCAGACAACCTAGCTGCTGCACAGGTGCACTCATTACTCACTGACAGATTTTAAAAGATCCACAGCTGGAGCTAATTACTTCACTTGTGATTCCGTGAGGAGATCTGGAAAACATTACCTGTTGGTAGCTCTCGAGGACTGGAGTTGGCTACCCCAGATGTAGATCATAATATTTATCCTGAAATAAGTATTTACATTTTTCTATTTGGAAACTGACATTTAGTTCTCCAGAACAGTCTAAAGCAAATTTATGTTCTTTTAAGAGGTTGAAAAAAGTTAAATATGTGGCTTTGAGACGTGACAAACATAGGGTTCGAGCAACAGAAAATAAAGATAATATTTTTATTTGTGCTGGCATACTGCAAGGTTATGAGTAACATAAAAACTCATGTAATGCGTACTGTGTAACGTTTCTCTTTAAGCACTGTTACTTGGCTTTCATTTTATTGATTTGCTGCGAACTTGTTTTGTGTAGCTCAAGGCTTCACAGGCTTATTTAATGGAATGATATAAATCATACAGACATGGTGTAACTGATAGACAGTAGATGCTATATTTGATCAGTATATTTAAAATTGTGTTCTGCTTTTATCTACATTCATGCAGTGAATGTGTGTAACTTTAATATAGGGTTAATTAATATATTTGTAGAATATACCATTTAAGGGCAGGGCTAAAATTATTTTAGCTTTGCCCCTTCCTTAAGTACCTGTGATTCATGGGATTTACCATGACAGGAAGTGCCCAGCTGCTTCTCCACTCTTTGTTCTATTAAAAATTAGGTGTAAGTATGATGTCATGATACAATTGTAGAAAATTAAGTAAGATGTTTTATAACCTACAGTATCTGTAATAAAATTGTGCAGTGGAAGCTGGAGCACCATCACCACAGGCAAAGCCAGTGAATACTGTAGCTCCCACAGCCACTACCAATGCCTGATGGTTCCTACCCACATAAAGTTGATAGTTGATGCCTGACCTCTCCATTTGGCACAGCTAATGGGGCCGATTCATCAGTAAGGGCAAGTCCCTTTTCTGTCAATGCTGGGGTTAGGGGTTTGGAGAAATCAAACATAACTTTTTAGAACCGGGCAGAGGAGTCACACTGACTACCAAATCCAACAAAAATTGTTGGATATTTGAGATATATGGGTAGCTGGGGTGACTGGAAGTGCGAGACAGGCACATAGAGAGGAGAGAGAGATATAGGAAGTGGTGTAAGAATGGTGGGGTCAAAAAGATGGGAAAGCGGAAGAAGAGATGAAGAATAATGGAAGGCATAATTATTAACAACCTGATGAGTGACAAGTCGCATCTTGGAGGGATCTAGAGTGCTGCTATGTTAAGTCTTGGTCCTTTTCCCCCACACAAGCGCATTCTGTCTACTATTAGTTTGTAGACCATGTGGTACGTGTTTATAAGAGTTAATTGCTCTTTATTGAGTGGCTTATGTGTTTATATTATCTGTAACAGTATTACAATATTGTATGCTTCCCTTTCCTTTTGGGTGGCCTAATGAGAACCATTGTGGAAGATATCGATACCATCTGCATGCACTTGGAAATGATTCCATTGAAAATTAGCACCTGTGGACCCTTTGGTGACATGTCTTCTTGTAATGTTTAGAACATACATCTTCATTTTCTACTCTAAAACTTAGGCCTTCTATTAGACAATTCACAGCTAAGCTAGGAAAAAAGCTAAATATATTACAAGTAATTGGTTTTTAGCAGTTGGGGCAAACCACCTTGCTTCTTCTGACACCGTCTTCTGTATTTGCATTTTCAGTAGATGGTTTGCAAAGCTGCTTGAGTGTAGTTTTGCGAATCCATCTACTACTGAATCAGGCCCTTTGTTGGGCAGGTTGCAACCTGAAGCATACAAATGAGGCAAGTTTCATTCATACCGACAGCACACTGCATCTTCCCATCTCGGAACGCCATTCGCCAAGATGCAGATGCACGATCGTATCATGCATTCGCATCCTGTTACTGAGATGGGAAGATACAGCGTGCTGGATGAATGAAACTGGCACCATCTGTGTGAACACATTGAGGACATTATTCGTATTACTGTATATGTACAAAGAAAAGACACAAATGTTCTGTTTAGCAAAAATAGCCCCATCTCAGTATTTAAGAATTCATTAGACTCTGTATACGAAAGTGTATCTAAGACCACTCCTGTTGTTTTTCTATCTTTTGAAGGAAATTACATACTGCACTGTGGGGGAGGTGTATCAAACATGTAAAAAAAAGTACAGACAGACAAGTTTCCATAGAAACAAATCCGCTTCTTGCTATCACTTACAGTATAAAGTACATTTCACATACCAGCTAGAAGCTGTTTGCTTTTGTATTGACACATTCTCCAGCAGTTTTGAAACATCTGACTCTATGGGTGAGATGTACTATGCCTACAAAAGTGATACAACACCAGATAACAAGCTCTGCAATGTGATAAATAATAGGAGCTGATTGGTTGGTAGTTTATTTCAGTACAAAGCTTAGTAAATTTGTCCAGGAGTGTCTTCAGACTTGATGTGATCAATGTGAAGAGCTAGAGTACTCGCACTTATCAGTTGTAACCTGTTTGGGGGGGGGGTTAAATGTTTATAGGTTATTATAACATCAACAATAAAAATTCCTATTAACTTTGTAGCACATTCCAACAGGAACATTGAGAATATCGTCACCATACAGGTACATTTGCTAAATGAAGTCATTTTTAAGAGTTCTAAATTATTTAAGGCAAGGGTGGCCAAACTGATCTTCGAGATCTACCACCAACGGTTCATTGTGCCACTTCCACCACATATTTAAAAATGTTAGTAATAATTACACCTATGCACCAGCTCTGAAAAACATGAGCTGTTGGTATATCTCAAGGACTGGTTTGACCACCCCTGAAGTAAGGGTTTATTTTAGGATAATACAAGAATACCGGCAAATAAAAAATAATTACAATCCAACAGACCTCTCCACCCAGCAATTGATACTCAAGGTCATGCACAACATCCATTACTAGGTTTTTGTATTTGGTTTTGCATTTAACATGGATTCCAGCTATCACTGGAAAGAGATTCCAGCACTGTAGGATCTATAGTACTATTTATAAAGTGAACATTTGCACTACATGACTGGGTGTGCCAACAATCCTTGCATTTTGTGTTCAGTACAAAGCTACTAGATAATTGCACTTTTCAGTGATTTGTTTGGAGGTATTCGGAGTACTAGATACTGGTGTGTTTCTGGGGACTGCGCATCATAGAATTGTTACATGGTAGGAACCTAGTAAAAAGAGGAAGTTGTTACACAGTGGAGAATTACATGTATAGAAGCCATGGGGTATCTATAATGGGCCCACCCCATGCACAATGCACCCATTTTTCCAATACTTACCCTCCAGAGTCCAGCAGGGGCAGGAGTGCTGCCGAGAATCCGATCTGCGCATGCGCAGTGGATTCTGAGCGCTCTAGTGCTCAGACTCTACTGCGCAGAGCTGCTGCTGGCGGCAGCAGCAATGTGAAAATCACTGGAAAATGTCCACCGCCCCATTTTTCTGGAAGTGTGCGCATGCGCAGCTCAGACCCTACTGCTCCTAGCAGAGAGGAGGGGGGCGGCTGGAGGAGACTGCAGATGGGCCTCCAAGTTAAGACACCCCTGTATAGAAGTATCTGATTGCATGCTTACAAAATCCTAATCGTAGGGAGTGAGATGATGAAAACATCTACTATAGATGTATTTTACTAGGTATATTTTCCAAAGCTTCTTTCTACCAAAAGTCTCAGTGCTTGTCTGCATAGTGTTTTTTTTTTTTTTTTCTGGTGATACTACAACTGTTCTCACTTATATGAGAATGTAGGATCGATCACAATCCACAATTGATGAGATTTCGGCCCTCTTATTTTTCCATATATGTACAGAATTTTTGTAAAAACAGCCATGTGGAGCAGAAATCGAGGCTCCAACATGTTCAAGAAGTTCATTCATTATAAATAAGTGAACTACTACTACTACTACTACCACTAAGACCACTCATTTTAGCATCTTGGTCATTTGAAACAAGTGTTATGAGCTGTAAAATTTAATTATGTATGCAAGTATCTGTAAATGAACTGAACTGTGCTCTCAGTGCATTAGTTACAGAAATTTGAAAAGGGGAGGAGACTGGTGATGCTGGCTTATTGGGTACAAAGATCATGCAATTATTGCACTAAAATAGAACGGATGCGGTCGGAATCCCGGCGCCGAAATCCCGACACTTTCTCCCTCTGTGGGTGTCCACGACATACATAGAGGGAGAATAATTTAGTGTGCCGAGCATAGTGAGGCACTGGGCCCGCTGCATGGCCAGCGCAGCTAGCCCGCAAGGGAGGGGCGATCCACGTCCCCCCCCCCCCCTTGTCGGGATTCCAACTGCTGGGATTCCATACCGAATCCAATAGAACTACAGCAACATACACTTAAGCTACATAATATGCTTCGGCAAACCTCTTGAAGACAAGTGATTTCAGTGAACTAGTAACCTTGACATGCACCAATCATATTTCCTTAGAGTTCTATTGTTTATGCATCGTCTTGACAGCTGCCATTACCACTTGTTAACATACCGTGCCATTGGCACATTATGCTAATGCAAATGCTGACTCTGGGTAGTTTCACCACCCAATTTCAGTATTACACTTGATAAGCAAAAATAGAGTCTAAGATTTATATGCACTTTAGCTTATGGATTCAATTGGATACTTATGTATCCAGTAACTGTCCTATAGGAATTGTTAACGCAACATATATCAATAAGCTTTATTTATATGTTTGTAAGAACATCCTATTTATCAAAATTAGATTAATTCGGCATATTTCAGAATCTTGGATGTTTATGATTAATAAATAAAAAAAAAAAAAAATTTCTTCATTCTGCCACAACAAAAAAAAATGTGTATTTTGTTCGTGCTATTCCCTAATAAAAGATTTAAAATAAATAAACAAACATTACTTTTATAACTGAGCGAAAAAGCAAATTAAGACTGTGAGATTACCCATCTGGTGAAGGCGCTTCTCAGGGGAATTTAAGTGATCATGAAAGTCACGAACCCCCCCCCAAATGCAATCATGACTTTTTTTTCTTTTTCTGCTATGTTAGCAAAAACCTTTTTCTTTTCTGTTACAGAGAGCAAAGTCTTCGATGACATATCATTATAAATGTATATTGTTCAACATTTCTGGGATTGATTCATATGCTATTAAAGACCTGTCATCTAAAACGTATAAGCTGTAATAATGTTCAACTCTAGGTGAGAAAATAGGCTTTTTAAGTTACAGTAATTATGCCCTAGATAATGTATTTTTCTCTGTTTGCTTTTGTCCTATTAACAAAAGTACAGAAGCAGACAGATGACTCTCTAAATATATGGTGTGCTTATAGACCTGAATTGATATGCACTATATCCATTCTAGTGCTTACGGATGATGTCATCTTTCCATCATCTTATGCCCCCTCCCCTACACTTCCTTCAGACAATCTGTACAATGTGACTTTATATTGTATTGTACATTTTAATCATGCAACAGCAGAACAAGTTCAGATTCTCATCTTTTAATTAGAAAGTGTATTGTTTGTATCATCCCACATTCACATAGATTCCCATTGAACCAGCAAAACCCAGCACTCCATTTTAATTGAATTTGTCATTTCATTCAATCAACCCTTCTGTTAATATGGTGATTAAAAAAAAAAGTGACACTACTTATTTTTAATTAATGACAGATGAACAAATGACAGGTGTTTTATAGGTTATAATTGCAGCAATCATTAAAAAAAAATGATATTTCAACAGAATGTTCTTTATATCTTTTGTATGAATGTATTATGAAACATCATTTATCTGCAACTGTCAATGTATTTTAGTTTATTTTGGGGAATTGACCTCAAGTGACCTTGAAATATATAAAATCTCATCTTTTGGAAACCGTTAAAATAAAGGTGTTGTGCATTCAAATTGAACATACCTATTTGCATCTTATGGTTTAAGTACAGGCTAACTGATCGAATTGTTGGATAATGTTTCACAGCAGTATTTTAGCATAAAAATGACTTGCATAAATATTGAAATCAAGGCTAAACACACTGAAATGAAAGTTTCTTGTTACGCTCTAGTGGAAGTACACTTACATCTTAAACGTGTCTAAACATCTGTCTTTTTTATAGGCTGTTCATATAATTTTTTTTATGTTTTCTTGCGCTCAATACTTTGAAGTATACAATGGCTGTGCCGTTCAAACCTATGATTTCCGTGGATTTGGGTGAATGTTTCTCATTCTATATAGATTATTCATATATCCAAATCATAGCAATGTCCCAAAAAAACTTTGCAGATATTTTAAGTGTTGTCTTAAATTTATTTATGTAGTGTGTATTACATTAAACTATGTTCCATGCAATGGAGAAGTTGCTTTATTTAGTCATTATATTTATAGAGCGTTATCATATTACTGTTATCTTTGTTTTAAAAACACAGATTAAGTGTACACTTTGTTCTACATTTATGTTTGCAGACAGCTAATAAAAGACCCATATGTTTTAAATAACTATCACTACCTATTATTAAGGTTCTTACTTGATTTATATAATAAACTTTTTTTTTTTTTAAATGTTAATGTTAAAAGGCCCTTCTGGGGTGGGCTTTCTGAGAAATTAAACATTCTTCTACATAAACATATACAATTGTAGAAGTATAATGTGTTTTTTTAGTCCAGAAGTTCCCAAACTCCACCAATAAAATCCATGTTTTAATACACGTGCTTGAGCATAGGTGAGTTAACAAGTACCTTAGTCAATTTGATTTAACCGTCTGGACGCATGCATAGATATCCTTAAAACTTGGACTGTAATGGCAGTTTGTGAAATTTCTGTTCTTTTCATTGGTTCCCTAACTTTCTTGAATCGCAGCACACTATCTTTATTTTTTTCATGGCACCTGTAGGAGCAAAGGTTTTTATTTACACAATGTGAAAAAAATCGATATCAGGCAAGTTGTACCTACCTGTCAGTTATGTGGTGTGTACAGTAGTGCTTCTGATTGTCCGCATGTTTTATGGTCCTAGACCACCAACTTGAGGCACCACTACAAGAGCTTTGTGGCATCCTAGGGTGCCTAGGCTGGGTACTTACCTGACTTGTGCATCGACAGACCCATTGCCACACTCCAGCCAATCCAGGACAGCATACACATTTACCGATTAGCTGCTCGACGTATCGGTCAGGAAACCCAACTGGGCGAGCATTTGAATTTGTCCATCCAGCTATGACATGAGCCCCCAGGAGCAACCTATGGGCAGTTAATAGACCGCCCCCATAAAAAAAAACATCCAGACGCCCTGATCTATGTGAAGATATAAACATATGGAAATATATTATCTAACAGCTTTGTTGCACAACCAATGAGATTTGTCTGTGAACAAATTAAGTGCTTTATGTACTATGTGCTTTATGTACTACAGTATGTATATATGTGTGTTCATGTCTGCATAATTTTAATATGGGCACATTTTTATAGTTTTTATAATATTATCTTGATTTTAGATTTTCTTTACATAATAACACACACACTTCCAAAATGTTTTCCACACATGTTAGTGGAATTTTGTATCACAAAAAAGCCCACATTTATTTCAAAATTGTACATTTTATTGTTATAAGGCCTTTTTTTATTCAGCTTGCAGATCTCAATAAAATGTGTTATTGATTTAACAGTTTCTTATATAGCACACACACATTCTACAGCGCTTTACAGAGAATATTTAAACATTCACATCAGTCCCTGCCCCAGTGAAGCTTACAATCTATACTCCCTACACGCAAACATTCTAGGGTTAATTTTTGTTGGAAGCCAATTGACCTACCAGTATATTTTTGGATTGTGGGAGGAAACCGGAGCACCCGAAGTAATCCCACGCAAACACAGGGAGAATATACAAACTCCACACAGTTAGGGCCATGGTGGATATCGAACCCCTGACCTCAGTAATGTGAGGCAGTAATGTTAACCATTACACCATCGGTTTTGTTCTTTAAAATAATGGTTTAGAATAATCCATACTTTAACAGTCTTTATAAAATCTAAAAAGGGTAGAATATCACATTGTAACTATGTTTAATCCAAAGCTATCTTTTTACCAGTAGCGATGTCAAACCGAAAGTCAAAGTTTCTATGACCTTGGCTTACCTTTTGATTAATACATTGTGTGAGGCTTAATAATACCTTACTGTAAAGTAGATTTCAGTACATAAAACTCCCAACCACTTTTTTTTTTATAACTTGTCCTCCTGGTTTCTTTGTGCTTGACAGACAATTTATTGGAAACAGAGAAAGCATTAGAAATGAGAATAAATCATTGGATACCCTGGAGCAGAGTTGGCTGTTATATACTGAAATTTGTAATACCAGCTCTCAATTATTGTCACCTAGTCACTTCACATTCACCAGTTAAACATTTGTTTTTTATCTGAAATAACACAATCAAACATATAGACCAGAGGGAGAAACATATTGTTCCATTACAGAATGGTTTTGTTTCTTGTACACATATAAAAGGTGCTTGGTTACATTCAGTACATTGAGCTCTAGAGATGTTTTGTTAAACAGATCAATTTTCCTGTTGCTTGGACATAATACATCAGTTTATTTATAACCTATTGCAGTAGTCAGTGGACAATAACATGTAATGTTCTTTAGTATATATTCTGGTAAGATTTACTGAGTTAGGGAGAAAATGACAAAGGAAAAGTTAGGAACACAATCTAATTTGTTTTTTGTTTTTCATTTATCGATTATATATATATATATATATATATATATATATATATATATATATATATATATTTTTTTTTTTTTAAATCTTAAAGTCTCTTCTTTAAAAGATATATAACCACCGAATATTTGTAAGGATTACTGCATTGGGGTTGCAACCGATAACTAGTATCTTAATGTCAAATATACAGAACTTCCTGCAGGTTGGGGTCCCCAAGGATAGAGAAGGGGGCAGTTGACACAATATTTCAAGATGGGCTTGTTTTATCTGATGCAATTGTGTCAGAAGTTGAAACATACGTCAGCTTATCCTACCTGACTGACACCTTCGTTGCCTCAGCAACATTCCCCCTGACTCCTCCTCTACAGCCAGGCACTATTGTGTTATCTAGTCAACTAGTTTTGCAAAGGAGTTCCACTGTCCCCCTTAAAAATTGCCTGGAATTACAGGATAATAGAATGTTTACACAAACCATTTGTAGACCGTATTTGTTGCAGTTTTTACCTATGGGCTGCAGGACTGTAGCCCCCCACAGGTAAATTTCACCCATGAGACTGCACTGGCTTCACTGTGACTGGCAGTGACTTTCTACTGGAAGTCTGACCTCCCAGTCACCCAAGGCAGTCCCGTTGGGAGGTGTTCCCATCCTCCGCCATGCCTCTATGGACTGCTATGGCTGCAGCACATAGAATCCAGGGTATGCTTATGCGCAGTACCAAGGCCAATACTGCATATTTGATGCTTGGTGTCTGTAATCTGCAATGTATAGGTGCCGGGACAGCGATTTGGCTTCTATGGGCTGCTATTGAAGCAGCCCATAGAAGCTGGTGGTCATCACATGTGTAGTAGTGAGGATTCCACAGTGCATGCGCCGGTCCCACGATCGTGGTTGAGACCAGCAGGCATGGGGGCAGCACCACGGCCAGTGAAAGCCCCCCTCCTACACTAAGGTCGGAGCTGCCGCTGGATAGAAAACAGATTTTTTTTTTCAATACATAATTGCCAAAAATAGAATCTCCACCAATTTGTATATACATTAACTGAGCTGCAAAGTAATTAAAACAAAACCACATGCAGAAAATATGGGCATTTGACAGCTGACAGCTCTTGGCTCCTAAGGGGGATCTACTTACATTCCAACAAAGCTTGTATCTTATGTGACTCTATTTCAATCATTCCTGGGCCAGTCACAATATTATTTTTAAGTAAAACAGAGTCCCTGCCAGGAAGCTGTATGATACATATGTATGTTCCCAGCTGATCACACGGTTTCTAAATTGCAAGCTATTAATTATAGTCTGATAAAGATACAGAAGATATGGTGCTGTACTTCAGGTGGATGCTTTTCAAATTAGACGGACCATTGAAACCACCTGCTAGTCTAAATGCTAAGGGGCCTTCTGTCCCTCATTGGTATATTGCAGTGTTAACATTGTTACCAATTTTCCTAATTTCTCCAGGGCCAATACTAATTAATGGATACAGTTCGCAGCTGATTAGCAGTAGTTTCTTCAGTAATTACATTCGCATGCTAACTGTACAGAAGAGGATTCCTAACCCAGTTTTTATTTCACTGAAAGACTAATTTGTTTTCTGAATTGTTCGGGCCCTTGAGATAATTCCTTTTAATTCAGTTTTTCAACCATTCTTACAGATGCTGTAAGCAAGTTTAACCTTAAAGATGTTTTCTTTGTTGTATCTATGTTTATATTACATGGAGAGTGCCCCTCGTGATTTTTATTAAAGTAAAACACTAAATTGTTCTGCAAAGAGCAGGACATGGGATGGGGGTCAATCCTATTATTTGCAATAGGTGTGAGGTGCAATTCCACTAGTGTTTATACCCTAATCTTGCACCCTTCACAGGCTGGTTTAAAACTGAATTAGCTGAAAATTGCAAGCTACCCTCAGGGATAGCAACCACTTTTCTTCAAATTTGGGCTGCCGCAAAGTGCTGTCGTGAAGATTTGCACCCCTAATTCCAATGTTGCTAATAGGATCATCCCCATATCTTGCTACAGCTACAAGTGGCTAATCCAATTGTTATTGGTAATACATGTTCATCAAAAGAATTGTGGAGAAATAAGCATATCATTGTAAGTAAATGTTGTTGGTACTTGAAACTTAATAGTTTACAGTTTATTTAGCATTTAAAGAGCAGTGTTGACAAACATGTTCCAAAAATATGGGGGACAAAAGTGTAGGGGTCCCTTGTATTTCTGAAACCAGCCCCAGATTATTGGTCCAGTCCTGGTTCCAAAAATACGGGGGACAAACAAACTTGTGTTTCGCCAAGTCCTAACATGCGGGGGAGGCCTGCTGGGTTTTGTAGTTCGACTTTAAAAAGCATTGTCCACCATCTAGGGATGCCAGGGACAGCCCTGGGCTTCAGCCCTGGATATGTGAAGCCTGAGGGGTGAGGAACCCTTTATTGAGGGGGTCCCCACTCCTCCAGGTACCTCTTCCAAGGCTAACCATGGTCATAGTGAGCATGGTACAGCTGGGTGACCTTACATAAAAAGTGTCCCCTGGCTTGACACCATGGGCTGTGGGAACCCGGTGCTGGTTCCAAAATATGTGGGACCCCCCCAGTTGTTTTTTCCCCCGGATTTTTGGAACCAGGACCGGTCTAAGAGTCCAGGCTGGTTTCAGAAATACATGGGACCCCTACGCTTTTTGTCCCCAGTATTTTTTAAATCCGGTCGAGCTCAATGACCCAAGGGCTGGTTATGCTCAGGAGGTGGGGGGGAGACCCCACACCATTTAAAAAAAATAATCTTACTTAATACCACACACTTTGATTTCCTAAAAATTCATGATTAAAATTTGCACCATATGGCACTTTTCACCCACAATTTTGCATCCCATTAAACAGTTGAGATTTTCTTTAAGAATTTGCATTTTCGAAAAATGCATTACTGTGGGATTTCAGAACCTTACTAAAAAATGTATGCCATTAAATGTCACCAATAAAGGTTAAAGTGCAAATGTTAGTCTGGTTGCAAATAAATTAGTAAACTAAAAGTTAATAAAGTATTGATACTTTTGGCAAATATGACCAACATGCAGATGGTGGCATCATTTAAAGATAGAGTTTGTTTCTTTTCTGTATCACTACAGTTAAAAACAAATGAATTTATTTTGACTGGCTACTTTCATGGGGAAGAGCCAATGAAACCGCGTGACATACTGTATTATGGTTAATTATTAGCCTTTTCTCTTATGTCAGACCTTATATGCACACTGCCAAAAAGCTGTGCGGTTTTGTTTTGGTTTTCTGTTCTTCTTGGGAAATCAGAAATATCTGTACAATCGGTTATATACAGTATATACACGCTTCATGTATATAACTTTTTTTTTTGCAGTCTTATATTAGTTTGTCCTATGCTTCAGATACTGTGTGGTAATGCATTCTAGACTCCCATCAAATACAATTCTAATTACCTATAATTATGGAGTCCTAAAAATGTTTTCTGCAAGAAAACAGGTGATTTGCATGTTTTAAAATGTAAAATATTGCCTATTACAAGCAAACCTCTATTAAAGGTCTATCAGTGAATACAGATGTCTGTTGTCAGTCAACTAATTACTTGCATCATTATTTTAATTATTGTAACTATCAACATCATGTCTAATTGGTTCTGTGGCATCACTTCAGGACATCAAGTCTTATGTTCAGTTGAGATTGCTTACAACAGTGAGTCTCAATTATTGTATCACTATGAATTCCAACAATTTAGCAATTTGAAAAATACAGAAACAAATGTAAAACTGCTGGTTTCTAATAATAGGTAAGGGGTGTCAGAAGGGTTGCCAATTTCAGTGATTACAGTTTAATAAAATGTATTAATGAAAATAGTTACAATATGTTATTTTTTTCTGATAATGAGTCACTTGTGTATCAGGCATTTCAGGAAAACTTTCTAGATAAAAAAAACAAGCTTTTATTATATTCCTTGTTTATAAAAGTATTCAAATGACAGAATTACATCTAGCTATTTACAACCCAATGATAGAAAAAATATTAGATGTTTAAAAATGAGTACGTGTGTGTGGTATGTATGTATGTATATATATGTGTGTGTATGTATGTATGTATGTATGTGTGTGTATATGTGTGTATGTATATATATGTGTATATATATATATATATATATATATATATATATATATATATATATATATATATATATATATATATATATATATATATATATATATATATATATATATATATATATATATATATATTGCATGAAGGTGGCACTCCAACGTAAGGTGGTATCAATCATGAAGCTGGTGCCCTCCGTAAGTGTATCCCCGACAGGGGTGTATATGGCATCTGGTGGACGGCGGCACTCGTTAGTAAAAGATAAATAAACAGGCAAGAGACCTTTTTCCGACGTTTCAAACCCTTGCGGGATTTTTGTCTCTTGCACCTTGATAGAAAGCCTGCAAGGGTTTGAAACATCAGAAAAAGACAAGGTCTCTTGCCTGTTTATTTATCTATTACTACCAAGTGCCACTGTCCACCAGATGATATATATATATATACCACCACCACAGTGACCCCGAGGGTTAAAGGACAAAATAGACCATGCGAAACCCAATTGTGGTGTGGCGCCTATACTTTACAGAGAATGTCCATAAATCTGGTGATCAGTTGTTTAGTGAAGCAAAAAGAAATAGTTCATCCAGTAACTTGTTTATTTAGTTGATCTAGTTGTCATAGGCAAAACACTGTACAAAAGTCCCAACGTCTACATCTTCCAAAAGGGAATAAGATCTCCAGAAAGTTCTTGGGAGATAATGTCCCTTCTTTCTCAAGTGTTTCTTATGTTGTGTCTCCAATGTGTTTGTAGACACTCAATATTCTTTTTCCTTTGTGGTGTGTGTAAGTACACATATATTTTTGAAGTTGTGTGCAGACATATCATGTCGGCTCAATAGTACAACCAATGGGAGATGCACAGATATATATTGGCACATCTGGCTGTGTAATACCCCTTTCACACTTTCACACTTGCAAGCTGGGTTCTAAGTTCCGGGTGTGACCTGGCTTGCAAGTGCTTTCACACTAGCCACCTGACCTGGAATGAAGTCGGGCGGGTGGCGTCATCTGGAGGCTTGGCCGGGGCGTCGCTGGGAGATGTCAGCACCTACCAGCGGCGCATTTTCACTGCAGTGAATGGGATCTGGGTCACGCTGACCCTGAATACCCGTTCACACTCACCGCATCCCGTGTCGATTTCGGAATCTACCCAGGTCAGGACCTGGGTAGAAATCCTGAAATGCTGAACACGGGATGCAGTGACAAGACACTTTCACACTGAGCTAAATCCTGGGTTGATGCTCGTTCATGTGCAAAAACATGGGGGTATAATTGAGGCCCGCACACTGCCCATACACTTTGTACATTGGCTGATGTCAAATATGGGCGGCCAAATGTTTGTATCTTTTAACAAAACACTTTAAAATAAAATAAACAAAATACACATTAAAGGTGTGTACACACGGCAGATGCTGCCGTGAGATGCGAGTCCCGACGCGATAAGATCGCATCGGGACTCGCATTTCACCGCATGCCAGAGGGGCACAATTGACACTATATAGTGCAGATCTGCACTATATAGTGTTGCCTGCCCTCTCTATATGGCTGCCGATATGCGCTCACACAGGAGCGCGCATTGGCAGCGCATCAGGCTCAGAAGCCCTAAAAAAGCATGCAATTTGGCTTCCGATGTTCCTTATATCGGGAACATCGGAAGCCAAATCTAACCGTATATACACACTATAAGATTAAGGGTGTTTTAAAAAACTTTAAACTTTTTTAAACAAACGTTGTCTTTTTTAAATATTTGATTTGTCTTAATTACACAACGTCACACAACCTATAAATATTCTTTCTCTTTTTTTTTTTACCTTTTATTCTGAACTATTACTGAGCTGCTGAACACTATGGGGGAAATTTACGAAGATGTATATTCTACTTCACATGTGATGTTGCTATGGGAAACCAATCAAATCCTGTCTAATATCTTCTAGAGGGTGCTAAATAAATAAGAAGTAGATTCTGATTGGTTGCCCATAGCGGGGCTCGCCACGCTTTGGGCTCGGTGGCTCGCTGCGTTCGCCACGCTTTGTGAAATAAACTCCACACCGACGTGGATAGTGGGGTTATGAACAGGTCGGGAGGACGCGTACCGCGTCTGCTCGCCACGCTTCGGGCTGACATGGATAGTGGGGGTTTGCAAGGATGGAATAGCATGCAAATCGGCAGGAAATCATGGAAAATCGGCCGCAAATCACCCGCTAAATCGCATCCATTTTTTGCATGCGATTTGCACCCGATTTTGTGGGCGCGTGATAATACAAAAGTACCCTATTATTATTATTATCATTATTATTGCTTTTTGAAAGAGGTCGTAGGGAAAAGATACATTAAAAGAGGGACCTAGGGATATACTAATTAGGCACAATAAATAGACAACTGAAAAGGTCGGGAGAAGAACACTGTTCATGAGCGTTTAGAAGACGAAGGTGTTTGGCTCATAGTGCAGATTCGGAAAGCAGCGAGGTTGTACTAATATAAATATTATAGGTTGGAATACTGTTGTAACAAAGCTGGATTTTAGAGATTATTTAAGGATTTGAAGAATGAGTGACAAGAAATAGAGGGAAATCCCTAGGTGGGTAGCAAATCCGGGAGAAGTTCTATAGGTGAGAATGTTAAGGCGTTATCAGAAGAAGTAAAGCACAGAGATGGTCGGTGTGTTTGGAGACTAGGGTTGAGATGTTTGAAGGGTGGTGGCATGGAATGCTTCATAGCTGACCATAATAAGAAGTCATTCAACAAATAGTTTTAAATTAGAGATGTGCAGGAACAGGATCTTATTGGCTTTCCAGCTGTCACATGTTTTGGAGCAGAAACATGTGACAGCATATAGCCAATAAGATCCCGTTTTGAGATCCGGTTAAATCCGGACCTGCGCATCTCAACGTTTTATACAGTGTATTTTATCAGACTGTTTGACTTTGCTAAAGGTGCTGACACATTATAATGTCATTATTTTGAACTGTTTTGTTCTATAGGAGATATGCAAATTGATGCACTCAAATTATACAATCAAATTGTATATTTTTCAGTTTAAATGCCTTTGAAATCTTAATGCAATTGAGTTATTGTGCATGTTCTGCTGTAAGATTTGGTTTTACTGCAGTATGCATGTTCAGCCAATCCTATACATTACAATTAACATTCTGATTGGAACTCGCCCAAATGCAGTGTACTATGTATGAATACATTGCAAATCCATGAATACATTTTTTAAAAAGGAATTGGTTTGTAAAAGATTATAATATATGTATTACGTTTAATATACTCTATACCGTAGGTACCAAAAGCTTAATAAATCTGACCCACAGTCTGTAACATGTTAGGATCTGATTGGCTGCTATGGGGGGAAACCAAAAAACACAAACATTGGGGAGCACATTTAAACTCCACACAGATAGTCTATAGGAAAGGATGGAGTGTATTACCTACCACTGTGCACACCAGCAGCTGGGAAGGATATCACTTGGGGTGTTCTTCGGCACCCAAGAAGGGATATAGTATATAAGTATGTCCTTCACCAGCTCTTTAAGGAAAAATAAAATATACGGTACTTCCCTTTAAATATCAGTCAGGTGGCATCAAATGAAAATGTGACCTCTGTCGAAGTTTTTATCAACAGTAATCGCAACAAAAGCATAAAAGTATCATAGAGGCAAAAGCATAAAAGTATCATAGCGGATAACAATTTAATATTTCATAACATAAAGCACTGGTGAAAGATATACTGAACCTATGAACCTATGCACTTTTATACTCCACAAAAATAGTAGTAGTTAAGCTTATGACATCAGTCCTTTGACATAGTAAAGCTTACCACTATGCCAACCGTGCTTCCCAGTCATGTGGCATGAAATCAGCATCATGGTCCATAAAACAACAAAATACTAATTTGGGGGTATTTATTACATTTTATTATTGCTATTTTATTCACAACATTTTTGCTTCTGGCCAGCATTAAGAAGTATTGCATAAAGGGTGAAGCTAGACCATCGTTTTCTGTGTACAAAATATTTTTATTGAGTCAAATGTAATTGATAAAATAACTGCTATATTCATGTGAACATTCATGTGAACATATATACTTCTGTGATTGGAAAGACCCATAAACTCACCATCGGTAACCTATATGAATACACTTAACAAGTTATCTAAACCTTTAACCATAAACTTAACGCAAAAATAACGAGACAGACACAAGTGCTGGCGTTTCAAATAGAATGTGAAATGTATTAATTGACAGCTATATCTGACTATAAATGGTGGCGGCCCTAAAGAACGGTCATAGAAAAGAGGGGGTAAAGCTTGACACACACCATTCACACATCGTTGGTGTTCAACTCTCCCATTGCAACCCACCCGTCTGGATGGTGCAGCCCATCCCCTGTCCAGGGGCAATGGGCTAATGACATATCGATGTCAGGAGAGCGCACCCCACTATCTACATACGATTTTCATGTAAACAAGGACCGTTCTATACCGCCGCCAAGAAATAGAAAAACAGGGTTGGGATGGTGGGGAATTTTGTTCCAAAGAGGCAGATCACCTGACTTCCTGCCTACTTCTAAGACATACAACTCCTCCCCTGATTCCTAATTGGCTATTCCTATCCTTGTCAGAACACCCTAACAAACTCTAATCAAGTGCCAGCATCTCAAATCCCTTCGGTGGTTTATGTCCCTTCTTGCTTAAACAGCCCTCGGTTCTCTTACACACTGGGTGACTTTGAGCTGAAAGCCTCTCAAAACAACATGTTTGAGCGGCTGTCAGCTCAAAGCCGCCCAGTGTGTATGGCCAGCAGATAAGCGGCTTTGAGGACGGCTTTGCATAGAGCTGCACTGTACAAAGCTGTCTCCCCCCCCCCCCCCCCCCCGCTGACCGCACTGGGCAGGGGGAAAGCGGCTCAGTGTGTATGCACTGAGCGACTTTCCCCCCAGCGTTGACAGCCATATCACTGTCCATACACACTGGGCATAATCGCCCAGTGTGTATGGACCTTAACCCACTGGATATTTTTTTGCCACAGTATTTTGAGCGTAAAATATTATTTTGTTGGAGTGGAACATAATAATTACATTTCTAATGCAGAATGACTTGCTGCCTGCACGCTTTTGCATTTACGTTTTCTGAGAAACAATTATCTTCCAAGATATGATGGATGAATAGAAATGTTTTGTTATTGCTTGTTTGGATCATTATGAGCTGAAATATATCAAACTCAGGATTTGCTAAGCAAAACAGTTTTCTCCCCCCCCACCTTCTTCTTTTTCAGTTTGGAAATAATAACAACTACATGAATATGGCAGAAGCCAATAATGCATTTCTTGCTGCAAATGAGGTAGGTGTACTTTTTATCTATTCTCATATACATCTGTTTGCTTAGATAATTTAGCAGACAGGGGATAAATAAGATTGAAACTCTGCATCTGAATGTGTTTCATGGAGCACAAAATAAAGACTTTAATGAGAAAGAAAATAACCTGACAATACTACATTACCACTCAATTTAGCCGGCCATAAGGCAGTTACGCCCGTCGCATGCCAATGGAGAAGGCGCTTGCCTAATGGGAAATCAAGCACTTTATGAACAACGGGGTGATTCTGACAATTCAAAACAAATGGATTATAAAATTCTGTGTTTTGAGCACATTCTTATACAGTGTCTGAAACTAGAGATATTGGTGGACGTTCAAAATTATTTTTGTTGATGAAGAAAAATACACAAGCACTGTGTTCTATCCCCAAAGTTTGTGTCATTGTTATATTGCAGTGATATATCACTGTGTGGTTTAGTCTTACATCTACATAAAAAAAAAAAATAACCTACAGCACAGGTTCTCAAAGTCGGTCCTCTGGACCCCACACAGTGCATGTTTTGCAGGTCTCATCACAGAATCAAGTGGAATAATTAGCTCCACCTGTGGATCTTTTAAAATGTGCCAGTCACTAATTAGTGCACCTGTTGGGTGACCTGGAAAACGTGAACAGTGTGGGGTCCTGGTTTGAGAACCACTGACCTATAGTATTAATCAAGTTAAGGAATGTTGTATGCTCACAGTGTTCGTTAATACACTAAACTCTAGCTGGAGACTTATTTATGGAAGGCTGCTGGTTAGAGTTAACAATCTAAAGGCTGATTATACCTTGTATTTACTTGCATGGTACTGTATGCGTAACTAAAGAAGCTAGCTTCCAAAAAACATTGCAACTGCGCTAATATAAGTAAAAGTGAGTACGGAGTCATTGGATACCGTTGGCTACATCACCATATCTGTTTACAGGACTGTACGATCGGTTAAAAACAACATGTTTTTGCTAGTTAACGCCAGTGGAAAAGCAACCTAAATGACTTATGTAAATAAAAAAGTCAGATAGCTCAAAGTGTAGGTTAGTCTTGCCTTGACGGTTTCAGTCAAATGTTAAAGCTTCTGTATGAACCAGGTACAAAGCTACTATACTGTATGCTTGTAAATATAAGCACTTTGGAAGATGTTCAAGATGGGTGGGTGGAGACTACGCTATGGACCACATGGATAAAGGTAGCAGCTGGGTGAATGGGTACACCAGGACCGGGCTGGGACCAGAAATCGGCCCTGGCATTTTGAGTACACAGGCTCACCTCTAGCAGGCGGGACACTTACACTGCGAAAAGGGTGTGTGACCTCATGGAAAGGAGGCATGGCATCACAAAAAGGAGGTATTATACTGCCCATTACACATTATGGAACACACCATGATGCCCATTACACAAAATGCTGCACACTGTGATGACCATTACACAATATGCCACATTACATATTATGCCACATTGTTACATGAAATGACCCAGTACTCCTGCCTATAAACTTATTGCCCCCATTAGTGTACCTGACCTTACACAATGCCAACAAAAGTACCATTTACATTTTTGCTGCTTCACTGCTGCTGTGATGTTGGGGGGGGGGGGGGTTTAAGCACCTCCCGGCTTCCCTGTCCACACTGCTACAAGTGGTGAGTCGACCAACGCCAGAGGGACGGGGTTGGAGCAAAGGGCGTAAGAGGCCATCTTCTGCTCTCAGCTGAAGAGGGATGTGTGGTGGTGGTCCATGTGTCCCAGCGTTGCTGGCAGGCAAGCTCAGGCAGGATGGGGAGGAGAGGCAGCTTCCGTCCCCAGGGGAAGGGGGCGGGCGGCGGCTGTGCACACACAGGGCAGTAAAAGGCCACAGCCAAGAGCAGCCGCTGCTACCCCGGCAGAGGCTCCCACAGGTCAGATCCCTCCTGCCCAGCTGCCGCAGTCCATGTAGCAGGGCAGCAAATAAAATTGATGTGAGCGGGCCCACCAATGTCAGGGGCGGGCCTGACCACCACTGTCACTGTTGGGGGCAGGCATCCTTCCCCCAAGCTAGTTGCATTGATTGACACCACACGCGGTGGAGGGGACGTACGGCGGCCGGCTGTTTTAGCAGCCTAGTGGGAACAGTAACACATTATGGCACACATCAGAACTGGCTGCACAAAAGCAGCCCACAAGGCCATTGGCCCATTTGGCATTTGCCAGAAGTGCCAGATGGCCACTACTCTACCCAAGTTTTAGGTACACTGGAAATCGGGTTGACAACCCATGCTTTACCTTAAGCTTTATGATTGTTACTTACTGAGTCATCTCGTATTCAAATTTATTGCATATTCTGTAACTAAATCATTTGAACAATCCGCAAAGGTTACGGTAAAACAAAGGTTGTCAACCTGATTTCCAGTGTACTTTGGAGGAAGTTGTTTGCATAAAAATTTAAGAAAGTTAACAAAAGTAGTGTATACAGTAGTGTGTAACTTACCAGTGTACATTAGAATTCTTACTGGATTTTAGTTGAGCTGTTTCTCAATTGCAGCTTTCTGATGACATATTTACTGGTCATGCACCGAAGCTGCAATATGTATGTATGTGCTATGATGTTGCTGCAGCAACAGTAAGCTACAGTCTGATTGACTGGAAGCATGTTGCCTGCATTTCTGTGGTGTGTCAAACCAGTGACTGCATATTCGAACACTGCTTCACTAGCCTTGCACGAAAGTTGTGCGCGGGTGTCCAATTGCCCATGCAATGGTCAGTATGATCCAATGCTGCATCTTTGGGCGCAGGCAGTGCATCTAAAATGTTGGTGTCCTTTTGACAAAAGACATTCCTGGTGCTATTGAAAACACTGAACTCTTGAATGCAATTGTCAATCGCTAGAAAAGGATCCAATCTTGTGTATATGCTAAACTGTACATATTGCAAGATACAGATTTGTCCACCTACACTGTTGCTCAAGTTGTGGCAAATAGCTCTTCTCAGTGTGCCATGTCCCAGGTGATTCGGCCACACCAAGCATCTTTCTTGCCCAAATTGTGCATCTTATCTGCATATATAAAACTGGATGCAGTTAACAATTGGACAATAAAATCCCAATGCTAACAATATTAGGTCAAAATGCTGACATCTCCAAGTATTAAGGTTAGGGTTGGGTTAGGCTGTGGGAGAAGGGGGAAGATTAGTCTACTGGAAGGGTACACTTTGCCATGGAATACTCTACCTACCAAAAATTGCCATTTTTTTAACTGGTATCCCAGAATTTTGATGGTTAGCATTCTGACCATTGCAATTCTGTAACCAAACCAACAAAACAGGGAGCAACAAAACAAATGTATGGTTTAAAAATGCTACAGTAGGACTGAGGACACAACTTCACACTAATGGGTTGGCAGCAAAAGTACAGTATATGCACAATTTTTAAAATGTTGTGTTTACAAAATACACATTCACTATTATGCAACAATATACAATGTTAGGAGTGATTTCCTGCAAGATACACTGCAGATATTAGCGCAGTACTTACTCTGCATGAGTAATTTGTTTTCCTATAAATATAGTGTTTTCCTGCTAAGCAAATTACCTGTCAATGTATTAATGTGTTTTTAGGAAGTGGAACAGTATGGAAGTGGTAGGTTATAATGTGAATCTTGATTGCCAACTGCGGCACCTGTCCAATCACATGTGACTAGATTGTTCATTGGATAAACGAAATGGTCGCACTAAATTGGCCTTTATAGAGTATCAACATTTCACTTAGAAAGAAGCTTTAGGGTTAGTTTGCATGGTACATTTTGGTAAGAATGGATTTTAGATGCCTTTCTTCTATTGTTATACTGTAACCAGTTCACATACAGTACAGTAGATGTGCCGATCAATAGAACTGCTGCAAAATTAGCATTTTTGTCCCATCTTTTCTATGACCATCAAGATTTGCTTAGATAATTGAATAATGTTTGGCGTGGGGCCCAGCATTTATTTGT
Organism: Crinia signifera; assembly: GCF_055691185.1. Taxonomy (NCBI): domain Eukaryota; kingdom Metazoa; phylum Chordata; class Amphibia; order Anura; family Myobatrachidae; genus Crinia; species Crinia signifera. The sequence goes on from NC_139227.1 coordinate 17,715,361, forward strand.
GATAAAGAACACAAAACCCCATCTGTAAGGATAACATAATGTTTCATTCTGTAGAATTTCTTCCTACATTTGAATCGAGCATTGATGAAAAGTCCGCTGCTAGCAGCTGTTAAGAGACAATTTAATTCCAGCTGTGATAATTCACCGTGGCAGACATAGGCTGTTATATGTTGATACAACAACCTCTCTGATTTGCATTTTTATCAAAAGGAACAAATGTTTTCAACGTTTACATACAGATGGCATTTACTATGTTTAAATTTATTTTTATATAGCGTTTTTTTATTATCTAGGAATGATAAATCATTTATTATCTATATGCCCTAATAGTTACATTACTCTTCGCTGTGCATTGCTTACATAAATAGTTTTTGTTGCTAGAATTCTCTAGATTGAAAGCGATGATTTGTCGATTTGCATTTTATACTTTCCTTTTCACAAGATCATATTGATTATATTGAATACTTTTATATTGCGTTTATGATCTTTATCAATACATTCTTTCTTTGTACAGAAACAGCAGTGGACTGAAGAATGCTTTAAGGTACTCCTTATTTTTTATCTTTTCTTATTTTCCTATTAAATATTTCTGTTATCAGATAATTAAATTGTATTATACATTTATGAGCATACAGTATTTGCAAAATACTGTATATAATACAATTAGAATTATTTAGGAGCACATTCACAAAACATTACACTTTGTATTTGTATTTTGACTAAGATTATAAGAATGAGTTGAATAACCTTTTAGAGTTACCCTTGGGCATATGTAAATACAGAGTAACCATCCTGCTAGGGTTTTGCTACTGAATCACTATCCATGTTGACCATGTGCATGAGTTACCATATTGGACAAGATGATTGAGTGGTTGCCCTAGTTCCACTTGCTTTTTTGTATGAATCCTATTGCATGGGTAGACAAGCATCGCATTGTAGAAAAAAGGTAATATTCGTGCAATCGAAGACATTAAAATTAACATTGCTTCGATAGATGATGAAATTTGATCAAAGTTTATTGCGTACTATTCTGTATTAATCTCTATGATAATATATCGTGCTATTGAGGGCACTACTCAGAAGAGAATATATGTTTAAGTTTACCTAACTCAGCATACCGCATTCCAAATCCAATTTAAGATGAGGGCAAATTTACGTAATTGGATAATTGATTATTGTCCATATCAACCATATATTTATAGTAAATAAAAATCTTAAAGTCAAAAGTCATCAAATATTCACTTTATCAAAATTAAGGTAAGTCGATCGTTGATGAGGGATAATGATGATTAACAATATACGATGATAGACAAATCAAGGTTATGATTTAGTTAAATACAAATATAGCTGTCACCCAGTTGCCTGCCATTGGCTTAAAGTGTTTGCCTAAATAAATGTGCAATGTACAGTAATTATATAACTATCTAACTACCACTCTTCAGCAGAGTAACTTTACTAGTTTTTCATATTTACTATGAAGTGTGATCTTGCCTATCAATATAATCTTTGGATTTTGCCCACTGCTACCGTATATTCGTAGCAGCCGAAGGCATTGCAAACATTTCCATATATATGTTATCACTTCATTCTGAAGACCTCAAATATTTATTGAAATAATATTTCAAGGGTTTAATTACAGTGATAATGAAAACAAGTTAAAATGGCACATAAAAAGTGTTTACCCGTATTGTTAATGTGATATGTTAGATTTCATTAAGCAGTAATGGTGTAGTAAATGAGTCACAAATTACCGTTGCATCTGTTAAAAGACCACATTAGTGCCAAATAACTGCAAATGCAGCCATTGGCTTATGCTCATTAGCCAATAGCTTCTGATCATGGTCAATCTATCCACGGTGGATGAGAGTTTAAATTTCTGTAGTGTGAAAAATTACAGTTTTTTTCCCCCTAAACAACGGGCAAAAAAATTTGAAACCCTCGCTGCGCTCTCTCCGGCATAAATTGTGCTTTGCATCAAAAGTGATTATTTGAGCTTCAACAGTCTATTCAAATAGCATCTTCCTATAGATGCAAAGCTCATCACTCCTGACCTGTAATGACAGCTGACAGGTTGTATATGAAAGCAAAGGGTTCTCTGCTTTTTCGAAGTATACTGTACTTCCTTCATGTGCGGTTATTAATTTCTATCATGATTAACAGTTTGAAGAATGACAATGTACCGCCGCTAATGAGCTCTTACCCCAGAATGTATCCCTTTATTTCCCATTAACTTGCATGCATAACAGTGTCTCGCATAATGTAAATTACACAATGACTGTATTCTAAGTATATTTCGGTATTATTTATAGGCTTGTAATCAGGGCCATATTTATCATTAGTGATGCCCTAGATCATTTTGCCCCCCACTTATTTATGGCAAAATGTTCAGTGAGCCCCATCTGATTGCATCTCATAATCACATGGAATGGAGGTGATTGTTATAAATATATAATAATAATAAAAAAGTCTAATTGCCCAAAATTTGTAACAAAATAGGAATTTATAAATGCCATACAACTAGTTCAAAATCTGTTTCCTAAAAGTATTTTTTTGAATGGCCTGATACTTCCTATGTCAGAAAATTACATATAACACCCCACTACCCCACCACCTTAGTGTGCTGCATATATTGCACACATGATACAGCACCGTTTTTACAAGAAAACATATACTGTATGGTAATGTATATAAAGATCTGTCAGTGTTCTATCCCCTTGGACAGAATACAAAAACACACAGCTCACTTGGGTTTACATAATTAGAAGCCTGCGGAGGGTATGAGTCTTAGTGTAAGAAATAGAAAAAAAATCAATTTATAAACATAAAAAAAATGCCCACAGCATCTTAGCTGCTGTTTACTTTATCATAACATATCCAATGTTTAACCACTGCTACCTGCACGCGTGGTATTCTTAGCACCATCTCTGCTGAATTGCTTACATTGAATAATAACCGCCAATGTTCCATTGCAATAGAAATATAGGCAACAAATGAACATTTTGCATTTTCTTGCTTGCACAAATCACAGTAAACGGCTGTGTTTGGGCAGATTAAACTGCGACGTGGAGAACACAGTTGCCTGAATTTATGGGGCATGAGTATTATATAATATAAGTGTGTTTTCTTTGTTCTAGTGGGGTATCAATAAATAGGCTATTTGATATGCACTAGGTCTAATGTATGTGTTGCTCAAACAAACAAAGACAGATGCTGCTAATTAAGTACACATTAAAACACTGTTAATACTGATACACTACTACAGCCTTATGATAATTACACTTCTTTCATCAGATCTGTTTGTGCAGAGCTTTCACAGTTCAAGCAACAGACTCATTTTATAAATAACAGACAGGTTTTGAAGAATTATTTTAATTTCCCAATGTACTATTTTCCATTCAATTAACTATCTCAATTAAATTGTACATCAAAATCTATATATTATTGCTAGGCCTTTATTCCATTAACACCACATTTTTATTTCTTCTTTTACTGAATAACTGTCCTCCTTTAGCAATAAATTATCCGTTTGTTAGTGGAAATCTATAGAAGTCAACAGAAGAGACCATTTTAAAAGGGATGAAAGTCCCAAGCTGTGTAATAATAGTTATCACAATTGGTCAAGGGACTCTGTCACTTGGCAAAAAGCATTAGGCAGTGAGTTGCTTCGGTTAGCATCATAACCAGAGTTGGATGTAAGCTATTTATATACAGTACCAGGGCTTAAAGTGGTCATGCAGAGGTGGGGGAACTCATTTCTCTATGGCCCCTAATGACCCACCCTCCCCTACCCCCATTAGGCAGAGACAGGGCCAGTGGTAGGGTTTTTGGAATCCCCCTGCAAACTAGAAGGCTATTCTGTGGGAATTACTGTGCAGGGCCAATATGAAGGTAAAAATGTTCCACCTCACCCTTAGAGTTGGTGGAACCGAGTTCCACCCAGTTCCCCCTCACTTTAACCCCTGTACAGTACTACACAAATTTGGCTTGGTGAACATGCTTTTGTGCCTCCTGACCATCTGGATCATTTAAATTGATCCTGCAGAAGTTATTGTGGTGATCTTCAAATAGCTAGTTGCTACATCACTAGTCCCTCAACATTTGAAGTGTTCGATTTGGCACATGTCCATGACTCCCAAATAATATGTGGGTGGTTGTGTGTGTACTGGGGTAGGAGGGGGGTTACAAGCATTATTGTATGTGGCTATAATGTTAGGTGATGTGTGTAATGCTTTTGAAGTACTAGCCCCCTAAAAACCTGCAAAGATTTATTTAAATGTAAATCTAACTTTTTGAGAACTGGGACAGATGGCCTATCTACAGGACTGTTCCATTAAAAGCATGATCAATAGAAAGGCATTCTAGCTGAATCTTGAAATTAGCAAAGCATTCTCCATTGCTTGTAATGTGTCTAAAGGTATTTTGAATAAATTGACTCGGTGAAAAAATTGACTTATGGTGTAAAGAAATCTTTTATGTAGCCTCTAAAAATCACCTACAAACAGTAATACGATTCGTTTTAGATTTGTAATTACAGCCATGGTGCTAAATTATTTCAACATTAATGTTACCATCGATTCTAATAAGCCTGTCCATTTCTTGTTTGACAGACGTTTCACACACCGAGTCTTGGTGATGAAGAATTTGAGATTCCTCCCATAACTCCACCTCCAGAAAATGACCCGGGACTTGGCATGACAGATGTTCTTCTCCCATTCCAAGTTATGGGTGAAGCACTGGCAGCCCAGGTCAATGAATTTACACCTCAGTTCCCACCTCAAAGTCTGGACCTTCCATCTATTACTATATCTCGGAATAATCTAGTAGACCAGGAAGGAATGTTGCACAGCAATGGGTTGACAATGGTGAGCTTAAAATTAATCTATTGCTTGTATAGTAATTGCAAATCTTAAATGGATAACCGATATTTGTTTTGATCAGTTCGACACAATGGGATCGAATTAGTATGTATCTGGTACTTTGTTGTAAATATGTAGAAAAAGTTCTCTGTCACTCTTATCTTTGCAGACTGTAACTAGAATAAGCATGTTGACAAAAGCTTGCTTATTTTTCATTTAACGATCTCACAATTTATGAAAGGATGGAAAGCCAGAGGAAATTGAAGGTTCCCCAATTTGCCTTTGAATTATGTTTTATATTTGTCAGACATAACACTTCATGTATAAAATGCAGGATGCCAATGAAAGAGGTAGCTACTGTACGTTTCAATTATGGGGAAAATATGGCAACAAGTTAGATTCTCCTTTTTTATAGACTGTGCTAGAGAAATGATCGCTGATAGATAATTTTTAATTTTTTTGCCACTTATTGAATTAATATCTTGAATGAATGATACATCTCACCCATAATTTTGCCCATTAATATTTATACAATACGTTACCCCCTAATATTTTGTGGAATATCAAATAGTGTCACATCCCACTAAAGATTGTATACGTGCAATACAAATGCATACCCCGTAAAATATGGGTACAAATGTAGAAGAACGGTCTTTGTATGGCCACTCTGAATGCCCACTGGATAGATAACAGGAGTCTGTTGGTGGGCTTAAGAGTTTGTGATGGCTCATTCTGTTTACTGGTCACCACATGGCACCGGATGTATAAATTGATTCTGATCCCTGGGAATCCATTCAGCACACATATTACTAACATGATAACATGTATGTGCATAGTGATGCCCCGTGCACTACATATTTGGCACTGCCGCTGTTTACTGTGGCAAACATCCCAAGATTTGGAAGTTGGCAGTTGGGTGGAGCTGGTGCAACTGATTGTATAAAAATGGGTGTGGCCATGCCCATTTTTAAAAAAAACAACACTTTTATTGCCTGGAGCATCCGAGGCACCTCATAAATTAGGAGGATGGAACAGGCCACCTCAACATATTGGGAACGTTTAGCAGTCAATACAGCACTACCATGAAATCAACAAAAGTAATTTTAGAAATTGTGTTTAGCTTTAATACTGCTGCAACGGCGCTGTAGAATATTCAAAACTAAAACAGAAAAGGAAATACTACTATATTACAATATTGTACTTTATTGGCCACAAATTGACCAAAATGTTTTTCATACATGTATTAATGTTACCATGGCAGATTTAGTACTTTCCAGGGGTGCGGTGTTCTCCCTGGTAATGAAGTTTCCCATTCAGTTTAATAAAAAGCCTCAGTCTGTATTCCCGTGGAGAGTTTAGAAATGAAATGAATAATAACTATAATCACTGCAAGAAAGCAACAGGATCTAATAATGGTTGAATGCTAAATTTGTAATTAAAAACTAGAACCATTAATTAATTTAATGTTCTGCATTAAGTCAAATGTTTGGGAAGGGATGTGATTTGTGATTGCTAAATGTTACTACCCTTAAGTTATGGCTTTTGTTGTGTGATACCTGGTGTGCCGCTGGTTACAGTGTTTCCTCTCAGTGGGGTACATGGGTAAATGTATGCACAGTCCACTACAAAATGAGAGTGTTGGTTGGAGAAGTCTGTCTGGCCAGTGTAAGAGCATGAAACATCTTAAGTGTATCAGGATAAATCAAAGGTTTAAATGACAAAATTCATAAAGAGAAGTGGATCAGGAATCACTTACATAATCTTCTTCACTTTCAACTTTCTGCACAGGAAAGTATAGAATTTAATAAGTACTGGTACCAGCATGTGTATAAAGGCGTATAATATGGAATACATTGAAGCAAGAAAGTGTTGGAAGCTTTTGTACTTTTAAAGATTTCCCCCCCACACACATTGCTAGCTAGTAAGTTAACTGGTCTTGGGACTTACAGTATTCTGGTTCAATCACTCGGACGCGAATTCGCAACGGGGAACCGATGTTTTGCGCATACGCAGCTGCATTTCTGCCCATGTGTATTTTCTGGGTACGTGCAAACTCGACGAGGGGATGAATTGTATGCAGCACTTCAGGAAACTCTGCGGAGTCACTCCCCCCTTCACCTCTGCCACAGAAGAGAGCACACGTCTGCTACCCAGCTCCGCTGCCGCATCCCAAACAGTGCCAGCCAGCTAACCCACTCAAAACTCCAAGTCCTGCTGCAGGATGGATGATATGCCAGCCACACTGACTGCTCCTACTCTGTCTGGGGACACAAGCTGCGCACCGCAGTACAGAGGTATTCTTGGGGGTCGTGGGGTGGGGGAAAGTTGTAGTATGTCCTTACAACTTATCTTATGTCTGTGCCATTGCAACTTGTGTGTGTCTCGGGGTGCCTTTACAATTTGTGTGTGTGTACCCTTACATTTTATCTGTGTAAGTGTGCCCAAACATTTTGTGTGTGAGTGTGTCAGCATGCCCATACCTTTTTTGTGTGTGTCCGTATACACCTTGTACAAGATTTCAGTCATTTTTATTTTTGTGGGGTGATTTAGTTTGTCTGGCTCCTATAATTTTGTCCTGGCTTAGATTTTACAAAAATTAGTCAAACCCTGATGTAAAACATCTGTTCTCAAGCTTTGCAAGTGAATCCGGTGTGCGAATGGGTGGTGCGGGGTTTGGGTCATTCGCAAGGGTGCGTGCACGCATCTGCGCAAATGAACCAGAGCAGATTATGCTTCCCATACCTATGCTAATTGATTGGACTTCCATCAAATTGAAGTACTGTTCCTAGCCAAAATGCACACATGGACAGTGGCCTAGCATTAGCCCCAGATCCCATGGTGGCTTGGGGATGCCAGCACTCATGCTTTCTTTTACCTATAATGAGCAGCAGTGCCATCTACTGCCAGGTGAGCCATACAGAGCCTTCTGGTGGCCATTGTTTATGCAAATTACATGCAGTCTAGCTGTCTGCATGGAAAAATATCCCTCCAAGAATGCTGCATCTTCTGCCATGGAACATTTGGCAACGAGCATGGTACCCAGACAATGAAACACCTGACAGGGAGCAGATAATATAAAAGTAATCACAATCCTTAATGTAAGGTATCATTTGTAAAAGGCATTATTGTCAGGACCGAGTCCGGCACCCCCACACAGTCAGGATTCCGACAGTCATTTACCCGACATCGGGATCCCGACAGTCATTTACCCGACATCGGGATCCCGACAGTCATTTACCCGATGTCTGGATCCCGACTGTCATTTACCCGATGTCGGGATCCCGACTGTCATTTACCCGATGTCTGGATCCCGACTGTCATTTACCCGATGTCGGGATCCCGACTGTCAAAACTCCGACAGATGGTTGCCCGATGGCCACGACCCCCATAGAGGGAGAATAGAATAGGTGGCGAACGTAGCGAGCCACCGTGCCCGCAAGGGGCTTTGTTGCGCTCACCATGATGTCTGAGTCCGGACAGTCGGGCTAATGACTTTCGGGATCCCGACTGTCGCTACCCTATACCACATCCGTGTGTGGAGCTTCAAATAATGTCTGGGGCATAAAGTTGTGGCATAATGTGTAATTGGCATAACTTTGTGACATGTGTAATGGGCATTATTGTGGTTTGCATACTGTGTGAGGGCCATTATGGTGTGTGGCATATAGTGTAATGTGCTTATTGATGTGTGGGGTAATGCTCTTTATGACGTGTGGCATAATGTGTCAGGGCTATTAAGGTGTGGGGTGTAATAGCATTAACAATATGTGGCATAATGAGCTTTATGGTATGTGGTGTAATATGTAAGGGTCATTATGGTGTTGGGCATAATGTGTTATGTACCTTATGGTCTGCAGCCCCAGTAAGTAAGGTGACTCTCCCACATTCATCTGCATTCTGCCCATTTCCTTTTTAACTAAGGAGAGTGATTATAGAATCATTGAAAAACCAGGGACATTGCAATAGAAATTATGTTCTATAGTCCCGTTAAGCTACCCACAGACCCAGGTATTGCAGGCATTTCCCCATCTTGGAGGTGAGGCTTGATGACTTTTCAGTCCAGACCCACCACACAAAGGCCCTTATTCTGGTTGGTGCGGTAATGTCCGCGTGCGGTCGGTCCACCGATGTTTAGTGTCTGCGCATGTGCAGAGGCGTCTCTGCGCATGTGCGAACTGGACTCGCGCCCAAAATCCGCATGAAATGTGTACACTACGAACAGGGGGTGGTGAGGGGCGTGAAGGGCTGTTTGGCCGCATTAACATATGCATACGCCCCGCGTTTCATGGGCGTTCCCATGAAAACGCTGGGCGTACGTATGGTAATGCGGCCGTGACGCACGTGTAGGGGGCGGACATATGACATTGCCGCATGTCAGCTGCCCGCCCAGATCCCTGCTTTTGCACTGAGAAATGCCCGTGTGGTCTGAGGTTGCGGGAGCTGCCTGACCACTCGGTCCTACATTCGATGGTCTGCGACCATCGAATGATGGGGGAGGTTCCCTGAGATGGAGGAGGTGTATTCATGAGAAATACACTTGCGGTCTGTGCGGACAGCTTCTTACCGCATTCGGACAGAGTGAGCGATCCGTATGAAAGGCGGGGTTTAGGACGCATGGTCCTGGCCGCATATTCGGCTCCGTCCGCGCAGACCAGAATAAGGCCCAAAGTGACGTGCTGCATCTGCTCTCTGGGATTTTTCCTGAAAGAAGCAATAGAAAGTAGTTAAGTATGGTGATGCAGTAGGAAGCATTCTTACAAGCAGATGCCTCCTGCTTCAATAGTGATCTGAACTGGTTTCTAGGACGCAGCATCTGATCTCGTTCCCATTGTCAGAGTGGGTTATGGTATCTATTGTGCTGGTCAAGCTACCATCACAGAGACAAGGACATCTCATCCTGCAATGGAGATACCTATACTCTTCCCACCCCCAAACAGCAGCAACATGCTCCCATTTTCTGTCTCTACCCCACTGGCAATCTGCTGACATCTTGCTTCCAATGCAGCAGGACCAGTCTGCGTGCACACAGAATCGGTCATGTACTAAATGCTGACTTATAATTGGTACTTTGCGCATGATAGTGCAGGTGTAGACAAATCTGAATGACCCCAGAAAGATATTGCAGGTGCACACCTGAAGTACTAAATATAGCTAATCACAACAATTATAATAAACTCTACAATTTAATATTGAGGAAAAATTAGAGATGAGCAGGTTCGGATTTACCCGGATTTTCTTATTTGCTATCGGCTGTCACATGTTTTGACTCCAAATCATGTGACAGCCGATAGCCAATAAGATCCTGTTTTGACTTCCGGGTAAATCCGAACCTGCACATCTCTAGGAACAATTAGGCACTTAAGAAATGTGGTGCTAGGCATCATCATTATTCTCTCTGTTAATTAACAGAGTTTATTAGAAGTATATATAGCAATGATTTGGGTGTACACCTGCAAGTTCTCTTCTTTCTGAGTGGAACTACCAGTCTAAGTATTGTAGTACCTCTCATATTTGGGATTAGGGTGTGTGGTCTAGGCCACAAGAACAGAAGAGAGCACTTCAATTTATCAATCCTTAGCCCAATGTATAGCATTTTCATGGAAATTTCCTTTCATTAACCTGTTTACCGCTGCCAATAAGGTTGGCATTATGATATACAATCAGTTAGCAGTTGTAAATCAAAAACATTAAAATGAAGTCTAGCCAAACATACCTACAGTATATTTAAATGTTTGAATTGATTTAATCGTTGTTAGAAATGCATTAGCATGTGCAAATAAACTGTAGACTTCAATTATAGTAACAATTTTCACCATCAGTAGACCTTTTCACCTTCTGTGAATTCATAAACAAGTTGGACTCCATTCCTTATGGCTTTTCCAAGACATCTTTTGAAAACATTGTTCTGCTTTACCTACCAGAACCGAGAGACATCAATACACAGAACTGAGTCTTGTTATTGTGTACAGACTAATGTACGCAACTAATCATTCTTGCACTTCACCTTTCTCCTGCATCAGAATATGGAGCGTGGAAAGAACAAAAGGCAGCAGTGAATTAATTTAACACCTGCCTGTGTTAATTTGCCAATTTATTATCTAGATTGCTTGGCCTTTCAGTTTGTTACACAGTTCATTAAAATCTCCCAAATCAATATTTTGATAGCTCTTAATAAGATGTCTATCTGTTTTTACTACAAGGGCAAATATTTATCAATAGGCCAGCAATGAATCATTAAATTAGTTATTGGGTAAATTGTTTTACCTATAATGTGAAAAAAAAAAAAAGGTTTTAGGAAACAATACTCATAGGTGGCAATCAGTGACTGGAATTTATTTCACAGTATATATATTAATATACTATTGTAGTAAGGTTTACTTTCCCTTACAAATAATTTCCTGTATCTTCCGATGTATTTAATTTATTTAAAGAATTTAACTTTAATTCTTGTGTTGTGTATAGCCAAACATTGCGGGTGCAAATGAAGTCCCCCATATGAAAGAGACTGCGGCCTAGTTGCCATAGTTGCCTACCCTCCTGCATTTTGCAGGAGACTACCTGAAATAGCAGCAATCTTCCTCTCTCCCTCATTAGTCTAGCAATCTCCCTCATTTCACCTAGCCCACATTATATAGCTGTTACATTTTTGGGAAAAAAAGGAATGAGATGCTTATAGTCCACTAACAATACTTTTGGTTATTCTCTAAGGGTGGGTACAAGCACAATTTGCCATACAGGAACAACAAATCATGCATATTGTCTGATGTATGCTCATTTATATGTCCCCATGGGTTGCATGCAACATCTTATGGTTGGCAGTGCTGCATGGCCAACTGTCCGTATCGCATGCAGTGCCATGCAATTAATAAAGGATGGAACAGTGATTATTCCTTCCTGGTGGGCAACAGCAATCTGGCATGGTCCTGGGTAAAAATGAAAACCAGAGCATGAAACTTTACAAGCAACCTAACAATATACAAAAAAACATCAGATAATGAAGGCGTATTTTATTTATTTATTAACAGTTTCTTATATAGCGTATACATATATAGTATAGTTGAACATTCACATCAGTCCCTGCCCCAGTGGAGCTTGCAATCTATATTCCCTACCACATGTACACGCACACACAATCATTTTAGGGTTAATTTTTTTGGGAGCCAATTAACCTACAGTGTATTTTTGGAATGTGGGAGGAAACCGGAGTACCCGGGGGAAACCCATGCAAACACAGGGAAAATTCACAAACTCGGCACAGTTGGGGCCATGGTGGGAATTGAACCCATGATCTCAGCACTGAGGTGTAAGGAGGGACTGAAGCAAACTAGTATGCACTATGGAACCCTTGTGGAATGTCCTAAATAAAAGATAATTACACATTGTATAGCTACTGTGCAGCAGTTTATATTTACCACATTGATGTATGCACAAATGTGGACATTTTCATTAAAGATTTCAAATCTTTGATGATAAAGGCTAATTAAACTAAGGATATCCTTCACATTTGGTTTTATATGTGTTAACATACGTTTATGCAGAACCCATCAATTATAAATGTTTTATAAATATATCAAGGCTTATTAAGTAGTATCCAATGTATAATTCTCTTGTTTTCCTTTTAAGAAATAACACAAGATTTTCAAGTGATAAAGAAAACAAATGCAGTACAGTAGTTTTATAAGTAATGTTGTATATCATTTGTTCTGTGGTCTACTTGACACATTCACCTATAAAGTTGAATGCGCGATTGCCAGAGGTACGGTTAAAAATAGGTTATGTCAAAGTTCTTCAATGCTTCCCTCAGGGTTTGTGTTGGCCAGATAAATAATAATATTTGTGCGCTGCCCTCATATATTTCCCAGTGGAAGACTGTTAAAAATGAACGGTGACTTCTCTTATTGCTTCATAGACATCTTGAGAGCCATAAAGTGAAGCAAAGATGCTTGTTATCTTAATAACTATAAGTTTTGGTACAACCAGAAATTGATTATGTTACAAAAGGCCTATTTTTTCTTCAATAACAAACAGCATCTTGAACGATCTTGCTGTTTTTACAGTATATTGTGTATTTGCTCATAATGCCTTTTAAAGAAGCACAACTATTTCTCAACTGACATCTACTTTTTAATAGGGGTAGGAAAGATCATGTAGAGTAGCTGTAACAGTGTTTTATGGTATATGGTTATATTAGATCAGAGATAAACCATAGGGATGTTTATACAGTATAAACAAACATTCAGTTAAGCATAACAAAATATGCCAGTGTTATGCAAATAAAGCTTCTGCTCCTCTTCTACTCCGCAATTGTGGAGTCTGTACTGTGCTCCTCAATACTGGTCTGGTATGGCTCCCCCAGCGAGATAGACAAATGCAGACTCCAAAAGGTAGTCAGAACTGCAGAGAAGATAATTGCGACAGACCTTCCTTCTGTCCAGAGCAAAAAAGCGGGCAACGAAGATAGTCAAGGACCAACTACATCCTGGTCATGGCTTGTTTAACCTGCTCCCATCAGGCAGATGCTACAGGCTATTCCCATTAGGTCCACCAGAAGCCTAAAAAGTTTCCTCAAGCGGTTCACCTGTTGACACATGAACTCATCACTGTCTAGTCGCGCCATAACCCTTTGCAAATAATCTGTGTCTCCTTTGAATAATTATTTGACTGTACATGTTCCCCCACCTGTTTATATTGTTTATTGTTTATACTGTATGCTGTGTACTTGTTACCCACCTGGCTGCTGCACAGCAAACCGAAAACAATTTCCTAGTATACGCAAGTATACCTGGCCAATAAAGCTGATTCTGATTCTGATTCCGATAAAGTGTATAATAGCTTTATCTGATAATCAAAAATACTTTGATTAGCAAGGTTCTTAAATGCTGTTAAAAATTTACATTTTGAGGTTAAGGCCTAATCGCACCTGCCACAGAAGGTGTCTGAAATTCAAAAGTCATCATCACAAATCTGCATGCTACATCTGAAGATGCTCCTACGATCACTATCGCCACCATACTGTAGGTCACATCATTGGCCATCTAAAGCTACTCAGAATTGCCACTCACCCCTGCTGCATAGGCAAGTGCATCTCAATCAGAAGAAAGAGAATGCGTTCATGGTATACTAAGCCCAGTGTCAGTCACCAACCCTCCCTGCCTTCATATGGCTACAGCATGTCAATCCTACTGCAGTATGCGGCAATTCACAAAACATTGGAGATGTGCATAAATATAACACTGATTTACAATCCCAGTATAACACTGACATGGAGGCATAGCATCCAAAAGCCTCACATGCTTCTCCTTCATGTTAGTGGCTGGCACTCAATGTGGGTTATTAAAAAACATTTGATGCAACTGTTTATGGCACCTCCTAACTGGTTTATAATGAGCAACTGGTGCCATCACCCATGGGGCAAGGTTGTATGGTAGGTTACAGATACTACCGCTACGGCACCCTACCAACCTATTGTAACTTGTGGAGTTCCTGGAGATGCACTATGTCCTTAATATGCAACCTGTGGCCCCCTTATTGCTCCAGCTCTGCTCTTGAGGTGATTGCTTTGTGTCATGACATGTGCTGAGGTAAGGAGTTGAGGAACCAATGTGCACATTGACCCGACCACATCACTGCCCCTTAGCTATTGGCCCTCTAGGTTATCTTCATAGTAACCCTTGCCCTGTTTGTGAAGATATTTGATATAGATTTGTATTCTTAAATGTAAACAATGGATGCTAATATTTACTGCTCCCACTACATTTTGTGCTCCCACTACATTTTCATCTGCTGCACGCTTAAGGAGTAAAAATTTTCCAGGCACAATCTCATTCATTACAATTTAGGGTTACATGACTAACTTCTCCAGCAACCCACACTATAGTTTGTGTGCCTAGATGTGTATAATGTAAATACATAATGCATTTGATCTATTGATTTGACATATGGTGAATTTAAATCCGCACCTTGAAGTCTTTGTCACTTTCCTCAAACCAAAGCAATATCCACATGAACTACACAAGGTTTCTCCACACAAAATTGGAAGAAGACAAGCCGAGAGAAGCAATATCACATGCTATCTCATCCCCAGGTAAAAGATGTACCTGTTCCCAGCCATCCATAAAAAATGTGACTAGAGAATTTAGTTTTCGCTTGTCTGATATATCCATATATAAAGGAGAAGATTATAGTGGTAGACACATCGCACACACACAAGTCCATGTTGGAGGTTACTGTTATTTTCTGCAAATCTCTTTTCATAGAGTGTAAAACATAAAGCTATTAGGGTCAGTCATAATGTAGAAAGTATGGGTGCAATATTTCTCTGCAAACACATGATTTCTACGAAAATCATTTTTCATTTTTCCCTCAACGTTCTAAAAAGGAGACAAACAGATGCCATCTTGTGAAAATCTATCAAATTAAATTACACTGAAGTATTTGCAGAGAATTATGAATGTTGGAGGTAGAACCGAAAATGAAACTGCTAATAAAATATTTGTATTTCATGGGAGAAATGTAATATCTGCACATTATTAATTTAACAATGATTTTGGGTTACGGTGGTGTGGAATTAATAATATATTTATGAGATTTAGTTCTTTGAATAAATCAAGGCTGGTTAAGGAGAACAGGGCAGATGTCAGACAATAGATTGTGGGCATTAATTACTTAATTCTGTATCTATTTTTTGCCATGTTTCGTATTTGGCCAAGATCTCTACATTTAATTTCTCGTTGCTCGTGTCATTAAACATGAAAAGGAAGTGCCATCAAATGTTTCTATCTTTTGCCTATTTATTTATTAATGTAATCCTTTTAGATGTCCAATAGATTTCAGTTGTATACTGTATACGTACATCTGTGCTTCCCCATTCTTTGTTTTTTTTACACCTCCAAATAATCTGTCCAGCTTGCTGAGCAGTATTGACATCAGTGCTACATCAATTTCAAAAAGTGGATTATTTTTACAAGACAGCTATTGTGACATATTGGGTCAGTCATAAATGAAAGATATTCATGCAAGCATGCAATACTTGTAATGAAGTCTCACTCTGACCTTCTGTATGATTGATTCGGTAATTTAGTTTTCTCAGGCAGTGCCTGAAATGAAATGGAATCATGTTGAACAAGTTTTGAATACCCACAGTGCACTAGGAGAAAGAAAAATCTGCTGCCCCAGAGGCTTGCAAGTGAACAGCTGAACGATTTATCTATGTGCTATTATAGCCTATGCCAGAATTCAACATTTCTTTTTTCTTTTTCCTTTTTTTTTTTTCTTATTTGGCTTAAGTACTTAATTCTGCAGGTAGCTCTAAATGGGAAAATAAAATACTGTTCAGATTTAAAATGACAGGACAGAAAGTATGTGCAGGGCACTGATAAAATATCTTGAATAGAACTGACCTTTCATGTAGCTGAAAGTTACTTGGGAATTTGTCCTTATAATTACCATATAGATTATTTTTATTTCTTTCCTGCAATGAAACACTTCTCAGAACAGCAGCAGTGATTGAATGGAAATTGAACTTGTTAACATTCTCTTCTGCTTAGTCTGTTGTACGTAAGTGAAGGTTCTCTTTGATGAATTTAGAAATTCTTTTTCTCCTCAGTACACAAAAAAAGACAGTAAAATATATTATTTTGGGACCTTTTATCTTCCACTCTAGAAAGCTAAATAGATTTATTAAACAAGAGAAAACATTTATAATGTCATCTGTGCCGTTTCTATCCTATGAGAAAGAAGTATGGCTCACAAAATGCCCAACGTTGGGTAAATATATTTACATGGGTTGTACAAGAGAATACTGTAGAAAATATTTTCTTAAATCAAACCATTTTGGTGAAATAGATACAAAAAGATGAATCACAATCTGTAAATGTTATGGCATGTTCAAGTTTATTTATCTGAATAGTATGAATGGTATACCAAGTGTATTTGGGTGCATTGATAACACTCGAGATGTAGTCCAAATGTGACAATAACAATGTTAATATTCATAATATTGACACCTCAATGATGTCAACATTGTTAAAAGTTTGTGGATGGAGGTTGGGATTGGGGACAAGAGGGACGGTAAATTATAGGCCAAATATACTTGTCATGATGCTAGAGGACAGCCAGTCTTAACCAGAAGTGCGGACCACATGACAACCAGGACCTGGAAGATGATGCTGCAACCACTGCAGCCACCAGGGGCAGTCAAGTCACTGCAGAGCATCCAGGGACAATATTAAGACATTCTAACATGTTGACATGTCATCAATGTCTACATTTTGTAACCGACCCATCTATTATTGGGTTGGAGCAGCAGATATATTATGATGATATTTATTTACCAGATATGGTGATATGCCCTATTGGAATAGCTGCATATTAAGGGAAGCTAGCCTAGAGGTTTTTGTTATTCTGTCGTATGATGAAAACTAATTAGAAAACTACTCCTGCGTTTGGATAAAGACACTTATGAGGGAGAGATGTGCAACATTGAATTTACATACAAAATTGACACTGGAAACTAGCTTTCACTAACTCAAATATAGGTCCCATCAATGCCTAATGCACATTAAATATTGAAAGCTGCTCAAGCAAACTAGAAATGCCCCATAGGTGGAAAACATATCAAAGCTTCTCAAAAGACAAATTTCTAGGCAGTGTTTGTTCATTTTATGCCAATGATGTCATCGCACAACCTATTCTGATTTTGGCTTATCTGACACAACAAGAACAGTGGAGTTGCTTTAAATAAGCTTCCGAACAGCTGTAGTAAGTACTATATACTAGTAGTAGTATGTTTATTTATAAGGCGCCGCAAAGTGTCTGAAGCGCCGTACATAGCAAACAAAAAACAAATGACAAGGTAACATACAGGGTGTGTTGAAAAATATGTTTTTTTATTCAAAAATGGTCTACATTGAATGCTGAACAATGTTATTGTGGCTCACCATTGGGTATGCTGCTAGCGCTAAGGCTGTTGAGCCTGACCTAGCTGTTGGACTTGAAATGGTTAAACAGAAATAACCTTAAACTGCAGTATACAAAATCAATTATTGTTTCAGGTAGACTGGGAGATTAAACATCATGAATAGTAAGGAATATTCAAATTAATTATGATACCTACTTTTTGTTCTAATTTTTAGGGCATTATGCACTAGTAATTAATGATTCTGTCACCAACATGTTTCTGTAGTTAGGTTCATGGGGAATTTGTCTACCTGTGTAATATTGCTGCTGTGGCATAAACTGAAAAATATCTTATTACAAGAGGGCACTTCCCTAAACTACTGACAGTAGTGATTGTTCAGTCCCGAAGTCCCATTCTTTAATATAGTAACCTATGTATGATCTTGGCTATAATGATGTAAAAGCCTGGAGAGCTTTCCATACCGCTCAACATGTGGGATATGCTTGGAATTTTGACATGGTTGCAACATGCCTTGGCTCTGTCGTAGCCAGAGTGGACACCCCTAAATACCATACAAGTCGTGCTAGGTATTTTCTGCAATGTATATATGAATTACACAATGCATTTGTTGGTAAGCTGCTCAATCAGAGGTGTGTCACTCAGGTGCCAAAAGGGAGGGGTAATTCTGGCTAGGAAAAAAGCATTTTGTATCCCAATTGCACACTGAGTGAGAAATATACACCTATTAATCAGATAATACAGAGATCTTGGTTGCATATATCTGCAGATATAGGGCTAAGCCCCCAGGCCGTACGTCAAGGCGTCTCTGTGTCTTAGGGACCCCCAGTGACACAGAGACGCCTTGACGTACGGCCTGGGGGCTTAACCCTATATCTGCAGATATATGCAACCAAGGTCTCTGTATTATCTGATTATTATGTAGATATTTCTCACTCAGTGTTCAATTGGGATACAAAATGTTTTTTTCGTATATTGGAATTATAAGCAGGAGCTGGCAGCATTCAGTCTTTGCAATAGCTCTATATTGCTCTACTCTCAGGAGCTGTTGCAGCAGTTATTCTGATTGTATCTACTGTGTTACTACTATCACATTATATATTGATTTCCATCTAGCGCTGTTCATACTGAACCAGCTGCTGTGGACTGTGCCATTTTGGTCTATTTTGTTTAATGGTCAGGCAGAAGAGGACTCAGTGCAGTATGATGAGATGGTAATGGTCCTTGCCGGATTAAGCAAAGGTTGACGGAATCATTTTGAAAGGAGTCAAAAATTCACCTTAAGTGATATATTTGAATGTATTTGATTGTTTACCTTAAGTTAAAAACATCTTGGGTCTGTGGTTGAAAATGTTCATGGGCCTATTGTAAGCGGAGGAGCTGTGACCATTTCTGTGTTGGTATGTGAACCATGGGCATAACTCCCAGAGGCAGTGGAGTAGCCGGCCTCTGGGCTCCTAAAGGTGCATCTGCAAATAAAGCAGCACCTGTGTGGTTCACAGCGGGATCCAAATGTGGCCACCGCTTTTTCAATGGAACTTTGCTGCACACTGCCACAGAGTTAAATTGTCCCCGAAGCACTTCTAACACCTGGGATAGGTTACAGGATGGATCCCACCTGATGCAACTTAATCTGCGCTGCAGCAAGCTACAGAGCACCCACTGCCAGTTCTGGGCTGTTAGAAGGGACGCTGAGTCATAGTGCACATCACTGAATCGTGGCCATTGTCACACCTTTTTTAAGAGGGACGGCACCAAATTCCAACTTGCCTCCGGGCAGCTAATGAATAAAAAACTTGCTCTTCTGACGTGGACGTTAACACCTTTACATTCTCTGTGCAAAAGTCTAAAAATTGTATCGGTTTCTGAGGAAAATGGAAATAAACATGTGGTACTTTATTTATATCTGACCGCGTGGCCAACTGGTGGTCATCGTCATGCTGATGTGATAATAGGCCTACGTGTATATGGAGGTATGGAACTGTAGCTCCATCTGTCCTAGTGTTCCTTGTAAAACACATTTTCTTATTGTAGATTGAAGAGTTGACATATTTGGAACTTGGTGCTTTCTATACAATGACATCAGAACTCAGTGTTTCTACATATGTACAGAAATGGATTCTGTAATAATCATTTATGTAATAATTAACAATTTTTAGTTGAATTGTTTTTGGTTTTTTTCCCCACTGAACCATTTCTGTTTGGTCTAACAAAGTAACTCCGAGATCAAAATTTGTAATGAATGTTTTCTTTTTGGTGAGAACATATTTTTGCTGATATACGTACAGTATTCGAAGCTTATACTCCTATTTCTATCCCCTCTTTATGACTTTATATTTAGCTAACATGAGCACATTTTTGTTTTCAATTAATACATTGTTGGGCAATGTTGTCTAATATGTTGCAGATAAAACTGTTATTTCATGGGTCATTAATGTGTTTAATGCGTGGAACATTCTATTAAAACAAGCACTTATTATTTTTATGAAGATGTTTATTACTATGGTTAACAGCCACAGTACAACTACATTTCTTGAAGGCTGTAATCATTAATCTTGTGCGAGGTTGCCTCTTTTGTTTGTGGCTTTCCTTCTGCAGAAGATTTGGATTATCAACAGCAAGCAGCCAAAGGTTTTTGTTGCTTCAAGCTGAGATTGATAGATGTTATGGAAATTACATGCAACACAATTACACACCTTCTGAGATTTACAGCAGTGGTGCTAAATAGGTCTAAAACGGAATCAGAACAAAACCAAGAACAGAAATTGTTTTTAATGGAATTTATAAACACAAATGATATGTAGGTCAGCATTGAGTCCTCTAGACTGTTTTTGAATGTTAATGTATATTATTATTATTTATTATTATGTACACTTAAGTCAGTGTACTATAATATTTTCTGTAATATAATCTAAGGCATTGACTATGCAACATAAATAAGCGTAAATACAATCTAAAAGGAATACATTGCTACTGTTTAAATTTAGTTTTATATTCTATATATTTTATCTCTTTAATATTAATAAATTACAAAACTAGGAATGGCAAACACTTACTGTATGGCTTATACACATGGTGTGATTTGCACTATCTATTTTGACAATTGACCGGTTCTAAAAGTTAAGGTTAAGAATATATATATATAGTGTATAGAAAAGCACATGAGGAAAGATAGGGTCCTGCTTGTGAGATAACATTCTAAAGGGAAAGGGCAGACAGACAATGGTGACACAGATCATCTGCTCTGGTAGGGTTTGCAAAAATAATTGCACTTGACTTACAGAACTGTACTTAAATCACTGAGGAATTTCAAAGGAAAGATCTTTTTTTTTGGTATAGCCAAACAAATCTCAGAATTCCACCGGATGCAGAGCTGTGAGGACTAATAAACATTTATTCAGTAGGGGTGGTTAGGTAATAAATTTCATTGTATGATTTGATGCACCTTCATAATATGAATACAATGTTCAGGTTGTTTAATATCCATAAAGCCAAAGGGAGGTAATGTAGACAACACTTTGAGTTCTTTATTGAGGAAAATTCAATCATACTTTTTTAGAAAAAGTAAGGGATGGTCCATATTCTCGACTGCAAAAATGATTATTATGCATTAATTATAAGCCTCTTTACATTTTTTATTATCAATTAAGACATAAATACCAATCTATAACTGAATAAGGGCGGTATCTAATTACCTTTCCTCCACCAAAAAATTATTTCTGTTCATTATCGTGCTATCCAATTACAGTATAGGGCTCTGAGAGCTGTTTATCGGGTATTATGCTTTGGGTGCTTGAGGCATCCAGAGCGTAATCCCTGGTAAATGCCGCCTATCAGAGCTACTTGGATAGCCCCGGCTGAATCTATCAGCAATGGTAAATTTCTGCAACTAATTGGATACAGACATAAGTCCTAAAGTTCGATTAAATGTGTCATAACACATTCCATTTTAGAATATTGAAGAGTTTTTATACAATTTCTGTGTATTAGAAGTAACGAAGGACATTTTAGCCAAGTGTTGCTAATCAAATGTGTTTCATTATATTGTAATCAGGAAATACTGCCAACTCAGTATAAAAACAGTACCTTTTAGTTTAAATACTGTTTGTTTTTGTGTCGGCACCATGGCTATGAGACGAGATGCCTAAAAGAGTTATAAGGCTGCTTCATGAGCAGCCTTCGTTTTTCACACACAACTTCTTCAGGCTCATTTAGTTATTAATTTTTGTTGACAAAAAAAAAAAAAAAAGTTTCTTTCACAGATGGATTAGATCCACAGATTAGATTGATCAATTGTTAGGGCTTGTTGAAGACTAGATGATTGTTAATTAAATCCTGACATGTAAAACATATGCCCCGTACACATGATTCTGACTAGCCGTCGATTTTGATTTTGACTATAGTCAAAAATGAATCAAAATTGAATGGTTTTCAGCCACATTCAATGCTGATTCGATCCCGTGGCATCAAAATTTAATAGAAAAATAGACTGTGCAGGCAAGACTATATAGTACAGATCTGTACATTATTCAAAATTGAATGCGTTTTACTTGACGGGCAAGTCTATCATGATCGGATAGCAAGGCAATTGCACCATGTGTACACCCTATAGATGTGACCGAGTATATGCTTTCTTTCTTACAGTATATCACTGTATGTTTACTAAATACCAAGAACACTGTACAAATCTAATAGCATAATAGATAGGAATAAGCAGTAGATGCTGTTCTCACAACAGTTATTTCAGAGCATGTTGAGAAAATGGGCATTTTATTACCTCCTGTTAAGTTCCTCTACAAGTGACATTTTATTCAACTTCAAATCAATTTATAGCTTTGACTTTAACATGTAGTCAAACCAAGTAAAGTCTTCCTATTTTTAGGCATAGTGTAGAATGTACATCAGAAAAAATGTGTGTATTTGTAATAAACTGTATTTATAGAATAAGTGTGTATGGCTGGCACTCCTAATATAGAGTAAAAAAAACAGCCACGTTTATAGGCTTTACTTGAAATAGGGTTGCTATTTTAACTTTCAGATTTTAATCTCTTTGCACGCTTTGTAAAATACCCCCTATATAACATCTATAATCCTATAATAATAGTTTGAAAATCATTAATAAACATAAAAGTAAATAAGTGTAACTAAGGGATGCAGTCAAAATCCTGGCGGTCAGGATCCCAACGGTCGAAATACCGACGCCGGAATCCCAACTGCCACAATGCTGGCACTTTGTCCTTCTATGGGTGTCCACGACACCCACAGAGGGAGAATAAAATAGTGATCCAAGGCCACCCCTTGTTGGCATTGCGGCAGTCGGCATTCAGGCATCAGTATTTTGACCGTCTAGGTTCTGACCGCCGGGATTTTATACTGATCCCGTAAATAAAGCCCCGTACACAAACTATGTGATAAAGCCAAACTATATGCACAATAGCAATATCATTAATGATGTTATATGGCATATCATTCAGTGTGTGCCCACTATATCATTACCGATGTGCGCTCCTGAGAGCTGTTAACCATCCCTCATGTTGTCTTAACATGCAGTCAAATCTGACTCAAATATCCTAAATGAATGCATGTTCTACTGGGGTCCTAGTGACATCACTGAATGTTTTCTCTGCAAATCGTTCATTTCATGGCACCATTAGTGTGTATACATATCGCATAGTGTGTACGGGGAGTAATTGCTTTTTATACAAACATGAATTAGTAGCTTGTATTCTCCTATTTTAAAGTGTCACCCACTTGGGTCCTGTTCTGTGGAAACTAGTAATGAAACCAAAAGTTATTACTAGAAAATACATGAAAATAAAGCTGTTAATATTGATGACTGTTCTTTATTTTCAAGCTAGTCAAATAGATTAGATTTAGGTACATTGGCTTTTTATGACCTTTCCAAATGGATTTAGAAGCATAGCATTAACAGACTCAATATAGTTACAGTAGAACTAGTTTTCTTTATGCTGTAGTGAAATTCTCATCAGCTATACTAATTAGAATAAGTGTAGGGGAACCCAATTTCATTCTAACACCAACCGAGTCATATTAAACTTGATCATACGATTTGCTTTGGCAAGCATTATCTTTTTTTCATTTTCTAGATCAGTTAGCCAGTTAGGTCAAATATTGAACACATGCTTATCTGTATTGTTAAGTTAACATAGAAATTGCTTCCCCAGCTGCTGAAAAGATAGCACATACTATGTCACCTGTCATATAGAAACCGCTTGTATTATATCTATAGTTACTATTTAACTGACACAGAAAAGCAAACCTATTGGTGTATATATGCCATTCCTAATGATTAATGGATGTGTTTAGAGTCGGTAATTTATAACATTATAATTTTGCAGTGTTTTTTATTTAACATTCCAGTGCAATTAAATATACTGGTTGATCTCAATCCTAATGCTAATGTGACCAGTATGTACTGTTACAGGTATTTACATTTCATAAGACATCTGTATTTTAAACACCATTCATCTACAGTACATTAAAAATGTGTAACTTTCAGTTAATTTATGTTACAAATTCTTTGGTTAGAATGATATTTTAGTGCAAGGTTTGTCCTTGAATTATTTTCAGTTTCACATGAAATTATTATTTCATGTGAATTATATATTTTCTAAAATTAAATCTTTTTTTTCTGAGCCAACATTATGTGATAAAAATTCTACCACAATGTGTATAAGAAAAATTCCCTGTGTAAACACACAATTCTCCTTTTTCCAGGATCAAAGACAGGCTCAGATGTCCCAATATCGCCAGGATCACTCTTTGATTATGAGGTCACTGGTTCATATGTCTGACGTTGCACGGGCAGGAATAATGTCTCAAAGTCAACTCACCACCATAAACCAGTCTCAGCTCAGTGCTCAATTAGGTCTCAATATAGGTGGATCTTCTATTCCACATACATCTCCTTCTCCTCCAGCTAGCAAGTCAGCAACACCATCACCTTCCAGTTCAGTCAACGAAGAGGATGCAGATGACACAAACAGGGTACGTAAAATTAAATACGTTTCTGTGGGCATTTTAACGCTCTTGATCAGAAAGGTTAACTTTAACTATATGACTGCTAGCAGCAGGTATATAATTAAAGTTGAAGAGGGGGGGCAGGGGAACTGCTTTGTACACACTGATTCATTCTGGTTGCAGGGAGTTTCATATACAGCATAAGTCACCATAGTTTGAATCAGTGGCGTAAGTTTGTCCCAGTTGCCCGGAGGCAAGATAAATATTGGTGCCCCCCAAATAGCTTAATCAGTAATGTGTCTGTCTCCAGTAATGTAGGTCATGGGTTCTCATACAAGGTGTGACAATTGCAAAAATGATGATAGGAGTGGAAGTCAGCCACAGAAATGATATCGACTTCTTTCAATTATCTGATTCAAACTAGCAGGGGAGGAGAGGTGCCCCCTTAGGAGCAGGAGCCCGGCGGCAGATAACTCCGTTGCCTCCCAGAGTTATGCCTCTGGTTTGAATAGACAGTAGTCTAAGCAGACATACCCACCTCCATTTGGTATTTAAAGCTGCATCACCAAGTTATGAGTTATCTGGTTATAATGAATACACATTTTTCAAAGGAATCGAAGTATTAGAACTCGAAGCTCTGCCATCTGAAAAATGGCCGGCCTGCATCTGGCTGGTACCATGTGAGCACTTTACTGTGTAGTGAGGTGCTCGCACTTTAGTGATGTACCTGCTATATTGCAGGCACATCATGGGACAGGTCCTGGCATGCAGGGTGGCCTTTTCTGCGGTCCCCCTGCCACAGGTTTTAGTTTTGTGAGAATTCCCATAACTACAACCCACTCCGAGTTAAGCCCAAAATCCCAACACATCAACAGCTCAAACCAATAACTAATTTCAATAATAACTTGGATATTAAAGAAGACCCATAAACACATTGAAGTTTTTAATACAATAATCATTCAGATGAACATTCTTGTTTTATTAATAATCATATATTTAATAATACAGTATATACTAGTTAGCCCGTGCAAAGCAAATGCTTTAAAAAATTAGTCTGCTACCTTGTGATTGACTCTATGTTTGTGTATGTGTAAGAGAGCAATGGATGTAGTTTCACTTGCTACCAAAAGATGGCAGTGTTTTAGGAGACACAAAAACAATTTTTTATTTTCCAATTAATAAAAAATCATCATAATTGGACGTTTCTGTCTTTCTATATTTATTTATTTTTTGTAACTAAACAAATAGTTTTGAGGCTCTTTAAAATGGGTACAAATAGAACTTAAAAGTTCATTAAAAAGCATGTATATAGTAAAATAAATTTGGTAAAATATATCAATTCCATTTTTCAGACGATTGGGGAGAAACGAGCTGCCCCGGATTCTGGCAAGAAACCAAAAACTCCAAAGAAAAAGAAAAAGAAAGACCCCAATGAACCCCAAAAGCCCGTATCTGCATATGCATTGTTCTTCAGGGATACACAAGCCGCAATTAAAGGACAGAACCCTAATGCTACTTTCGGTGAAGTGTCAAAAATTGTTGCCTCAATGTGGGATGGCCTTGGAGAAGAGCAAAAACAGGTAATTTACTGCTAGAACTGCATAGTAGAAACCAACAGACTATTGCCAGCATTTTATTTTCTCCAATCGCTTCTGCATTCTAAATGTGTTGGCTACGAAGAATCCAAATGTAATACTCCATCCTGATACATAATTACACATAACGGGTTTAGTTTCTTAATCAGAAACACTAATTGCACAGTGACACTTTTTAAAATTCTGAATGAGAAAATGTTAGCCAAAACCCAAAATCTAGATTTTGTTAATATGCAATATATTGATCAAAACTACAGTACTCTACATCAGATTTAATACCTGGAGCAATAAAGGGCCATATTTCTCTTATGCTCTCCTCAAAGTTGCTAAGAGATCTGGCCAGGTTAGCGTGGGTGCAAAACATTGTTTTTGTTGTCTACTCCCTGTGAGTTTAATGTTCACATAGGAAGAGTGTTGTTGGATATTAAGAGGCTCGTGGGACCTCTTAGGTTAGAATTCCACAACCAGTAGTTTAGCCTAACTATATGAAAAACTGAAAAATGTGGTCCTGGGTGAAGTTCTTCTTAATTAGATTGCATTTTGAAATACTTGTTGATATCATTTCTTTCATTACAATTGCGGTACTGTAATGTCTTGTGGTAAATGTGTATGATGTTTTTTTAATTATTATTTGGAGTCTGTTAATGTAACATGAAGGCATTGTGTACAAGTTTCTAAGACATCTGCTCTCTACCAGACTTCCCCTGTTATGATTTAATGATGGTGATTAATCAAGCCTATTTGTAGCTACAGCAACAACTGGGCCTTTGTTGAATGGCACAAAAAAAATGCTTAGCAAAGGCCAGACTTCTGCAGGCAGGAAGTCAGAGAAAACATAATCACAGTCATTCAGAGAACTGGGTGAATTTTCAAAGGATTGCTTTAGATTTGCACTGGGTTACTTGCTTTTCTAATGAGCAATTCTGCAATAATATAAATGATAGAGATTGCACAAAGTAAAATAATATAAAGCAAAGGGTGACTGTTTTATTTAGACCATTATTATTTAAATGCAGTATATCTTTAATTCCATATATTAGTAAAGGTTTGTTCATAGTTTGGTATATTTTTGTTTACTTATATGGTATTGATAGTTTTTGAGTTGACTGTTGTACTAATATGTTGAGTGGTGGCGGAGCTTGTGCGTAGTGGGCACAGGTGCAAAAATATAATTAAGTCCCCCTCTTCCACCCTAACACAAGTTAACAATATCCAACATGGCAGTGGGTGACGGGGAGAGGAAGAGTGTGACAGTGTAGGGCAGGGGAGGCAGAGTGTGACAGGGAGAAAGAGTGGGTAACAGGGACAGAGACAGATGGTGACGGGTACAAACACAATGTCCTGCGCAGTGTGGATTACAGGGGGCATGTACCTTGGTGGAGGCAGGAACATAGTGAACCCTTCTTTGTCTTTGACAGGACCCCCCTCCCCCTAGCTTTTTTCAGTTTGGCACTCGGGAAGGCATACTCGGACAGTGCCAGGTACACCTGTTGTGAGCTGCCTTTAAATCACAGACAGAAGTGAATCAGGAAAAACATACAGCTGTCTATTAATTAAAGGCAGTATGTGATTATGATCATCAGTGCTCATTGGTGACAGTAGACTAAGTCACTGCCAGGTCCCTCAGGCAGTAGGGCCAACCCTGATCCCATCACTTTGCTATTCATTCAACAATGCTCAAAATGGTTTGCAGCAGGGACAGTGGGTAACTCTTTGCTGGTTTGGGCAGCAGTAGGCCCCTTAGTCATCAGGGGCCCCAGTGCAATGCCCCTGCTGCACCAATGGTTGTTCCGCCTCTGGTCCAGTCCATAATTGGCAACTTTGTGGAACCCCCTTTGGAACTTCCAAAAAAGTGAAGGGGCTGCGGGTAACTGCAGATGGCCCTTTCCACTTCTGTGAAGAAATGTATGGGATGCAGCAGTGTTACTCTCCTGGAATTCTGGAGAACAACCCTAAATAAAGGCATGGTGTTTCATAATCAAATAATTACTAACATCATATCCTTGTTCTTTCTAAAGGTATACAAGAGAAAAACAGAAGCTGCCAAAAAGGAATACTTAAAGGCACTTGCAGCCTATAGAGCAAGCCTGGTATCTAAGGTAAATATATATATATATATATATGTCTGTATATATATGTCTGTCTATCTATCTCTATATCTATATACAGTAACACAGTGTATATGCAGGCTTACATAACATAGATCATGGCACATCATATTTAGTCTAATATGAATTTTAAGTGCCAATTGATACTTCATATAAGATGACGCAATGAAGTATATTTTCTAGAATCATTTGCTTCCATTGGTATCTGAAATGAAAATATGAATACAGAAAATTAGATTATGCAAATACGTTATTTGCTTCTGGTTGCCTCGACGGTGGGAAGTGTTACTATTTACATTACTTAAGTATAAATTTACTGATCCTTAAAAATTACATTGCTAGAATCTGCTAGACCCCTATACATTTTACATGTTTGTTTTTGAAGTGAGTATATCTACACCAGTCTTGAAGTTTTTATATCTAACTGCTACCGTGCACCTTTGCAAATACAGTGAAGACAACACATCAATCAGAATAAGCATCTATTAAAGATAAAGTTAATGTGTTTGGTTGAGCAGATTTGTGTCATTGCGGAATATAATTGTTGCATCTGAATGTTTATTGTTGTGTTAAAATATGAGGGTAGTTCGATAAATCTGGTGACAAGACTTCTCATGTGTGTAATGGTGTCTGTTCCATTGTAATTTCCTGTCAGGTCAAAAAAGCTAGACCACTGCTTCACCTCACAGCCATTAGACTGTGCCTCTTATCAGTCACACCGTGTGTTTATTATTTATTAACAATTTCTTATAGAGCACAGCATATCCTGCTGCATTCTATTGGAAGCAAAATTGGCAAGACCGAACTGGGCAATAACTGACAGACATAAGGGCAGGAAGAAACTGCTCAGCACGCTTACAATCTATCAAAAAAGAGGCATTGGTCCACAAGGATAGGTGTTACCATAACAGTCCTGAAATCCATTGCCAACATGCCAAGATTTATGGTATTAACATCCTGTCATGGAAACAGGTATGGGTTTAGTAAACTGCCTTTGATAAAAAGGAGAGACATTAAAGATAGTAGCAATCTGGTTAGCTGAACACATTTTCCACCGATGGTGTACCAATTAGAAACTTGTTTTATTGACCTGACATTATCACTGTACACCTGCACAAGTTGATGGTGAATATCATCTGCTGATGTGCTCTTACATTCAGAAATCTGATCACACGATCGACCTCAATGTTTGACCAGGTTTCCACCATTCCCACTATCTTACAAATTATGTTGGGACAGTATAAATGATATAGGGTGCAGTCTAATGGCTGTCAGAAGAAGCAGTAGTCTTCCTGCTCTGGCCTGGTGGGAAGATAAAATGAAACCGATATCAGTAGGTGCGGATTGATTCATAACAGAGTATAATTTGGGAGTAAATCGCAATAGGCAGGGCTCTCTTCAAGCCAAGTGTCACTCAAACTCATTTGAAATAAAAAGCATCACCAAACAATTTTTTTCATCTTCAACGGTTTTCATGTACATGCCGGGGACAAGTCTTACAGAAGTGGTTAACAAATTCATAAGCACCATGTTTAGTTCATAGAACTTGAAACATCAATTGAAAGATATTAAATAACGTTGGAAAAGATAAAGATATAATAAATGCAAACTCAATTGTAAAATATACATATGTTTGCTTTAGGTCAGTGGTTCTCAACTCCAGTCTTCAAGTGCCACCTTCAGGTCATGTTTTGTGGATTTCTTTAATCATGCACAGGTAAGCTACAGTACTTCATGTTGCCGGATCATTAACTATCCCATCTGCTTCAACAAAAAGAAATCCTCAAAACATGACACGTTAAGAACCACTGTTCCAGTTCTTCTGTTACAGAATTATGTAAACACACACACAATATTGTATGATTGTCATTAGTGATCATCAATTGTTAAACCTGAGTCTTTCATCAGACAGTTGATTATGGATTTTTTTATGCCGACAGACAATTAATTTGAGTAAAGGCCCATACACACTGGGAGACTTTGAGCTAAAAGTCGCTCAAAACAGCAGGTTTGAGCAGCTTTCAGTTCCAAGCCGCCCAGTGTGTATGGCCCTGCGGTTAGCATTGCTGCACGCTCCCGCAACATCGCCGGGAAAGCTGATCAAGCAATCAAATCAAGAAACCATTAAGTAGAATGGCATCAGTTGTGAATTTTGGGGACAGATATTTGGGATGGAGAACATCCCTCTTAGTTCCTCCCAGAACTTTATTATAAAGTAAACTGTCAAACATCAAAGAGAGAGCGGAGTGGGAGGGGAAATTGAACCTACTGTATACAGGACTGTGGTGTAACAGACCTGTGCTATGATATCCCTTCTATGTTTATAGAATCTTTGCTCCTGGAATTGAGGGATTTTTAAGTGACAGATGAACATGAATTTACGAGAACATGGTCTCCTGATTGTCTGTAGCAGGGAAGGAAAAAAAAGACCCTGATCAAAATCATACAACTGAGTAGGTGGGACAAGGAGAGGAACAGATTGATAGACTGGATGGGGTGAATTTACGAAGATGGGACTTCTATTGAGGATGGCATTTTGCCCATAGCAACCAATCAGATTCTACTAGTTTATTTAGCACCTTCTAGAAGATAATATAATCTCATTAGTTGCTATGGGCAACATCCAATCTTCAATAAAACTCTTATCTTAGTTAATTAACCCAGATGAGAGAAGGGGGGGGGGGGGACTGGAGAAGATAAAGGAAAATAATAAAAATGATACATAAGTTTGAGAATGACAAGTACAGTCGGTGTACGTGATTATTTTTTTTTCCACACAGATGTGTTTCTTATGATATCAATATAATTACATCACTTACCTCTACAAAAACCATTACACCATTACCATTTAGCTGTTGTAGTTCTTACAATTCTTACAATGTTTGTATGATAATATTGGGGCAGATGTATTAAGCCTTATCAAGATATAAATGCAATGGTGATAAAGAGAGATAGACGGCTCCTTACTGACTTTTTTCAAACACAGCCTGTAACATGGCAGTTAGCAGGTGATTGGCTGGATGTTTATCTCCTGATCATCCTTGGATTTATCTCTTGTTAAAGCTTAATACATCTGTCCCACTGTGACATGGATAAATCACCAATGTATGTCATTTTTATTAACTTAATTCTTATTTCCTCTTGTATTACAGGCCGCAGCAGAATCGGCAGAAGCACAGACAATACGCTCTGTCCAGCAAACACTGGCATCAACCAACCTTTCATCTTCTCTTCTGCTCAACTCCTCACTTTCCCAGCATGCAGCTGTCTCCGCGGCAGCCCAGAATCTCCAGCAATCGCTTCCAAGGGCGATTGCACCCAAACCTTTAAACATGAGACTCCCCTCCAGCCAGATTGTGACTTCTGTCTCCATTTCACCAAATATGTCATCTAGCATGGGAACTCCTTTAATGAGCTCTATGGGTGCACCTATGGTTGCCTCGCCACCCTCTTCGCAAGTGAGTCCCTCGTTGCAGAGCCAGCAGCATCATATCCAACAACTGCAGCATCAGCAGTTGCAGCAAATGCAGCAGCAACAGCTTCATCAGCACCAAATGCACCAGCAGATCCAGCACCAAATGCAGCAGCAACATTTTCAGCATCACATGCAGCAGCAGCTTCAACATCAGCAACAGCAACAACAACTCCAACAGCAAATGCAACAGCAGCTGCAACATATTCATCTACAGCAGATGCAACAACAGCAGCAAATGCAGCACATTCAGCACCAGTCTCAGTTGTCTCCTCAACAACAATCACCTGCCACTTCCCAAACGGGGGTACCTACCCAGATAGCATCACCCATCCCACATATCAGTAGTCCACCCCCATCATCCCAGCACCATCAGCCATTGATACAGTCCCAGGCACAGACTCAAGTGATGTCTCAAGTCAGTATTTTCTAATCCCAAAGTGGTTTCATTGTGGGATATTTTCATCTCTTTAAGGGAAGGTGCATATGCTGTAAATTGTTCAAACGTGTTATGCGACATTGCATAATGGACCAAGTTCTTAAGTGTCTATTAGATAGGCAATAAAGAACATTGTAACTTGTATCATATTTTAGCATCCCTAAATCATTTCTCTAAAAGCTAAAGAAAGCTCTTTTTGTTTTTTAATTTATTAAAGCTTTTCCTAAAATATGTGAATTGTGTGGTCTAAAAAAAACACACTGGGGAAATAACTACAAAAAAAACTGCAAACAGTTTGAACGGACTTGAACATGCGGAAATGTGTTTGGACCGCAATGCATTGTCTGCAATGGAAACTCACAAAGACAAAACATACTGCAGTTGGAACTACCTGTCAAGTGAGAATGTCACAATCATGCAAGTGCATTTGTATAGCATATGTAGTTAATGGCATTTTTGTCATATGTTATGATGTAAATCACAGATGTTTGCCAAAGTTTTTTTTTCGTCTATTATAAATAATGAAAAAAAAAAGTCTCTCATTAGCAACCAAAATCTAAGTTTTAAATACACTGTAACAGTATGTTGATTGGTTCTGTGTCCCTGCCATATTAATTAGAAAAAAAATGTAATAATATGCTGAAGTGACACATTTCAGATTAAAACAATGTATTTTTCAAAGGGAAATGCACTTAATAAATGGTTATTCTAAGACCTAAATTTAACTAATGCTACACGTACTGTATGACCAGTAGACTATTTAAAAAAAAGGGTACCCTAAGTAAGGTGTATATATTTTCTTTCGGAGTTGTACGTTTGAAATAATTTGTTGTAAAAGGTTTTCATAAAAACAAGGCTTTAATGTAACACTGGTTACAGAACCATTAATTGCTACATCGCTTATTGTGTTTTTATGCTGTTTTATACTTTTTTATGAGTTCTGATAGCGGCAGTTAAATTGTTTGTATTTTTGCTTAACTGAAAAAAAAATGCTTTTATCTTGCAATAGAATAAACATGTTTCTGTAATTAGATTGCATGATGCTTATTTATTTTTCAGATTCCCTGTAGTTTTCTGTATAGAGTTTTTTTGTTTGTACAAACGCATCTGTTTTTCATTTTTAATGAATGCCTTACAGCTGTCCTTTTGAGATTGATCAGTCACCATATAAGTTTATTGATGATGTTAGATCAAATGAAGTATACTGTTATATGTCCTGGTCTATAACAATATAGAATGAAGTTAAATCAAAAGCCTACGTAGTATTTCTCCTACATACTTGTATTTAATCCCTTTTAAATTATTGCATATGTTTTGAATGATGGTTTACTATCTTTTTCCTTAATGGCAAAATCCAGGGAAATCCAGAATGAAGAATAGATGCACTGTCTATTTTCAGTATTGCACTCTCCCCATGAAGTTACCAAAAACAGCCATGTAATTCACGAGTTGATCCTTGTAGGGATCACGTTCTGTTTTTAAAGCTCCAATTGAACTCCATACTTTTCCATTGCTACATGCATAGATTTCAGCTCTGATGCAATCAGTGTAGGCTAATTATCTGCCAAATGTACAGATTGTATCAGGCTATTTTTGTTGTCTTGTCAAATGACCAATAATTGCAGCGTAGGCTTTCATACCACTGCTCACGTTGAATCAATCGCGCCCCCCCCCCCCCCCAATTGTGAGATCACCAGATGATCCATAAAACATCAGCCAATGTGTTTGTAGACATTTTAATTTACAATTCACTTTAATTTGATTATGTACAAAGCGGGACCATGTCTAAACAGATTGTAACATATGTTGTCCAGCGTCCGTTAAAAAAAAACAACTGTTTATGGGTGGAATAAAAGCATCGCAGTAACTATGCTATTGCGCTATTAAAAACCAGTTGGCCTTTCTGCATGTGCTTTTTATTAGAGATGAATAGAAAGAAGAAAATAGAGCATTTAAATGAATGTAATGTGTACAGCAGAGGTTCCCTAACTCTGCCATTACAGTGCAGGTTTACGGCTGTCCATGCTTGTGCACTAGACTCAATAAGTACCTCAGTCAGTCTGAAGTCCCTTTCACATTGCAGCGTAACACGGTATATTGCCTTTTTTTTACCGTTTTAAACCGGTAACAGCTACAGTGTGAAAGCACCATTGTCAATTTACCGGTTACAGAATACTCCTACACGTTTCTGAGCCGTTTTCCCTGCAGTCTGAACAGCTCAGAAACGGTATTTGCTACAAATGATAACCACACAAGGGTGATAGATAATCTCCCTGCATGATCCCCGCCCACAAGCAGGAAATAAACATTTAAAATTACATTGTATGGCTTTCTATGGGTGAAACGGGTTGAATCTGAAAGGTACAAAAACGGTATTCAAGTTGCAATATACCATTTACAACATGTAATATGAAAGGGGTTTAACTGGCTTTTGACCCGCTTTAAGACATGTTTACAAAAACGGGTTGAAAGCAGGATTGCAATGTGAAACCAGTATAATTTAACCATATAGACCTGGAATGGGGAACCTTCGGCCCTTCAGCAGTTGTTGAACTACACATGTTCAACATAAAATGTTGCTGGGCATTCTGGGATGTGTAGTTTAACAACATCTGGAGGGCCGAAGGTTCCCCATCCCTGACATAGACTAAAGCATGGATAGCCTTAAAATCTGGACAAAAATGGTTGAGTTTGGAACCTCTCATGTACAGTGTTCTTAAATCACATTCTGAAGGCCTCATACATTACTGGGACTTGCCTGGAGGCACAAGACCGATATGATTTCCCTTGAAGTCCTTCACTCCAATTTGACACTTTTTTTACATATGATTTATTGCATGTAAAAATATCATATAAGCAGTGGCATAACTCTAGAGGGTGCAGGGAATGCAACTGCTATGGTGCCTGGCAGCTAGGGGAGCCCGAAGGATCAGCAGTCAATCCCATGCACCTATTAAAATTGTACTATTTTAATTTTCTGTTAAAAGTATCAGTGCCACTGAGATTTTGTGGATGGCATTATAGTGCATGGGAGGAACAGATAGAGCTATGGCAGCTGCCTGGGAGCTGCTAGTAGGGGGTGGAAGAGTATCTGGAGCTGTTGGACACTACAGACCCAGTGACAGTAAGAACACCCCCCATCGTCTGTTTATCGGTCTGTCCCACTATGATACTCTGTCTGTTGGCCTATACCCCCTACCCTTCCATTGTTCTATAGCCCCCACCCTTCCATCCAACTATGCTGCAAAAAGCCCACCCCGCCTTCCATCTGCCCACCCATCAGTGAGCAAACCCTGGCGAGTGTGAAACCCTCTGGGGGCTTGCACATGCGCAAATTCCACCATCGGGACCAGGGGCAAATTCTGATATGAGCGATCAGGTCTGAATGGCCCCCCATAACTTGATATCTAGCTAATGCTAAAATTTAACAAAAGAAGCACATTGAGCACATGAAGCACAAAATGAGAGTGGAGATAATAACTTCTAGTTGAACAGTATGATGTAAAAAATCCTCCCAATGAGATACATAAGAAATGTAATCAGTTTGAAACAAAAAAATTTTTTCATGGTACTGTAATACCATTCATTGTGTCCAGATTATCCAGATGTCTCTGTAGGGTGTCAATGGCAAGAGTTCCTATTCAGATATAGCACATAAATGCCTTTGAACACCCAAAAGAATGCTAGGTAGATGAGAAGAAGTGTAATACCTTCATTAAATGGGTGAAAGCCTTTGAGAGTGACAGTTATGAGCAGATTTGCTGTTACTTTATCAATTACACCCTGTAAACTAACATGAGCTGAGCGGTTGGTAGTTTATCTCTCTCTCCATGGCTAAGTGCATCTGACTTTACATATGAAATAAAAAAGAGGTTCTGAAAAGGTATTAACAAAAATGTGGGGAACAAAGTCCCTCTAATTCAGTGCTTACTTCAGTGTTACTTTCAGCTCCAGGGCCAGATACACTAAGCTTTAAAAGTGATCAAATGCAGTGATAAAAAAACAGCCAATCAGCTCCTGCCTGACATTTTTCAAACACAGTCTGTGACATGGAAGTTTGGAGCTGATTGGCTGGCTGTTTATTACTCTCCAATTTATCACTTTTGAAGCTTAGTGCATCCAGCCCCCAAACTGTTCTTTTTTTTTAAATGCTGCCGCTAACATGCTGATTTGTGTGGTACTTTATTTCTCTACTTTATCACCCCCCAAAGCCTAGTGCACCTGTCCATATATATTATCAGTAGGAAGATCTAGAAAAGTCATGGAAACCTGCAATTTACCAAGACCAGATCTACAGGATCACTCTTTGATGGGGACCTTCACATGGTCAAATTAAGACATTCAGGATGTACCGCTGATGTATTTTCAACACGGGTCTTTGGCAAAAGTATTTCCGCTATAATAAATAAATCAAAACCAAACAAAGTTTAAACTTTTAAAACTATAAAGAGGTAACATACATTGACCAATTTTCTTTCATCCCAACATTAAATTTGGAATTTTTTTTGCACTGCCACCATTTCTAATCCTGTCCAAATATAAAAAATTGAGGGGAAGATGAATATTTGTTATTTCAATGAATAGCATCTTTAAATGTTTGTACTTCTCTCCTCTTAAATAATGGTATACATAAGTGAGTCCGAGCCAATTGGGAAACATTTCAAGGTCACTTGATTGCAAAGCAAAGTGAAGAGAGGGGAGGTTTGAGCTGAGACTGTGTTTGCTGATAGAAGTATTCCAAAGCTCTACTCACTGCATCATATGATATGTGACTGTGGTTGCTATGGTAATTGCATGATGCATCTCAAATTGCAAATCATGATAAGTCATTTGAAGAAAAATAATAAGTAATACCCCAGTCAGGTTGAATTGTAGGAAAATTCTGACTTTTTGCTTGTTCCAGTCTAAACGCCCATTCACACTGCAAATTACCCCGTTCAGAAAGAAAATTACCGGGTCAAGCATTTCAACCCGGTAATTTGCCTTTCAACATGGTACCTTTTTCTTGCGGATATTACAGAGTCTTCAACCCCGTTTTATTCCTGGATTGAATTTATAATGGATACAAATAAAAAAACAAGCCCTTCTCTCATTTTTGTAAAAATGAAATTGCTTCTCAACCCATTTTGGAGAAATGTGCATATAAATAAATTGTATCACCCAATGCTAAACAGTTGGAATATGTTGTGTTTCACCATGCTACACTTTGCCAACACTACGCGATAACCAACTCCCATCCTCAAGAGACCCTTAACCATACATATTTTACAGATCTCCAAGCCACTGGTGGATTTTCCACTAGGCATATGCCTAGGGGTGGCACTTGCCGGAGAGGCATCACTTCATTCTCACTTGCATGGCTGCTAGGCTATTTGTTTTGGTCATTACAACATTTTTAGGTACTTATGTATTATCTGGGCTCCCATCTTAAATGCACCCCATTTTTTCCATACCCCTACTATCCAACTACGCATGGAGTTGATTTTATATAGTGTGGCGAGCGCAGCGAGCCACCGTGCCCGAAGGGTGGCGAGCGCATGCGGTCTCATAAGAAAAACGGGAGCCCAGATATTACATAAGTACCCATTTTTATTTTGTAACTGACGAGGGAGGCAATGGTCAGCAAATTAGGTTGTGGTGGAGGAGGAGGTTAGTGTTGCAATGGCAGTTGGGTTGCCCTGACATGAAGTGAGCAGTGATATGATGGTGGGTGCCTAGGCCTGGCCCCTAAAATTGCCCCTGATTCTCACTGGTGCACAAATGTATTCTTTACGGACTGAATCACTTAAAAAGATGGACAGGTGAAGATAGTTATTTCAGGTAAGACCTTTAATTCATGCACTGTTAGTGGCTCCGAGGACGAGAGTTGGGAAACCTTGGGCTACATAGTCATGTGTTTGCAAGTCTAGTTGCACATTGTGAAATTTTTTGATTTACATATCTCTACCGATATTAGTAATTTTGCATTTCCTGTTTACTATGTAGAAATGTGCAGTTATTATTTCTATATACTGTACATATTGCTACTGTAACCTCATCAGAACACTAGTCTCTTCCTAATGACAATCGCTGGAGTGACCAACAAAGCACATTACGGCCTGTAGACATATTCAATTAAATATGAAAGAATTTACCTTAAATCCTGAAACAAAAAAATAATAATAAAAAATCTTTACTAAAGCCGAGACATTGAAGGCGCTGTACAAATGATCTTTTATGTGACATGACAGATACCTGGTTTCTTAGGGATACAGCGATGGGATAATGTCAGATCTGTTTTCTCTTGTTTACATTTCAGAACAAAACAGGTTCATTTACTGCCCTCTCTGTTTCTCTCTCTTCTCTCTCTCTCTGCCATACTGTGAATGTTACGGACACAATTCCCCAGTTGTCTTGCAAGATTAATTACAGCATCTGTCCTGTCACAAGCTATAATGAAGAGGTCTTGATAAAAATTGCAAATTACCGCTGGCAACA
Organism: Crinia signifera; assembly: GCF_055691185.1. Classification (NCBI taxonomy): domain Eukaryota; kingdom Metazoa; phylum Chordata; class Amphibia; order Anura; family Myobatrachidae; genus Crinia; species Crinia signifera. The sequence continues at coordinate 17,754,205 of NC_139227.1, forward strand.
ATTTTAAACTGCTTATGATAAAATGAAAATTAAAAACCACAAACTAACAGGCCTGATCAGAATCCTAATTCCCAAACAATGATATTGTTAGAGATTTGCTCGGGAAACAAACAGGGATGCCATCTGAATACTGAATGTGTTTTAGCTGTTGTCCAGAATGTATGTGATACAGTGGATTATTAATAATGAATCTGTAACTTAATATTTCATGAACAGCATCTTGTTATTGTCTATGGGTATTGAATATCCTGGAATAAAAATTCTAGGTTTGAACAGATATATTTCAGGGAATTAATTATTTTCTTACTACAAATTTTTCTCACTGTTGATCAGTACATCATGTATTTATCATCTGATGATTTGCACAGCACTCAAACTAAAACATTGGATTTCTTTATTCTCTTTTGCTATCAGATAACATGGTTACTTGACATTTTTCTGTTTAAAGAGTTTACGTTGACAGAGTAGAACTATTGAATTGCGTGTTTTAAAGCTGTTTCACCTTTGAATTGGGTGCTTTGACACCCATGTGAAAATTAAGTATCATAGTAAAAAAAAAATATGTTCAGAGGTTTTTACCCCACCCAATGCATTGTTTATCTGCAACCACACTTAACCACGTCTCAGAACAGATGATCCTCCAAACTTCATGATGTATGACATTGAAGAAGCGGTTTCATGTTCAAGTAAAATTGGATAAGAAATAAGTCTTCAAAGAATACGTGCTTGTTTTTGTATTAAGTTGCTCAACTTAGGGGGACAAAATAGGCAGCCCCCTCCCAGGCAAAATAGAAGCGGTGTCATCATTAAAAGTAGGCAAGGCCCCGCCCCCTGTTAGAGTGTGCCCGCTGGTGGTGTACCTTCTCCCAATCTCGGGGGACAGATGTACCAAGAGGAGATACTCCTCCCCCGCCCACGTGTAGTAAAAATGTTAAGGTAAGAGGCTACATAGAAAGAGCTAGTAAAAAATCTAAAAACTAATACACGCCTGATGCAGCTATAGACACTATGTAAATACTATGCAACTAGTACATTAGCTGGTGTCAAATAGATCACCATAGGAGTAATTTACTAATAATCTAGCCAGGATGTCTCATTGCACTAGGATAAAGGATATTGTAGTACATGCTCCTCGTCACTGAGTAGAGGCTCAGATGCCTGTTGTCCATTACAGGCAAAAAAGTGTTTGATGCTATATAAAAACATAAACCTAAGTAAATATTGGGGAGCTGCACTGCTGAGTAGAAGTCCTGGTGCACAGTAATGTTTTACTGCTTTATACAATGGCCCTTATTCAGTTCTGATCGCAGTACAAATATGTTCTCAAAATGGGCAAAACCATGTTCACTGCAGGTGGGGCAGATGTAACGTGCAGTTCAATTTGGGTGTGCTGAAACTGAAATCTAAATTGCATTATAAAAATAATGCAGCCAGTATTTACCCTGCACACAAACAAAATAACTCACACAAATCTAACTCTCTCTGCACGTTACATCTGCCCCACCTGCAGTGCACATGGTTTTGTCCATTTTGAGAACAAATTTGTAAAGCGATTAGATCTGAATAAGGGTCTGATCGCCTTACATTCAATTGTGAGCTCTGCTCTGGGTTTCTGGCAGGCACTAATATCTCTTTCTGATCTTCAAAGAAGTTACATTGCTACTAGTATTTGGTGTAACAACTCCTGCCACCCTTTACATACTAATAACACCTCATTTACAGTTCAGATTTAGCAGTATTACCATTAAGAGCAGGAGACCGGGATGATCACAAAAAAATCCATACACCTACACTGAATTCAATAATAAAATACAAATATTTTTGTGCCCCGACCTCTTAACTCTTTCAAGTCCAACGTTTCAACAGCCCTAGCGCTAGTTGCAGATCCAATGGTGTCCCACTTTAAAATAAGAACCTTAACATTGTTCAACATTCAATGTAGACCATTTTTGAATTAAAAAAAAAATGCAATTAATTTAAACATTGAAACCAGACTTTTGAATTGGAAAAAAAATTGGACTGCAAAAGGCTAAAGTAAGATTTCTGTATTCAAGGCAGGTGTGTTGTTTGAATACTCCCCAATCTAGTTCTTTCTGTACCTAAAGTCTGTATAGGCAGAATGTTTGTGGGTGACTTATTTATCTTTTGCTTCTCATGCAATTGATGACATCATCAAAATAATTTCCACATTTTCTATTTTCAAATGAATTCAATGCAGTATCAAGTGTTTTCTATAAGGCAAAAAAAATGCCTGCTCTGAGTAAGCGAGTACAGTAAGAATTGCTCAACATTTATCTTGCGAATGACTGTTTAATTAATGCTTTAAAAATAGCTCTCAGACATAAACTATACACTTTAAATGTCATGGTTCCAATAAATTCAGTACAAATCCCTCATCCCTAATATAAATAGGTGCCATTCTCTCCCAATTGTGCTTTAGAAAATGTCACAGTTTAATTTTAATCTTGTTTTAACCCACGATTGTGTATGAAGTTTTGCACAATGCCTATTATGGCATGTTTTGAAAACATTTTTTAATATTGCACAGTTTCATTAATTCAACTGATTTGAATTGTAATCACAGAGGGAACTCCGCAAAATATGCCCTTAATCGTTTAAAAAAAAAAAATTAGATACAGGGAGAGATGTACAGTACTAAGGGCTGGATGTACTAAGCTTTAAAAGTGATAAAATGGAGAGTGATAAACCACCAGCCAATCAGCTCCTACCTGCCATGTCACAGGCTGGATTTGAAAAATGTCAGGCAGCCTTGGAGCGTGATAAAATTGAGAGAGATAAATTACAGTACCAGCCAATCTGCTCCTGTTATGAGCTGTGTTTGAAAATTTACAGTTATGAGCTGCTTGGTACTTTGGCCTGTAGACAATCTTGGCATGAATATTCCCCGGGCAAAAAAAGGTCCATTTTCGCCTGTTTTTGTGGGCAAATCCGATCCGCCTATTCGATCCTATGCTCATTTTTCATCTGAGTGAAAAATCCAGCATCCGCAAAAAATGTGCAGATCTGCGAAATTGCTGTGAATTTGCATGATTAGATTCATGGCAGTTTTCATCCGTTTTTGCACCCGTTTTCACCCTAAAAAGTGAATTGGAATAGGCGAAAATCTTTGTCGATTTCACCTGGTAAAAAAGATTGAATAAGGACCTTTTTCTCTATCCATGTTATCACTCTCTCAAGCTTAGAACTTCTCCCCTCAAAAACACAATTGTAGTACTATTTAATAAATCTGCCCCTCATTGTGCACTTTTCATAAAGTGGTGGAGAAGTGAAGCAGTGGATAAGTTTGCCATGGCAACCAATCAGCATTGAGTTAACATTTCTAATTTCCATATTACACAATTATACGGATAATTTGATTGGTTACCATGGGCAACTTCTCCACTGCTTCACTTTCCCACTGTTTTCACTGCTTTATGAAAGGTGCACAGTGACATTGAAAACTGGATGCAGTTTAAATCCTGGCGGTCGGGATCCCGGCGTTCAAAATCCCGCCGCCGGAATCCCGAACGCCGAAATCCCGACACTTTCTCCACCTGTGGGTGTCCACGACACCCTCGGAGGGAGAATAAATTTGTGTGCCTTGTCTGGATTTCGGCGTTCTGGATTCCGGCGTCGGGATTTTGAACGCTGGGATCCCGACCGCCGGCTTTTCATGCTGAATCCTTCAAAACACCCTGTTAAACTTGATTTCACAATGCTGACACAAGCAGAGCTGGATTAATAGGGTAGGGTGTAGTAAACACTGTACCCCTGGCACCCCTCTGTTAATGGTCCCCCCCCCCCCTTCAGCAGAGCACACTGAAATCCCAGGCTCTCATTCTTGTGCAACAGCAGAAGGAAGAACTGGCAGCCAGAATGTGAATAGAATAGCACAATGTATCCCAACAAGATGAGAGATAGGAGGGTATAGGGGGCTGTAAGTGACCCAGGGATCCCGGCTTATTTTATATCACCACCATACACATCCTACTATCTAATGAGAGTGTTAGGGTCTGGACAGATACAGTAGTTCCCCTAAGTCCTCTCCCAGGGCCAGATGCACTAAGCTTCAAAAGTGATAAAATGCAGAGTGATAAACAACCAACCAATCAGCTCCTGTCTGACATTTGTCAAACACAGCCTGTGACATAGCAGGTAGGCTGCAGCTGATTGGCTGGCTGTTTATCACTCTCTATTCTCTGAAGCTTAGTACATCTGGCCCCCAGTGTGTATGTACAGATGTAGCTGCGCTCATTGTGGCCAGATCAGCACCACTCCTGTTTCTCATACCAAATTCACACCTGTGGTGAGGAATTACCACACTGCAATATTGCCAATCAATGTGTTTCTCTGAACCATGTAAGTGAATTAGATGCACGTACATGATACGGGATCTCGCCAATCACAATGAAAGTCGCACTTGGTGATTGGCATGGCAGCAATGAGTGTGGCTACAGCTGTAGCACAGATATATTCTATTCTTGAATGTGACAAGACAGATGATAGATTTTATTTTTAAGTTGTCTTTGTTCAGAGAATATTTGAACATTCACATCAGTACCTGCCCCAGTGGAGCTTACAAACTATATTTCCCACCATATGTATAAACACACACACACACACACACACACACACACACACACACACACACACACACACACACACACACACACACACACACACACACACACACACATTCTAGGGTTAATTTTGCCAATTAACCTACTAGTATAATTGATTGTTGGAGGAAACCAGAGTGCCCGGAGGAAGACCACACAATCACAGGGAGAATATACAAACTCCGCACAGTTTGGGCCATGGTGGGAACTCGGATTTATGACATCAGTGCTGTGAGGCAGTAATGCTAACCATAATACCGCTTTCACACCGCACTTGTTAAACGGTATATTGCCATTTTTTCCCATTTCAAAATGTTTAAGGCTGCAGTGGGAAAGCGCCAGAGTTGATTTACCGGTTAAAGATAATCGGTATTTCAAAATGTTTAAAAAGCAGGGTCCTACACGTTTCAGAGCCATTTTTTATGCAGTGAGAATGGCTCTGAAACGGTATTTAGTAAAAACAACAGATTACAGACCTGTGATAGGCTGTCCCCTGCATTCTGCCTTGAAACGTGTTCAGGGGATTAAACGGGTTGACTGATGTGAATGGTACTTAAATGGTATTTAAAACGGTAATCTACTGCAATGTGAAGGCTCAGACCCGTCTTAAATACCGTTTAAAAATACAGTTTTTTTAAATGTTTTGGCAGTGTGAAAGCGGTATTACACTGTCCGTGTTGCTACTTGTACTGTGCAATCCCAAAGTGGGGGTGGGAAGGATGATAGGTGGAAGCATTGAAGTAGTGCCTCCTTGTCTTAAGGTATTACGGTCATTGGGTCACCACCAATTAGGTTGACATGCAGATAGGTCGACAAGACTTTATTTCGACAGGGTCATTAAGTCGACATGTTTTTTTTTATACTGTTATTTGAGCCAATGTGTGCCGACAGGTGGTATTTCATGCCCTACTATCCACTAGGGCGTGGTGGTAGAATAAAATAGTGTGGCAAGCCTAGTGAGGTACCGTGCCCAAAGCATAGTGAGTGGATGTGGTGGTATGTTTCGGTGTCCATGTCAACACATGTGCCGACAGGCGGCATTTCATGCCCTACCATCCACTAGGACATAAGGGTAAAAAAAAATGCCCATGTTGACCTAATGACCCTGTCGACCTTACCCATGTCGACCTAGACTCATGTCGACCTAGACACATGTCGACCTAAATGCATGTTGACCTGATGGTGTCGACCTAATGACTGTCAAACAACTTGCTGGTGACCAACTGATCCACACCCATATTAAGTGCCCCCCCCCCTTCACCTATAGGGCTAAATTGTGCACTGATCACAAACTAATATCAGGTTATTTGCTCTGATTCATTTTAATGAGTATATTTTTGCAATGTGATTAAAAAGACATTAAAAGTTATTTTTCATATTGATTCATTTCTGGTAGTAATTAATGGGAAACATTAAGGTCCGCCTTGAAAGACAAATGCACATGAAAGAGAGAATCTTGACATTTGCATCGAAATGGGTCCAGAAGCTGCAAAAGTGCATTAAATCAGCAGCAGGCAACTGAAAATACTGCAAGCAACCACATCAAATCTGCCAACTTGACCCCTGAACTTCATATGTCATTTACTACAGAACTTATCTGCACTGAATTAATTCATCACTGCTGGACATTAAGTGGACAGTTCACCACGAGAGCATTACTTACAGTGTGGAAAGGGTCGTGTTGGAGAGTCTGCCACAGAACATCTGTGTGAATTCAAATGCCAACACTAGATGTGTCAGGGACCATATATTATTGGCATTGACATGCTAAACTAACATTCTAACAAATGACTCTTCATTAGACCATTGTTACTATGCAGAATTTAAAAGAAAGCAGTTGATCAAATGTAAGTTGTGGGCAAATATCTGAAGTGTTTATTTTACAAAGAAAAGGGCATGAAATATTCAATAAGAATATACTCGGGCACCTGGACCTGGGCTGGTTTTGAAAAAGCAGCTGCCAAGAAGAGGGGGGGGGGGGGGGGGAGTAAGTCCCCACTAAAAAGGAAAGGTAGAAAAACACACAAAAGTGTATAGCAGCGCTTAGTAAATATACATAATCTGTGCAAGTGATTGAATAAAATGCACCTTTACTATACCAACAAATCTATACACAACATTGTAACAGGTGCCTAATGATCCTGACTGTGCTTTTCCTCCCTTGCTTACCTGATTTGAATAACAAAGACACTGTCTATAATTAACTAAGAGACGGGTCACTGTTGTTTATCTTATAGCCCTAATAAGTAAATCTTTGCAAAGCTGTCACAACAAGCAGCCCACCAGCTTTCTACAACAATGCGTGGCACTGTTAGTGTAGTGAGTCAGCAGTGGTTTTAATAACCCCTGTGTGCAGAGAACATAAGGTGATGTACTTGAGATATATATATATATTCAAGTACATCATATATATATATTTTTTTTTACACTACAACAGAGATTACATTTCTCAGGTTTAAGTATCTTATTTGCTGGTTTAATTAAAAATTTTTGTTTTCAGATGCTTAAATTAGCTGACTCTCCATCCCCTCTTCACTATCTCAGCATCCATCAGAAATGGTTCTAACCTTTCCCTCCCCTCCTTTGTTTGGCTTTTGTGTTGTAACAGCTGTTATTATCATTTTTTGGTCAGCTGTGGTTGCTGGAGGCATAACAAGACCAGATGGTGTTTTGCTATGCATGAATGGAGAGTTAGGAGACTTTGGATTGAATAGGCTGCGTCTGTATAGTGTCTATACACCACCTGCCCATTTACCAGCAGTATTAAACATCGTTGTAGTACGATCTGCCCAAGATCTACTAGAATCGGATGGGAAAGGGAGAGACCTTCTGGATTTTGTACATATTTATTGATCCTCTCTACATTAACAGCATAATGCAGTACACAGTCAATTTGAGCTAATTGGAAATGACACAGCATGTATATGTAATCTATCACGGCAGTCTCTTGGTACAGTTTATAGGCCTCGTTGCCATAGTAACGCACAATCAGTAATGGCATACATTAGGAAGGCTAAGTAGGAAGGAGTAAAATAAGATCATTTTATGGAAGTGTTTTTACAAAGCATGCTTGTGGGATGGGTAATTTAAATCTGAATAAAGTATCATCTTTGTTTTATATATATTTTTTATTAGATTTTACTCCTCCAGCTCACTTATACTGAAATCATTAACAATCCAAACACACAAATTGTGCCCAAAGGAGGCATATAAACAGCTTTAACAAGATGTCTTAATTGCTTCATGTTTTATTTTTTACTTTACAATAATAATGTATCCTGGAAGATTACTTTTTGTGCAGGATGGATGATATTGCAAATATTGTTTTTCTCCCCTGTAAGAGCAGGGTGCATAGTTACTATTACCCTTGTCCACTCACTGGTCAGATTGGACTACTGTGATCTCCTCCTATCTGGCTTCCCCGACAATTGCCCTTTCTCCACTTCAAGGTACACATGCACTGTTAGGGGTCCCTGAGGACTGGAGTTGGGTATCACTGGACTAAACTTTATACAACCTGATCAACAACTGAAAGATGATCCAGGGTGCGATGAGGAATCCTATTGGATCCCACTGGTCCAGTGCTATCTTTGGCTGCATAAAGTCAGTTCATGTATGTGCACTGATACTGCTGTGATCCCTTCATAGGGGAGGCAGTTGAAATCCCGGCGGTCAGAATCCCGGCAGTCGAAATCCCGACGCCGGAATCCCGACTGCCGAAATCCTGGCACTTTGTCCCTCTGTGGGTGTCCAAGACGCCCATAGAGGGAGAATAAGTTAATGTGCCGAGTGTAGCGAGGCACCGGGCCCGCTGCGTGGCGAGCACAGCGAGCCCGCAAGGGGGGGCGATCCACCTCCCCCCCTTGTTGGGATTTCGGTGTTCGGATTTCAAACCATCCGTAGTACATCCGAGGAGGTCACCTGAAAACAGCTGTTTTGGGGGACTATCCGGCACACAGAATATGAATTGGTCAACAGGGCCCATACTCATTGTGCAATTCATTATTTTTGTTCCGACCACTTCATAGCCACCGACATCCCACCTTTATTCTTGCACCCATAGGGGTGCTCCCCCCAAAAATCTATGATGTTGGAGTACGTAAACAAGCAGTGTCGCACAAGGTGACCATGCATTTCGGCTAATTGGATGTCCACTTAGAATTCACTCTGTTAAATAATCAACCAGATGGTCAAGTCATAACAGTAACCTTTCTTAGAATTGGATAGTGTGCAATATTTCTCTGTTATTTCACACCTTGACAGAGACATTGTAATGTATTTTAACCTGTTGGATTAGAATTGCTCTTTGTATGTAACAATCACAAGAGAGAAAGTAGGTAGAAGAGGTTCAGTAATCAGCCATATTCTGCTCTCTACATTAAACTGTTTAATTATGTGTCAGAGGAACATGGAGAACAAACCTTCAGAGGCTTTCAATTTCTATTGTACAACAAATAAGTTTGTCACCAACCCTATCTCAATGACTGAGCCACAAAGCAATTTATTAACTCACTTTGAAAACCTTTTCAGATAAATGATTTACTTTCTAAATAGTTCACACTGCTCCACATCTGAAATTGAAAATGGCCACAGTTTTTCAGCAAGACGTCTAAAACGTATATTTTATTTCAAGCTGTCTTGGCATTTGATGGAAAGCAGAGAGTTTACCCATAATGGACTTAATCTGTCACTCTGGACCTTTTTTGGGGTGATATACTACAAAACCTGGCTCAGCCAACAGTCAATAAAATCCTTACCTTGGATTGAGATTGCTAAAAGAAATATGTTCTTTTGACATTTTAAAGTACATTCTACCTTGATTGAATCTATTTTAATGTCATGTGTAGACATTGAATAGTGGATCAGTGCCTGGTCTTTTCAAATAATGTTACTTTCCTGGTACTGCTAAAATTTAAAATTTATGTATCAACCACTAACTTTTTATGTTTCTAATTAGATACAAAATGTTCCCGGAAATTGCTCTACATACAACCATTTTAAAAGAGCATTACAAATGTTATAAAATCTTAATGCTTTATTAATCTGGAAAGGATCCAAATATAACAATTCCTTTTGAGGTGTGTGCAGGGGGCAGGGGAGGGATTACAAATGATGCTAACAAAGACCTCATTAGTCATTCACAATCCATCAGAAATTAAAGTGTTTAAAACTAACAACACAGACTTTAAAACACATTTTTGCTAATACACCATATGATTACATATGCTGCAATCTGTAGCATTGCTTTGATGGATTATCATCAATATACAGTATATGTCTAGTGTCCGTGAGTCTCCGAAACACTGCCACCTGCTGGCAGAGAGTGAAAATACATCTCTTTACCACACATGCACAAGGTAGCAGACTAGCCTTCAAAGCTTTTCTTTGAGCGGTCTTACTACTATTTTATATGAAGACACTATAATCTTCCTAAATCATTTTGGGGGGGGATGTTCTAACATCCGCACCCCAGCTCTGCCCCCTATTGCCGCACATCGCATTCATAATTATCGCATATGCACTAACATATGCGATAATTATGGCAAAGGACAGCTCTTGCTTTAAGAGCTGTCCTTTGCAGTGAGAGTCACCTGGTCCCATGGGGACTTGGCGGCTTCCCCCTCCATCCCTTACCCTGCGCTGCTGCTGCGCCAGGCTCTCCTCCTCCCTGCACCCGGAAGAGGATCAGTGCAGGAAAGAGGAGGTCACAGGGCTGGGCAGCACAGATCTGTGCTGCCAGGACACAGGTGAGAGGCGGGGCGATGAGGGGCGGCGGTGGGTCGGTGCGGGGCGGCAGAGGGTTGCATTAGAAGCCCATAGGCTTTTATGGGGCATTGACAGATTTTTCTGGCGATGCCCCCCGCCTCGGTAACCCGGCGGGGGATGCTTAGTGCATTCCAAAATGCGGTAAAAACACGATAATGGGGTGTAGTGTAATTTGGGGGGGTTGCAGTTGGGATCCCCCTGTCACAGTGAATAGACAAATTAACACAACGTCTATTTCCACAGCAAGAGGGGCTGGGGTTGTGGCCAGCAGCATGCCCCCAGAGTGGCAAAACAGAAGCGTGGCATCACAGAGGTGGTGCTGGGTTAAGTCCACACCCCCTTTACAGCAGGACATGCCCACAACTTTCAGGTGCACTCAAGGGTCCCGCTGTATGCTATTCAAAAGTTGGGAGGTATGGTTAGTTCAGTTGGATTCTGAGAAGAACTAACCCTATTGTATCTTTGTGCTGGACCATATACTGATGTGAATGACAAAGTATTTTCTGTAAAGAGCTGTTTGAAATGTTTGTACTATATACATATCTGTTAATATTAATCCTATCAGCCTACTGCCTCAATACATTGCCTCTTACATGGAGACGTGTAGTGGTAGATTCAGGGAGGGGGGACCAAGGCACATGTCCAATCTGTCATTTATGGCACTTCTTAATTTAACTGTAATGGGAGCAGGAGGTGGTAGGTGGAAGCTCATTACCCAGACCTGTGCTTGGTGGTGGAGCTTAGGTCATTATTGGAAGTGAGCCAACAGACCTCACCCTACTTGCACACAGCAGGCCAGACCCCACGTGACCAGATGCGTGCAGCTACACTCGGTGCACAGAGAGGGAGTGGGGACAGCAGGACCCAGGCCATAAGTAAATTACAGGGAAGGCTGGGAAGCAGAAAGGTCAGCAGAGAGAGGGCTGGGGGGAGTAATGGGGCAAAAAGGAGGAGTCAACAGTGCATACTGATTAATCTCCCTGCTTATACAAACACACAACATGCAGAAATATATAGATATCGCAGAATCAGCATTCATCATGGGTTCCATCTTGTTTGCTGCAGCACAGGCTGAGTGGTGCTACACAGGATCTGTCTTTGTCCCCTATTGTGTCCACTATTGCGAATATTATCAGGACTTCTGGGATATACAGTAGCAATTAGTTGTGCATCAGGTGGGTTGCAGCACTCCACTGGAAGAGCAGTGGTCACACTTGTATCCCATACACGTGCTGCTATATATATGCTGAGGCCCCTTCATACTGTATTCTCATCCACATCTCCCTCTCCATGTCCCACCATATCTCTCTGTCACCTGCTGCCTCTACCTCTTTTTCACTGTCTCTCCCTGACACCTATCTCTCCCCTGCATCTTCCGGAAATCCTTCTCCCTGTCACCTACTGTTTCTTCCCATTATCCTCTACATTACCCACTGTTGCCCCTGTCACTCATTCCCTGCCTCTCCCTATCACCCACTACCTCTATGTTTCCCACTATTTCTGCCTTTCCCTGCAGATCTACATTCTCATAGTGCTTTATCTCCAGTCACCCATTGCTTCTCATAAGGATGTGGAATATTGTTTGTGGTTGTGCCCCCCCCCCCAGTCATTTTGTACTGGATCTACCCCTTTGTCTAATTCATGCTTTTTTTGGTTTACTATTTATCCATTTTAACGAATGAGGCAATCCAAACCAATTTGAATGGAGATTTTGTCAATCGCAATGATCAAATCAGCGACTTTGTTTCCAACATCCAATCGAAGAAGGACATATTTAGCACAGGGACCCAAAGTTAATGCATATAGACATATCTAGATCTTAAAATGTTCAGTTTTTCTAACTAGTTAAATTCTGCAGCATAAATGAACACTTAATTTATTTCTTAAAATAAATATCAATTTGGCGCACTTTATTGGTGTTTTAACTACAAACTGTTTGCCTAATTAGACAAACCCTTTTCATAAATTATTACAAACATAACCACTGTAATAAAGTGGTACAAATACTAACAATGTTGTAATCTGGAAAGCAACCAATTTTTTTTAATTGCACCAGTCTATTCTTGTAAAATCATTCAAATATCCAAACCTACACCCTAGAAAACCAATCCTTGACTCTGATCTGTTCCCCACTTTCAATCTGTCTCAAAATCATGCTACGTGCATCTAAAAAATATATCCAACATACGACTGTACCTTGCATGAGTCACTGCTAAAACTCTAATCTGTGCTTTCTACATCTCCCGCATTGATTACTGCAACAGTCTCCAAACTGATCTTCTCCAATACAGGCTCTGACCACTATCATCCACCCTGAGTGCAACTGTGAGGCTAATCTTCCTCGACAGACATTCATTAACCAAACTACACAGTTGGTGACACAAATAGCCGGTTAAACCTTTGATGTATGATAAAAACATTTATTACATTCGTACAAAAAACTTCCAGGGGCGGATTGGCCTACCGGGAAACCGGGCTGTTTCCCGGTGGGCCGGCATATTTGGCATGTAGCAGGCCGCCTCCCTCCTTTACAGGGCCGGCCGCGGCATCTACGTGCATTTTTCCCTTATCAAAGATGGCCGCGGCCGGCCTCGAGTGCTGCCACAGTTAAAATGGCCGCGGGAGGGCTGGTGCGCATGCGCGCGCGCACGCAGCCGCTCCCGTGGTCCAGGCAGAGGCTTCCTGATCCAACAGGCTGCCCTCGCTCCTTTACAGGGCCGGCCGCGGCATCTACATGCATTTTGCCCTGAACAAAGATGGCCGCGGCCGGCCTCAAGTGCTGGCACAGTTATAATGGCCGCGGGAGGGCTGGTGCGCATGCGCGCGCGCACGCAGCCGCTCCCGCGGTCCATACAGAGGCTTCATGCTCAGCCTCTGGCTCTCTGCCCACGTGATCCAGCCAGCCACAGGATTACTGTTGGGCTGGAGCCTGGAGCCGATGGGCGGCAGCAGCAGCAGGAGAGGACTACCCACCCAGCACAGCAGCACCCAGGGTAAACTAGGCACTAAGGGCACACTGGCATATATAAATATATATATATATATATATGTGTATATATATATATATATATATATATATAAATATATATATTTTTATATATAAAATATATATATATATATATATATATATATATAAATATATATTTATATTTATATATGTGTGTGTGTGTATTCAGTATGTGTGCCTGGGGGGTGTGCGTATACAGTGTGTGTGCGGGGGGATGTGTGCGTATACAGTGTGTGTGCGGGGGGATGTGTGCGTATACAGTGTGTGTGCGGGGGGAATGTGTGCGTATACAGTGTGTGTGCGGGGGGAATGTGTGCGTATACAGTGTGTGTGCGGGGGGATGTGTGCGTATACAGTGTGTGCGGGGGGATGTGTGCTTATACAGTGTGTGTGCGGGGGGATGTGTGCGTATACAGTGTGTGCGGAGGGGATGTGTGCGTATACAGTGTGTGTGCGGGGGGATGTGTGCGTATACAGTGTGTGCGGGGGGATGTGTGCTTATACAGTGTGTGTGCGGGGGGATGTGTGCGTATACAGTGTGTGCCAGGGGCGGATTGGCCTACCGGGAAACCGGGCTGTTTCCCGGTGGGCCGGCATATTTGGCATGTAGCAGGCCGCCTCCCTCCTTTACAGGGCCGGCCGCGGCATCTACGTGCATTTTTCCCTTATCAAAGATGGCCGCGGCCGGCCTCGAGTGCTGCCACAGTTAAAATGGCCGCGGAAGGGCTGGTGCGCATGCGCGCGCACGCAGCCGCTCCCGTGGTCCAGGCAGAGGCTTCCTGATCCAACAGGCTGCCCTCGCTCCTTTACAGGGCCGGCCAGTGTGTGTGCGGGGGGATGTGTGCGTATACAGTGTGTGTGCGGGGGGAATGTGTGCGTATACAGTATGTGTGCGGGGGGAATGTGTGCGTATACAGTGTGTGTGCGGGGGGATGTGTGCGTATACAGTGTGTGTGCGGGGGGATGTGTGCGTATACAGTGTGTGTGCGGGGGGATGTGTGCGTATACAGTGTGTGTGCGGGGGGATGTGTGCGTATACAGTGTGTGCGGGGGGATGTGTGCTTATACAGTGTGTGTGCGGGGGGATGTGTGCGTATACAGTGTGTGCGGAGGGGATGTGTGCGTATACAGTGTGTGTGCGGGGGGGATGTGTGCGTATACAGTGTGTGTGCGGGGGGGATGTGTGCGTATACAGTGTGCGTATACAGTGTGTGTGCGGGGGGATGTGTGCGTATACAGTGTGTGTGCGGGGGGATGTGTGCGTATACAGTGTGTGTGCGGAGGGGATGTGTGCGTATACAGTGTGTGTGCGGGGGGATGTGTGCGTATACAGTGTGTGCGGAGGGGATGTGTGCGTATACAGTGTGTGTGCGGAGGGGATGTGTGCGTATACAGTGTGTGTGCGGGGGGATGTGTGCGTATACAGTGTGTGTGCGGAGGGGATGTGTGCGTATACAGTGTGTGTGCGGAGGGGATGTGTGCGTATACAGTGTGTGTGCGGGGGGATGTGTGCGTATACAGTGTGTGCGGAGGGGATGTGTGCGTATACAGTGTGTGTGCGGAGGGGATGTGTGCGTATACAGTGTGTGTGCGGGGGGATGTGTGCGTATACAGTGTGTGTGCGGGGGGATGTGTGCGTATACAGTGTGTGTGCGGAGGGGATGTGTGTGTATACACTGTGTGTGCGGAGGGGATGTGTGCGTATACAGTGTGTGTGCGGGGGGATGTGTGCGTATACAGTGTGTGTGCGGGGGGATGTGTGCGTATACAGTGTGTGTGCGGGGGGATGTGTGCGTATACAGTGTGGTGTTCATATACAGTATTTGTGTGTGAGGGATGTGTGTGTGTATATAGTATGTGTGTATCGGATGGGGGAGTTGGTGTGTGTGTGTGTGTATATATGTGTATGTATGTGTATATATATATATATATATATATATATACATACAGTATGTCTGTGTGTGGGGAACGCTAAGCAGAAGTGCCCAGCTCACTATTTTTGCTGTGCTGTGTCTCCAGGCTTCCATGACTTTCGCCGCCATGTCCATGTCTGCCGTGCTGTCCGCCAGGGATGTTACTGGATATCCGGGACAGATTAGCGCATCTGCTGTAAGTGACTCCCTGCCACATGAAACTCAAGCAGGTGCAAAGGGCAAGGTTAGTACACTACACTACACTACACTACACTACATCGCCCCTGACAGCCCAACCAAATCATATACCCCACAGCCTAACCCTAACCATACACCCCGCAGGCAGGCTAACCCTAACCATACACCCCACCCAAGCAGCCTAATCTTTACCATACCACCCCCCCCCCCATAGCCTAATCCTAACAATACACCCCACCCAGGCAGCCTAATCCTAACCATACCACCCCCCCGTAGCCTAACCATAACGCCCCCACACAGCCTAACTCTAACCATACACCCCCCCACACACACACACAGCCTTGCTCTACCCATACACGCATACTACCCTCCCTGCATCCTCTGTCACTCTGAGTTCCCCCATCACACTCTGCGTCCTGTGCCACCATGTCCCCCTCACAATCTGCGTCCTATGCCAACCTGCATACGTCCTCCCAGCATTCTATGCCACCCTGCATCCCCCCTCCCATGTGCCTATTCTGCAGCCTGAGGGGCTGGGGACAAAGCCAGCAGCTCAGAGAGCCACTAGCCATGCCCCTCACAGTGGGGAAATGGGGCGTGGCCTCATTGAAATAGGCCACACCCCCATATTGATAGGCCACACCCCCCAAAAAATTACGCGCGTCTGCGGCGCGCAACAGCTCCCCCCCCCCCCCGGGGCTGCTTCGAGATATTTCCCGGGCTGGTTTTAATTCCCAATCCGCCCCTGAAAACTTCTGTACCATGAATAGTGACCAAAGACATTGTCTACCCAGGATCAATTTCTTCATAGGTTCCACATTGTAGAGAAACCATTATACAGATAAGGTGTATTTTAATTTAATACCACCACCCCATGTAGCAGTGAGTGGGCTTACTATTAGGTTAATGTTTTCTATTAACTGGTTTTCCAGAGTTCTATGAAACACCTAAAACAAGACAATATCGTCTAACCAAGGGTGGAAATCTAATAGTCTACATGCTCCTGCACAGTACCAGAGTGGGACAGATCAAGCATTTAGTACAAAGCTGTGAACTATAAGACTCCATAATATATGCCCCAATATTATGCTGGAGGTTTGTTATATTCCACTTTTATAACAACTAGTTGTAGAAGGTGAAAATTCATTGCTACCAGTTGGGTTGTGAACAATCATACAAGCACTTATTAGCGATGAATTTATATAATAAGGCTGATTTGTTTTACTTGTCCTTGGACACAAAATAAACCTGATGTACTCTATAATTTTTTGTTTCAATTCAATTCAATGAGGTTCACACCCATGAGTAAATAAGGGCTGGGATGGCCATCTAGTACTTCTGGCAAATGCTAGAAAGGCCAATGGTCTGAATCTTGTCTGGCTGAGCAGCACTGCTTAACTACACAGCACACAGGGAGACATGGGCTGGCTGCGCAGACATGTGGCACACCGCTTGAGATGTGACCATGGCCCCCTGTCATGTGCATAGTAGAATGCCAGGGCTCTTTTAGAGCCCCAGTCTGTCCTTGCACCTAATTCAGGCTACTGTATATATTGCACAGAAAATACAGCTGGACTTTCAGATCTTGTTCCACAGCCCCATAGAGATACATACTAAGTCCAAATCAAGACTGGGCAATGAAGTTAGTTTATGTTCAGTTTCTGGCATGTAGGGGCCATTGCAATGCCAACTTGCCACTTCATTGATTTTGTAGTGCACAATTATAACATTACACAGTTCTCTATAATGCAGTAATAACACCCTATATATAAAGATAAAACAATATATTAAGTAAAAAATGGGAATATATAAGTCCAAGTAATAACCATAAAACCTCTTCAATTCAATTCAACTTGTGTAAGTTTTATTTATTAAGGTCCTTTTCCTGTTGATGGCATTGCTTGACAATCTTTATAATGGTTTGTGAATGTTCACTGAAAAACAGTGTGCATTGGGAACCGCTGTGTCTTATTCTACTGCTGACAGTACTGTAAATGTCATACCCACAATAACTGTCATAATTAGCAGTACAGTAGCCTGAAATTGTTATCATCACACTCTCTGCATATCATTAAAGCAACTGTGATGTGTGTGGAAAGCAAAAACATATAAAGCTCATATTTAACCACATGAGCAGTATACCTGGAAATTTTCTGGGCATACCACTAAGGTGAAGGTGTGCGCCAGTGGTACCTGTAGCTGTGCACCACTGGCGCATCACCTGTCTGGGCACCCACCCTGTACATAGGCAAATCTAGGGGGTGGCCCGTGGGTGCACAGGACTACCCATTAGCCTATTTTGTAGCTGAGGGATGGGACTTTCCAACGAGCCCAGCCCCGTGTCTCTAGCCCCCTGGGAACCGGAGATACTGCCAGGCAAAGCTGGAACGTTTTCCCTATAGGATAACATGGAACCCGCTAATTCTGACCCACACCCAATTCAACGGCTGCCAATTCCCCCTTCGGCATCACTGAAGCTCGAGGTTGATCTCAGTCGAACCCAAATCGCTGGGCCTTCAATCTGATACCAGGCTGGATTCATATGGGTTAATTGGTTCCAGGGATATTGAGGTTAAACCATTTTTTTTTTCATTTCTTAAATGTAATTTCATGACTGTTTATGTTCTTTGAGATTGCTCTTTAAGATTGCTCTGGAACCAAACAGCCCAGTTTCACGGGACCAAATGGGTCAGTTGGTTCCGAAGATATAGCTGGTTGGTTAAAGGGGGGTAGGGAGAGGGAAGTGGTTGTCTCTCCCCCTCACACAGGGGCGGGCTGGGCCGGGGGGCAGGGTGCCATCTGCCCCCCAGGCCGCTCTGGCAGGTGTGCTGCGGGCCGCGGCCGTGTCCGCCGCCTCCTTACCGTTTTTTGCACTGCCGGCGGCCATGTTCCTGTGGTCTTTTAAAAGATGCCTGTGGCCACAAGAACATGGCCGCTGGCCTCCACAGCTACGTGGAGGAGGGCCCGGCCGCCTGTCACTGTGCACACACAGACAGGAAGCAAGTCTGTCTGTGCATGCATTGAGAGGAGAGCTAGCAGCCGAGGCTTCACTGAAGCTGGCTCCGCCCACCAGAGGCTCCGTGTGTCAGCCCTGCTCTCACAGCTCCTCTCCTCTGCCTGGGCTGTGCAGTGTGCTGACTTCCTGCACGTCCCTGGAAGGAAGAACACAGGCATGTGAGTGCTGCGGGTACTGAGGGAATGGGGTCTGTGTATAATGTGTGTAATTGATGTATTGTGTGTGTACTCACTGGTTGTAATATGGGGGGGGGGGGTGTCTCTGTATAATTTACCTTTGTGTTGTGTGCAATATGCTGTGTGTATGGAGTATAATATAAGGGGTGTCTGTGTATAAGTTACTATTGTGCAATGTGCTGTGAGTATGGAGTATAATATAGGGGGGGTCTGTGTATAAGTTACTACTGTGCAATGTGCTGTGTGTAATATGGGGCTGTGGATAATGTACTATCATGGGTCTTCAACCTGTGGCCCTCCAGATGTTGTGAAACTACATGTTCCAACATGCATTGCCACATTTTTTCCTATAAGAGCATGCCAAAAAACCTCAGGGCATGCTGGGATATGTAGTTCCACAACATCTGGAGGGCCACAGGTTGAAGACCTGTGTGTAACTATGTTGTGTGTGTGTGTGTGTGTGAATGTACTGGGTGCAATATGGGGGGTTGTATATTGTATTGTGTGCTGTGTGTGTACTGGGTATTATAATGTACTATGGTGTTGTGTAATATGGGGGGCAGACTTGCCTCCCACTTTTAGCCCAAGTCCCCCGCTGCTCTGCACATTGAAAGGAAATTGGCTTGAAAGGAAGGCTGGTAGTCCCGTGGGAACAACAGAGCATGTGGCCTCGCCCTAAGTAGCGTGTAACCCTGCCTCAAGCAGCGCATCATCCCGCCCCAAGTTACCATGCTTACATACAGCCGTATCTTGCTCACATCCCCCTCCCCCATCCACGGCACCCCTGCCCCCCCCTCCCTCACAGGTACCCCTCTCCTACTAACTTTTTCCTCACACTGCCCCATCCATGGCACCCCTGGCCACCTTCCCACCCACACATGTACCCCTCTCCTGCTCACTTTCCTCATATCCCCCTTTCCCCATGGCACTGAGGTTAGAGCTGCTGATTCGACTATTGTAGATGTACATTCTTCATTGCTGTCTCCTCTCCCAGGGCATGACTCTGGCATGAGCGCGACCTGACTGCTGACGTCTTACATCGGCAGATCCAGATCCCCACGGTCACCTCCATGCTGCCTGGTTAGTGCTCTCTGCTGCAGCTTTTCCAATACCTACCTCTCTCTCTCTCTCTCTCTCTCCTCCTGACACTCTATCTATATGGAAAAAAACTGGAGGAGGCGCACACCGTAAGCATATATGTTATAGCACTTTACTAAAACTAAAAAGCTCACGTAGATTTCAGTTTAGGTACATCGGCAACCAGGCGGGCACAAGTCAGCGCCCGCCTGGTTGCCGATGTACCATATGCTGGTGACGGAACTGCTATGTTCATATTTTTAAACTGAAATGTACGTGAGCTTTTAAGTTTTAGTAAAGTGTTATAACACATATGCTTACGGTGTGCGCCTCCTCCATATTTTTTTTTCCATGTGATTTTGCTATTATATATTTCATTATATATATATATATCGTCCCTTTTTCATCCCCTCTCTATCCCCGTCACCTTCTCACTCTCACCCCTCCTCTCTATCCCTGAGACTCTCTCTCTATTCCCTCCCTCTCTCTCTTTTTCAATCTCCCATCTCTCTATCCCAGACACCCTCTCTTTCTCACCCCCTTCTCTCTCTTACCCCTCTATTCATTACACCTTCTCTCACTCTCTCTCTGTCTGTCTGTCTATATATCTATCTATCTATCTGTGACACCTCTCACTCCCTCTCTCTATCCCTGACATTCTATCACCTCCTTTCTTTCTTTCTTCCCTCTCACAGCCCCTCTCTCTATCCATGACATCTTCTCTCTTATCCCCCCTCTCTCTATCCCTGACATCATCTGCCACCCCCTTTTTCTCATGCCCTCTCTTTCTCTCACACCCTCTATCACCGCATTTCTCTCTTCCCTCTCTCTTTCATCCCATCTATCTGATCTCCCGCAACTCTCTATCCTGGGCACTCTCTCTCTCTCTCTCTCACCCCCTCTTTATCTTTGACACTTTCTCACTCTTTCTGTCATTCCCTCACTTTTCCTTACAGCCAAATTATTTCTATCTATCTCTTACACACCCTGACACTCTCATTCTCCTCCTTGCATTTCCTCAACTTACCTGCCCCATCCCTGACATTCTCTCACACACACACACACACACACACACACACACACACACACACACACACACACACACACACACACACACACTTTCTCTCTTTCACTTCTCTCTCTGTCCCAGATTCTTTCTTCACTTTTATTCTAATAAGGTGGGACCTGCAGAGGAAATTTCTTGTTTACAGGCCATCCACTCGCACTGTCACCGCCACAGAAGTGCTAGCACACTTAGGGAAAGCTGTACCAAGGCATTATGCCATGACACCACAGGCTGCTCCCTCTGTATAATAATAATGCCATGACACCACAGGCTGCTCCCCCTGTATAATATAAATGTAATGCCATGACACCACAGGCTGCTCCCTCTGTATAATAATAATAATGCAATGACACCACAGGCTGCTCCCCCTGTATAATAATTTGTGTCATGGCATTACTATTATTATATTATACAGCGGGAGCAGCCTGTGGTGTCATTGCATTATTATTATACAGAGGGAGCAGCCTGTGGTGTCATGGCAATTGTCATGATTATTATACAGGGGGAGCAGCCTGTGATGTTAAGGCAATTGGCATGATTATTATACAAGGGGAGCAGCCTGTGGTGTCCTGTTTTTAATGTAAGTGAGCAGCCTGAGGTGTCCTGTTTTTTAATGCAAGTGAGCAGCCTGTGGTGTCCTGTTCTTTACGCAAGAGAACAGCCTGTTGTGTCCTGTTCTTTACGCAAGAGAACAGCCTGTGGTGTCCTGTTCTTTATTTATGCAGGAGAACAGCCTGTGGTGTCCTATTCTTTATTTATGCAGGGGAGCAGCCTGTGGTGTTCTGTTCTTTATTTATGCAGGAGAACAGCCTGTGGTGTCCTGTTCTTTATTTATGCAGGAGAACAGCCTGTGGTGTCCTGTTCTTTATTTATGCAGGGGAGCAGCCTATGGTGTCCAGTTCTTTATTTATGCAGGAGAGCAGCCTGTGGTGTCCAGTTCTTTATTTATGCAAGGGAGAAGCCTGTGCTGTCCTGTTTATTTATGCAGGGGGGCAGCCTGTGGTGTTCTGTTCTTTATTTATGGAGGAGAGCAGCCTGTGGTGTTCAGTTCTTTATTTATGCAGGAGAGCAGCCTGTGGTGTCCAGTTCTTTATTTATGCAGGAGAGCAGCCTGTGGTGTCCAGTTCTTTATTTATGCAAGGGAGAAGCCCGTGCTGTCCTGTTTATTTATGCAAGGCAGCAGCCTGTGGTGTCCGGTTCTTTATTTATGCAGGAGAGCAGCCAGCGGTGTCCTCTTCTTCTTTTTTTATGCAGGTGAGCAGCCCTGTTGTGGCAGGGGGGAATTGCCACGACGGGAAGTGAGGCAAATTTTCAGTGTGCCGTGTCCCGCACCAAGCCAGGCTGATACATACAAAACCTCGGCTGCCACAATCGGAGCTTCTGCATTTGCGCAAAATCTCAGTTAACCTGGAGCCACGTGACAATAATGTGCTAGGCTAGGGGGTAGTGTCACTAGCCCCACTGCATCATAAAATAGGCTGGCTGCAGGAGACTGTCCGCGTGGCAGCTGCGGCCACTCTCGCTGCCATAGGTGAGCAGCTCCGCCTCCTTCAGCTACTCAGCTGTTTAAGGAGGCGGAGCTGGCCAGCTATGACAGTAAGAGCATCCGGAAGCATCCGCAGCCAGCTGTAAGCATGGCAGGGGGGGTGGAGTGGTGTGTGCAAAAGCCCTCCGCCGGCTACTGTGAGTTTGTGTGTGCCAGTGCCTGGCTTCCCCTGATCCTTGTGCGGGTAGCAACCTGTGGTGTCCTGTTATTATACAGGGGGAGCAGCTTGTGGTGTCCTGTTTTTATACAGGGGGAGAAGCCTGTGGTGTCGTTATATTTTTAACGAAAAACCTCCATTTTAATGATGCGCTGTTACTTATGGGCCAGTGCTCTGGACTTGCCCCCCAGGCTAAAAGTTGCCAGCCAGCCCCTGCCCTCACACCAGAAAATGCAGGGACTAGGCTGCTGTATAAGGGGTCAGCCTGGGAATGTCCCTGCATGATCCTGGAACCATATTCCCGGGTAAATCCCTGTATTTTCTGTTGTGAAAGGGGTATTATTTCAAACAGCCGTGACCTGCAGTGCTCTGAATACAGCCGGGCAGCCCCCTGCTCTCTGCCCAGCTGTCAATGACTGTCACCCCTGCAGCTTCCGCTCCAATTCTTCTCCCCGCTTTCACCTCAGCTTGCCCCCCTTTAATCATGTGGTGCCGGCGCCCGGCGTGCTCCCCCGAAGCCATGCACAACAACAGTGGGAGCGTGCTCTGCGCTGCGCTCTGCTTCTCTCCCCATAGAAGCAGCTGCACCGCTCTCCATCTCTCTCTGCAGAGGCAGCGAAGGCTCATATAAAAGTTGCACTTTTGTGGGCATTGCTTAAGGCACGCTACAAGTGGCTGTATGTGGGGGCATTACGCATAATGTGTGGCTTCATGTGTAAGGGGCATTACGGTGTGCAGCATCATGTGTAAGGGGCATTATGTGTGCAGCATCATGTGTAAGGGGCATTACGGTGTGCAGCATCATGTGTAAGGGGCATTATGTGTGCAGCATCATGTGTAAGGGGCATTATGTGTGCAGCATCATGTGTAAGGGGCAATATGGTGTGCAGCATCATGTGTAAGGGCATTATGTGTGCAGCATCATGTGTAAGGGACATTATGTGTGCAGTATCATGTGTAATGGGTACTATGGTGCGCGGCATCATGTGTAATAGGTACTATGGTGTGCGGCATCATGTGTAATGGGTACTATGGTGTGCGGCATCATGTGTAATGGGTACTATGGTGCCATCAAGCAAGAACCCCCTAGCAATGAGCACGTAGGTAAGCAGCACTTATGTGGCAAATATGTAATGGGCATTACGGTTTGTTAAATAGTATGTAATGGGCATGATGATGTGTGGCACAATGTGTAATGGGCATTATGGTGTGTGGCCTTATGTGTAATTGGCAGTGGTGCAAGTAGAAAAAAATTCTTAGTAGTACTGTGTCGCGCGCCGTAGGCGCATGCCAAAAAATGGGCGTGGTCATTGGCATGGTCATATGACACGAGGGGGAGTGGCTACATGACAAAATTACAATGACATTTCTGTTTGGGCTTGTGCACATGTATGCCCCCACAGTGCCAGATATCATTTACCCCCACAGTGCCACACATATGCCCCCACAGTGCCACACATATGCCCCCCAGTGCTAGATATGCCCCCCAGTGCCACACATACGCCCCCACAGTGCCATACATATGCCCCCAAAGTGCCAGATATGCGCCAGCAGTGCCAGATATTCCCCCACAGGGCTTAGTATGCCCCCAGTGCCACACATGCCCCCACAGTGCCACCCATATGCCAATAGTCCCAGATATGCCCCCACAGTGCTAAGTATGCCCCCACAGTGCCACACATATGCCCCCACAGTGCTAGGTATGCCCACAGTGCCTCACATAAATGCCCCCACAGTATCACACATATGCCCCTAGTGCCAAATATCATATTCCCCACAGTGCCACACATATGCCCCCACAGTGCTAGATATGCCCACACAGTGCTAAGTATGCCCCCAGTGCCACACATACGCCCCCACAGTGCCATACATATGCCCGCAAAGTGCCACTTATGCCCCAGCAGTGCCTGATATGCCCCTAGTGCCAAATATGCCCCCACAGTGCCACACATATGCCCCCAGTGACTGATCTGCCCCCACAGTGCCACACATGCCCCCAGTGCCAGATATCATATGCCCCACAGTGCCACACATATGCCCCCAGTGCCAGATCTGCCCCCACAGGGCCACACATATGCCCCCAGTGCCAGATCTGCCCCCACAGTGCCACACATGAATGCCCCCACAGTATTCAGCAGCAACTCACCGTCAGGTGTTCTCCCCCTCATCTAGTTCCCCGCCGCCGCCTGCATCTTCCCTGGGGCCGCTGTCTGCTTCTTCCCTGGGGACTGGAGGGGAGCGCATCTTCCGTGTCTCCACTCTCCAGCCCTGCAGTCTCTCTCGCGGGCTGGCTCCTGATTGGCTGCCAGCCCGCGAGCTCTGATTGGAGAGCAGGCGTCTGTGTCACAGTGACACAGGGAGGGGAAGGGAGATACACGCGATGCGCTCCCCTCCCCTCCGAACGCTATCAGCTGTGGCGGGGAGGCGGAGGCCACGCCCCCCGCCACTTCCATATGCACGCATGCGCATTGAGCATTTTTGGGGGCATTTGTTATGGCGGTACGGGGTACCGGCAGTCTATATTTTACCGGTACGCCGTACCACCCCGTACCGCCATACTTGCACCACTGGTAATTGTGTATGGTCTAAAGTGTAATACCACACCCTTTTTATGATGCCACGCCTCCTTCCCGTGAGGCCACACCCCCTTTTTTCTGCGCCGCTGGGCCGCGCAAAGGTCCCCCTACTTTTATGTCTAGATCTGTGACCACCCATTACCATGATTCTAGATTCGCCTATGACCCTGTATACGTGTTGCTCTCCACTCCCCACCCATTACTCCCCCTCACTTCTCTGCTCCGGCAATTGTATGCCAGAGCTCCACTGCTGCCATTAGTTCTATTAAGCAGGTGGCAGGCGGCAGGCTTGGGGATGTTCGGCGTGGGGGGACTTGGGATTTCAGGCGCCAGAGACCTCCCGAGCCTGCCACTTGTCATGAATGGCGGCTGGGGCAGCATCAAGGACCAGGAGCTCTGGTGTACGATCGCCAGAGCAGAGATGAGGGGGAGGGGAGCACCAGGAGGGGGGAGAGATCAGGGGGTGGTGGCCCACAGCTCTGTGGTGGGTTTTGCTGGGGCAGGACAAACCTGCCCTGGTAGGATTGTCCTGCCCCAGCAAAACCCTCCACTCAAGGAGTTAAGGATGAATTGAACAAATACAATCTCTAATATCCTAGTGCTAGTAGATATTCTATTTCCTGTATTGTCAGTAAAGATCTAGTTTGTTTTTCATCTTTCTAGTATACAATTTAATACACATAAAATGTACTCACAAATAACACTTGTGCTGTTCTTGATATAATGTTTAAATATGAATTTGTATCATTGGTGTAAATCAACCTCATGATAACCAAACTATTTTTTTTTCCAGAATAGTTTATAGAGGGTCATTTGAAGTTCACTGCACAGACATCGTATTAAACTGTCGGCTATAGGGAGTTTTGTGGCATCGTATTGTAGCTTACTTGTGTTTTATTCTTTAACCGCAGAAGGATTTCCAAAATAACCAGTGTCTGCTATATTGT
The DNA here is from genome assembly GCF_055691185.1 of Crinia signifera. Lineage (NCBI taxonomy): Eukaryota > Metazoa > Chordata > Amphibia > Anura > Myobatrachidae > Crinia > Crinia signifera. The sequence goes on from NC_139227.1 coordinate 17,780,269, forward strand.
ATCTATGTTTATGTGGAGGATTAAGTCAGCGGTTCAGTTGGATACTAAATTACTTATAAGTGTTTAAGAGCTTGATTCGAACATTTTGTCATCTTTTGTTGTTTATGTCATAATAGATTCTGGGCTTAAATATAATATAAATTATAATATGTGGAGAAAATGATCTTTATTGCTATGTCATTTATTTTAATAACTATATGAAGAGTAGTGCTTATTTATTTTTATTATTATTATTATTATTATTATTATTATTTAATTTGGCGAACTTTAGTGCCATATGTACAATTATTCATATTGCTATTCATCTTTATGGGACTTGAGGACAAACCAAAAATAACTTAGGGTTAGATGTATCAATCCTTGGAGAGAGATAAGTTGGAAAAGTGCAAAGCAAATAAACCAGTTTCTAATCGTCACTTATCTAGAACAGGCTTTGAAGTGACAGACATTGATAGGTTGCTTTGGCCGCATTCTCCACTTTATCTCTCTCTAAGGAGGGTATTCAATCCCTGCCGCTATTTCCGATGGGAAAATAGTGGCTGGTGCCTATTCAATGCTGTCTTGTCCAACAGCATTGAAGAAGCAGATCGACGGAACTGACCCAACTTTAAAAGCTGTTGTGCCCGTTTTGTCGAGTATGCCCTTGAATTGTCACAATCATGGCCGAATCTCAACAATCCATGGCCGTTTACGTGGACACACCCCCTTTTTGATGATCGACAGGCAGGACATTGAATCCCACCTAGAGATATGCGGTCGAACAAAATGAAAAGTGGCCAGGGTCATGGCTGTCGGGACGGATCGACAGTCGTGAGCTGGGATTGAATACCCTCCTAAGGTTTCAAACATCTCTCCTCCAATCATTTACTACACCAAGTTATAGCTATGCAATAGTATGCAGTAAGTTTCTGTATACAACAAAACGATTATATTTAGGAACTAAGTGAACACTACTGTTTTTTTAGAATACTCACGAGAGTCTAAGCAAAACTGCATGTGCTCAACCACTAAGTGAAGCAGCTGGAACATTCCAAAACAGGTATGTCTTCTACATGGAAACCTCTACATGAAAATTTCCACTGCAGCTTATGTTGACTCAAAATCAATTCATTGTACTTTGTTTGTGGGAACACAAAGAAGTTACAGTCAGCCAGGTCTGGACTGCAGAGCAGATGCCCAAGCTTCTTTAGCCAATCATGGACCATGAATTCTAACACTTTCCTGGTCTTGTGGACACTTGTATCTTCATGATGACCAATGGCACAAGATCTTGGTGGATACCTGAAAATGGCTTCCAGCACTTGTGGAAGGTTTTGGATAGGGTACCAGTCCCTAGTGATGGTGTACTGCTGCAAAAGTGATATAGTAGTAGTAGCTACATGACCAGTCCTGGTCACAGAAATAGCCACCTTCTGTGGTGGTGCATCTTCAACTGAGCCAGTTGTTGTTTGGTCTCCAGGTTAAAGAGATTAATTTGCTTGATTACTGCCCAGACAGAATTTGAGTGACTGTCGTCAAACCTGGAAAACATGATAAAAGACAAAGTTACCCAAGCCTCCTTCTGCTCTCTAACCAGCTAATGGTGCACTCAGAATGCATAAACCTTGCTCAAAATAAGCATTTCATGGAACCATCCAGTGGATAGATCCCAATGAGATGAAACAAAATGAAAGCTGCTCAATAACATATTTCATGTCCCTGAGGTGTTCACAGGCTTGGTGTTGTACTAGACTAGAAAAAACATGAAACATATTTACACCCAGCACTAGCAATAAGATTTGAAAAACCACATGGTAATTCATAGATTTTAGTTATATATATTTGTAGATATGAAAGATGTGGCAAGCCTCCAGGCCGCTTCATGGCCGCTTCATGGCATCTCTGATACTTGAGGTTCCTACAATGCATGATAACAGTACTCACACTAAGCCTTATATTTGTCTACTGTTAGGCCTCATGATAATAGCACATACACATGATGTATCTAAATTTAAAGTAAGCTTACCAGGCACCCCTAGATCCTCCTTGTTGAGATGTCAGTTTTCCTCTATAACCAGGCCACAGTCACCCTGGCATCCACCTCAACTATGTGTAACGTGCGTGGGTGTATACAATGATGGTGGTGGGCTGAGCCCTCAGCCGGGACCGCTGTTTAGAACGCCACGGCAACAGCCCTACGCTGACTCTATTGGCCGTCCTGGACCAGTGGCCACAGGCTGCAAGGTGCTAGACTTCTCCTGTAGTCGCCGCGTTCGAGGGAGCGAGTTAAGCCCGTTCCGACCCCGATGCAACCAGGTTTTATGTTGGGACAAACCCACGGCGACCGTCAGGGACTGGACCAAGAGGAGAAACTAGCTACAAGGACCTAGCTGGAGAGAACAATCTACCTAACGGCACCAGACCAAGGACGGGGGGTGTGACCAAATCACAGGCACCAGTGCTACCAGCAACGGGGTACCACCAGACACAAATACGTCTAAACAAATTGGTACAGTAATGGTACCCCAAAACGGGCGTATAACCCCTAGCATGCGCCTCTCCTAACCTCGGAGAGCCAGGCAATAACGAAACAGATGAACTAAGGAATAAAGGGCTGCTCGCCCACAAAGTGAAGAATAAAGAACCGGACTCCACTGGAGCACTTACACGACCGGACAGGAAAACACCAGCGGCAACGGATGGACAAATGTCCGTCTGGAGTAACTTGGCAGGTCCAGATGACACAGTTGCTGACCAGGGGCCACCTCAGGACCGGCGTTGGACTTTAGCTGACCAAAGGTCAAGCGACACGGCACGGGACCGGTGCACGGTGCTGAGAAGAAGGGACTGGAATGCCAGAGGGCAGCTGACCCACTGAAGGGAAACAATATCAACGGCGGGGCTGTGTTGGACCAGCTCCCTTAAAAGGGTGCTGCCGGCCAATCAGCCTCCGCCGTAGGACCAGGCCCCCAACAAGTTTTAATTGGTCCCAGCTGCCTGGGCGCGCGCCGCCCGGCGTCCCCTGGTTGCCTGGCATCCACCGGGTGACGCAGGCAGACTCCCTACACTGTCCCCCGGCTGGGCGGAAGTGACGCGCCGCAGCCGGGCGGACGTCACATCCTCCACCCGGGACTCGCCGGGCGGAAGTGCCCGGACCGTTCTTCTAAGGGCACCAGGACGCTGCTGCGGTGGCGCTGCTGACACTATGGCCCCAAATGGAAGCCACATTGTTAGCTGCATCCCTCATATTCATACGAGGACCATTTTTTTTTAAAATAGTTTATTAAGTGCAATGCATAACATCGAATAATTATACAACAATCATATTTTATATGTAGGCATCATAAGTGGGGAATACATATAACAGAATTAAGGAAATATTAAACAACAATATGACTTAGAAAAGAGGTACACCATTTGCAATAATCTCCAGGTCATACCACGGTGTTGATGTAAAGCTGTTTCTTAACATGTGCCTCATGGTTTGGCTTAACGTCTGTATGTAGGGTAGCCACACGTCCATAAATTTACCAACCAACTTTTCTTTGTTTGTTGCAGTCTCCGTCCAGTCCATCAAGAACAGGTACAGTATTTGAGTCTGGGATGTAACAGTGTAAGCGGGAGTGGCGCTGTGTCTATCCACTTTGAAAGGATGTTTTTTTTCCCAGCTGCTACCAATATATTTAACAAGAGGCGGATGCCAAAGGGCAGTGCAATTTTATCCTCCCTCGTGTATATATTCCAGAATGCCCAATCCTTTGATATCTGGAAATTAACATTCAATTGAGTATTAATAAAGGTTTGCATTTCCTCCCCAAAATTTTTAACTATTGGACAATCCCATAAGCAATGTATTATGTCTGTGTTAGGGGCCTGACACTTAAAACAATTAGATGTTTGTGAGTCACCAATTAAAAACTTTAATTTAGGCATGTAATATGACCTATGAAGTATTTTTTGGTGCACTTCTATGTAACGAAAGGATCTTTTTCATAGTAAGGTGGGGAAATCATTTTGCCATTTCAACAGTCCGACCAAAGAAGATTCTATGTTAAGTGTTTTTCTGAACCTGGAATAAACTTGAGAGGTACTAAACGTGATTGGGGTTTGTCTTACTGCATTATCTAAATCAATGTTTTTATCATGTGACGTTAGATTATGTCTTGGGGTATGCCTCCTGTAGTTGTGATCTGGTTAGGGGTTCGGGGACCATTTTCTATGCCAAAATTCTGCAAACCACTCAAACACATCCAAACAGAAGCAGCTTGCAGTTGGTCTAATCTCTCTTGCAGTCATATAAATTCATGGATTTCCTGTGGCCTCTGTTGGGATCTCTCACAGGTCTGTGAAGGACACTGTATTAACATGCAGACTCTTAAGTACAGTATCCTTCTATAGATGGTTATATAGATGTTCTGTGCCTTGACATTTCACGAGAACTTTAATCAGAGTTTTAGTTTACAATCAGAGAGTCAGCTTGTGTCTACTCCTCCTATTATCTGCACATCCGGAAACTTATTGCAGTTTATGTAGACAAAGATGTACAGGAAGTCTGGGCACAAGATAACGAGACTGTCTGAAGGCCCAGGTGGCCTCTGGGAATGACCAAAAATGCAGTGGTGCCCAGAATAGGGTGTAGTATTGACTGCATCAGAAGAATTGTTCCAAATTTACAGCAGTCAAGACCATGCTGTCACATAACTTAACCATGCCCCTGATCACCAGTGCTTCTATTGTGACCCTTTATATAGGGCCCAAGGACTACCATTCAATTATTATGTACTGTACTACTCTGTTTTATTATCAACACATGGAATAAATTCATAATCTCCAATACTTAAATTAGCTGCAATGGAGACAATTTTTGAAGGGCAGTAAATATGCAAAAAATAAATGTATACAGTACGTCTGCCTAGATAGATAGCACCCACCACACTTCTGCAAATCAATATGCTTTTACATAAGCCTAGTTGCAGCTGTACAAATCGAGCAGGACAGTGTCACCAAATCAGAATTCATGTATCGTCTTAGATTTTTTTTAGATTTGTGAATGCCCTGTTTATTAGTGACATGGGCTGATAAACTATTGTATATATGACTTCCCAAAGGCTTTGATCTCATTTTCTCAAGTTTGGATACTTGCAATCTGTGGTGGCATGAAAGAGTCATTTTCTATGTACAATTAGCCTGCAGCTAAACTGCAATTAATAGGTCATATTGCACAAACAGAGCTTTCAGTTGCTAAGCCACCACATGGATAGAAAAACATTCTGTGCCCAGATGCTGTAATACTGTTTGTGGTTTCAGTCCCATCTGATATATATTTATGGATATGCAGAATTTCACCAAATACTGAATTTCTAAAAAGTATCAATCGTAATACATTTTTCTTTTTTAAAATACACTGCTCAAAAAAATAAAGGGAAAACTAACATAACACATCCTAGATCTGAATGAATGAAATATTCTTATTAAATACTTTGTTCTTTATATAGTTGGATGTGCTGACAACAAAATCATACAAATATGATCAATGGAAATCAAAATTATTAACCCATGGAGGACTGGATTTGGAGACACACTCAAAAGTAAAGTGGAAAAATACAACACAGGCTCATCCAACTCTGATGTAATGTCCTTAAAGCAAGTCAAAATGAGACTTAGTAGTGTGTGTGGCCTCAGCGTGACTGTATGACCTCCCTACAATGCCAGGGAATGCTGCTGATGAGGTGGCAGATGGTCTCCTGAGGGATCTCCTCCCAGACCTGGACTAAAGCATCCGCCAATTCCTGGAGAGTCTGTGGTGCAACATGGTGTTGGTGGATGGAGCAAGACATGATGTCCCAGATGTGCTCAATTGGATTCAGGTCTTGGGAACTGGCAGGCCATTCCATAGCATCAATGCCTTTGTCTTGCAGGAACTGCTGACAAACTCCATCCCCATGAGGTCTAGGATTGTCTTGCATTAGGAGGAACCAAGGGCCAACCGCACCAGCATATGGTCTCACAAGGGGTCTGAGGTTCTCATCTCGGTACCTTATGGCAATCAGACTACCACTGGCGAGCACATGGAAGGCTGTGCAGCCCCCCAAAGAAATGCCACCCCACACCATTACTGATCCACTAACAAACCGGTCATGCTGGAGGATGTTGCAGGCAGCAGAACTTTCTCCTTGGTGTCACCAGACTCTGTCATGTCTGTCATGTGCTCAGTGTGAACCTGCTTTCATCTGTGAAGAGCACAAGGGGCCAGTGGCGAATTTGACAAGCTTGGTGTTCTCTGAAATGACACCTGTAGATTAACTTTGCTGCAGTAATTCAATTCAATTACAAAGTCTTAGACACAACTGCTAAAATCTAGTGTTGGAACAAGCATATGGCCTGATTCCAAGATATACGCTGGTAAGGAGAACCTTGCGAATTCCTGATACTTGGGAATCTGTTGCAGCGCAAGGCCTGTTCTGCACTTGTGCAGAACGGACCTTGAAATGACACCTGCTGTCATGTATTTATTGTGTCTGTCGACACCACATCTCCATGAAGAGAGTTCCCCAATTTAACTGAACTGACCGTGAATTTTTTTTTTATTCTAAGAGTGCGAAAACTTTCCTCTAGTCTAAAAGCATGCCTATGTGTCCTAGGTTCCTTCCTTAAAGCAAAAAAAGGGTGCCTGACTGTTCTTTATATTGGCCCCTGATATATGTGTACATTTTAAGCATGTCTATCCTTAACTGTTTCTTTTCCAGAGTAAACAATCCCAATTTGTCTAATCTTTCTTCATAGCCTAATTTCTCCATCCCTTGTATCAGCTTTGTTACTCTTCTTTGGATTTTTGTCCAGTTCTATGATGTTTTTTTTTGTAGTGTGGGGCACAGAATTATACTCCATATTCTAGATGTGGTCTAATGCTTTGTAAAGAGGCATAATTACATTTGAGTCCCTAGTTTCCATACCCCTTCTTATACAGGCTGATATTCTGTTGGCCTTATTATTTGCTACATGACACTGCGCACTACAGTTTGTTGTCAATTTGGACCCCTAGATCTTTTTCCAGTTCTGATTAACCCAATGCCAATCTCGTTATAACTAGCACACTGGTTATGTCTCCCAAGATGTTTATCCATTTTGAACCACATTTTTCTTTTTTTTTTTGCCCACTCTTCTAGTTTATTTAGGTCGCTCTGGAACATGGAGACATCCTTGAATGTTTTAATTACCCTGCTCAATTTTTTGTCATCAGCAAAGATTGAGACTTTGGTGAGTACACCCAATCCAATATTATTAATGAATACATTAAATAAAAACCCTAGCACCAAACCCTGTGGTACAGGTATCATACATGATGCTGCACTATTTTCAAATACTCTCTGTTCTCTATTCTGCAGCCAGTCTCCTATCCATCTATACATTTTTACCCCTAGTCCCAAATCCTCCAATTTATCAACCTCTTATGTGCAACAGTATCATTAGCCTTAGCAATATCCAGGAAGACCATGTCTACAGCATTTCCATTGTATAGATTATTGCTAACTTCCTCATAAAAGCTTATTAAATTAGTTTGGCACATTTTTTTTACCAACCCATGGTCTGTGATTTTACAAACTGCATTGAGGGAGTGATTCTGGTTGGTTTGTAAAAGCAAACTCCTTCTTTAATGGACAAAACTATGTGTGCTGACGGTGGGGCTGATGTATCATTTGCATACTTTGCTGATGCACCTCTGGCTGCAATTAAAGACTCAAGTCTTTTTGACTTGAGTCTTTAATGCCTCTTCTGGCAGCTGGCAAGCTTGGCATCCACAGCTTGACAGCTGCCAGAAGAGGGCTTGCGTGCACCATTCTGACGAAGCCCGCCACCGCCCTCTGCTGCCTCCCTGCCACTGTCCATGCCCCCCTAACCCTGCCCGTCTCCCTGAAGTGCAGTTGGGCAGGGATTCCACCACCGAGTGAAGGGGACGTATGTGCGTGTGAGATGCTCGCACATCCCCATTAGATGCAGCACCTCTCCACCAGCGATTGCCAGCTGTCGATTCCCTGGGCTGGTTGTATCTTTGGGCTATACCATTGTGTGGGATATTTATTATTATTGGACTTTAATGTTCCCAGTCTTAACTAACCCAATCATAGAGCAGAATGAATTGACTATTGCCATCCAAATTCACTTCATATATTATAGATTTGGTGTATTTCATATTAACTCAAACAGTACAGAACAGGATTCCCTGGGATGCCAAAGCCAGTTGTGAAATTTACATTATACTTGTGAGGCACGTGCCTATGGGCAGCACTTGTTGGGGGACGGCACTTGAATACTTGTATTAGTATGGCCTATTAGTATGGAGAAATTTACCTCTAACTATAAAATATTTCCTCTTTACTGTACCATGTAAAGTACAGTACAAATAGATAGGGCATGCAGAGACTGCCACTATATGTTGTCCTAATGTAATTAAAAATACATATGTATACATATGTATTACATATTTATGTATACATATTTAAAAATAAAACAAAATGTCATACTGTATTTCATTCCTTTTTTATTATTATTATTATTATTATTATTATTATTATTATATTAAGTTGTCAATTATTAAATCAGGGCTCATAAACCAAACAATGAAAATAATAAAATCCAAAAGAGGGCGTGGCTATTACTATTGTGCCTAGGGAATACCCTAACCCCTAAATCCACCCCTGGCCAAAGCAAAAGCCAAGTTTGAATATTCATTGCTGGAAAGTAGCAATTGATTTCACAGCAAAACCTAATTTTCACAAAATTTCACTTCAATTTAGCTTATGTCTATATAAAAGGTAAGGTTATGGCAAAGAGAAAGGAGTTTCTATAATGTATTAACATTGCAGAAGGCATGCCATTATTTCTAAAAACAACAAAATGCCATTTGATGTCAAAAAGTAGGATTTAGAACATTCTGCAATTCCCAACATTCTGGTGTGCTTCAAATGTAAAAAGGATGAAAAACAAGTGATGCTGCCCGGAATGGGCGATTATACTGTAGCAAGTGTCCCTGAAGGCCAGAAGATAAATCAGGGATAGACAGGAAGATACTGACAGCACTCAGAAGTAAATTAGAATCAGTTTTAGCCTCCTCCTCCTCCTCCTCCTCCTCCTATCCAAGTATTCCACAAAGAGCTCTTTCATATTTTTCAAATTTACTGGAAAGACACAATATTTCTTAAAGGCCATGGTTGACTCTTTCTCTGAAGTTGAAAGGGTTATATCTCCATATTAGTCCCAACTCTTTTCCACCCGTGCTCATCATTTCTAGGATATGACTGCTCGTGTGTGTTTGGCCTACCAAAATCACACCCATGTTGCGGAATTGCCGAGATGCAACAGCACCGCACGATGCATTTCTATGAGCCATGGGATCGAATAAGAGGCACATGCATGGTGGTGGGATTGCGTCAATCACCATGTATGTCACACCATGTATGTTGGTGCTGCAACGATGAGTGTGGATACATCTGTACTATAGACACTTCATAATGACACACCATATTTTATTTCTTCATTGTAATATTGGATTTTTTTGGACTTTTCTTGCAATTGGATTTTTGGATTTTTTATTATACCCTCATTCTTACTAGCATTTTAATTAAATATTATTTGGTTCTTTTTGGTATATGAACTGCTATGATTTCTGTTTGAATTGTTGACGTCTTGTTTATTGGACATTATGGGGGTGATTCTATACCATTCGGAATGGGGTGAATTTTGCCCCTTTCCAATAGCGGGGGGTTTGCCCATGCGCAAGCACGTATTTGCGCATTTGCAGACCCCAGCAACAAACAGCTTTGGTTAGTTACACACTCACCGCATTGTTTGTTGCGGGGAGAGAGGGATGGGGGTGGATGGCAGTAGGGGTGGGGCTCTCCCATGGGAATGCCTAGCATTTTATGAGCATCCCTATGGTAACACAGGCTTCCACAAGAACAAAAATGTTTTTTTTCCCCGAAAGTTCAGCTCTGGGCAACACTGAATTGAAATGTTCCTGCCGCGCTTTTACATAGGGTTAAAGGTAGCAGGGAGTAAACAGTAAAAATTAGTGCTAAAGCAAAGCAATTAGCGGAAAGAAGGTGCAAACTATGGAACTAAAACTAAACGCTATGACGTAGAAAGTTAAGTCAAATGTTGAATCCAGTAGTCATTCTACAAAAGTTGAGATGAATGAAGCTAACAAAAAAATTGCCATCGGTTTTGGCACTCGCCTAGTCCGCTTCATGATGGTGTACCGCATTAGTTACATTTCACTCCATGCAAGTTTCACAATATTGGTGAGTTACAGTATATTAGGTTTGTATTCTTCACAGATGAGAATTGTACGAGGTTAAAAATACGTATTTTCAACTCAACTCGGAATAATAATATACCAGCACCCCTGATTTAATTGGATTTATTTTTGACCGATATGCCTAGAGCAATGAGTAATAAACATGTGGTAGTCCGTTGGCCTCAAGTACTGACTAATTGCCCTGACTAATGACATGTAGAGATATACAGCACATTAGGTTCAGTCTATAAAGGCTGCTTTAAACTGGAATAGCTGTCCTTTTTCTTGTTTACTTCAGCATCGCTCTCCTGTTCATAAACCCTGCTTCACCATTAATCATTGTCAGTTTGAAAAAGTATTACAGGTAGGGTCATTTATCCAGATCTATTAAAGTTTAACATTATGCAGCTTGAAGTCAAATATACACGAATAAAGACTGTCATTTCTGATTAATGGCATATGACTTCGGTGTCTTATAAAATAATCTCAGTAGCAAAGCTGTACAAGAAGGTCATTATCTCCTGCATTGTCTGTAATGTCTTTTCTTTTCCCTCCTTAGGCAAAAACGACAATAGTTTTATTCATTATAAAATTCCAGCTGATACTCCATCTTATTGCTAACTAATCATATGTAGACAAATAGTGTGCATGATATGAAATCAAGACAGGGCCTGTAATGAGAAATTTTAAGGGGAATATATAATGCGGTAGAAGAAATTTTACCTTTTCTACTGGAAACTCTGTTTTCTTTGCAGGAGAGATTAGGCATTGTAATACCCTATTTAAATTCAATTTATGCAGAAAAGTGCATGACATTCCTGCTTACATTAATGCATTCCATGGTTCTCCCTCTCCTCTAGGTCCCTATGCAATGTATATTATTTTTATTTTGCATTTCATGTGCAAAAATACAGGATTGTTAGAATAGCTTACAATATACAGAAATAGATGTGATTACTAAACTTTACATAAAACTATATTTGTATGTTCCTTTGGAAACTGTAGGTCAACAGAAATAAAATCAAAATGGATATCTATATATGCAGCGCCGGACTGGGCCACCAAATCGGCCCTGGCATTTGTGCATGCGCGCGACCTTTGTCACGCGCATGTTCATGCACACATCCACCGGGAATGCGCACGCTGCCTCTCCCAGCTTGCAGGACAGAGGGGAATAGTGGCATGTGATGCCCCCCCCGTCTCCTGGACCTGCTGTGAGTCCAGTGGCGCTCTCTGTGCGCTGATTGGGAGGTGGAGCCTCCACCTTGCACAATGAAATCTGCCCACCTGGCCATCAGCCCCTCTGGCATTTGCCAGAAGTTCCAGATGCCCAGTCCGGCCCGGTATATATGTCTGTATGATGATCCCCTGTGCTTTTAAGAAATAAGACAATAATGTTATAAAACATAGACAGACATAAACATGGCGCCCATGTCAGATTAGGGCTTTTAAATCCAATATGTTTCAGAAGAGCAAACTTTGGAAGGTTTGAGGAGTACTTTGGAAGGTTTGATGAGTACTCTAAGGAATTGTTTAGAGGTATGGATACTAATAAAAGGTGGCAAACTTTAAAAACAATACTGCAGGAGGGCAGCAATAAATGTATTCCTAGGGTAAATAAGCAAATTAATGTCAAAAGAAAACCAATGTGGATTAACAGCAAAGTCAAATTAGATATGACTAAAGAAAAGAGCATTTAAACCAGATGGGACACCCGAATCACTTGCCGCATATACGCAGGGCCGGCAACAGATATCTTGGGGCCCTGTACAATGATATTTCTGGGGCCCCCCGCCTAATCCCAAATCCACACAACGCTCATCTGCATGAGCCTTAACCTTTCGCTGCTCCAGATCCTGTTTTCAGGTGCGGACTTCTCTCATTCTCAGTCCTGCTGGCTTGGCTCCTGGCTGATGCTTCCTGCTGGCTTCTGGCTGCTGCTACTGGCCTGTCACTTTCACAAAAGAATGCTGAGCACTACGAGCAGGCAGGGCAGGTCTTTCACAGAGTGCGGAAAAGACGACCCGCTCAGTAAAAGTACAGAAGCCAGAGACTGAGGCCACAGCACCAGTGGTGGGTAAGGCTGTGCGCCTGCAGCCCCAGGCCATGAGCACACACAGAGTAGATGGCTCTGTGCGCCAAGTGGCAGAGCGCACACACAGTAGACGTCAGTGGCACACAGTGAGTCAGTCAGACTCAGCCAAAAACAGATGGTGCACAGTAGACGGCCGGCCCGCAAGGGTCACTGACAGGCCAGCTAGTACAGGCAGTGGCCATGCCCGGGCATGGAAGCTCTGGGGCCCTTTATATCTCTGGGGCCCGTCACACTTGTCCCCCTTGACCCCCCCCCCCTGTCGCCTGCCCTGCATATACGGAATCTAATAAGAAATGTAAAAATACAATCAAGATCATAGGTGTGCACACATTAAGTGTTAGAGGTGCACAGGCACCCCCAAATGTTGTGCCCACCCTTATGAACAACTCCCTGCCGCTAGAAATACCAGCATTACCTTTTACCAAAGTCTTTTGTTTTTTAGACCTTTATTCCATTAAAATTAGTGCTCCTCGATCAATTGTGTGTTTTGCATTGTTAACTGTACTAGACCGTTGTCATATCACTACATACCTGCATAATCCATATATTTTTTTTTACTTGATATGCATGTACTGTTATACAGAGCAATAAGAATATTAAAACTGAAATAGGCCGGAGATTAAGTTCTGGCTGAGAGACATTTTATATTTTAGCGAGTACCAATAGATGATGGTAAACATGCAAACATGCATGATTGGCAGTGTTAGAAACACCCAATGGGCAATGCTAGACATGCCCAATAGGTGGTGCTAGACACACCTCTTTGACGGTGCACCCCCTAATACAATGGGCTGCGCAAGCCTATGATCAAGATGGCTAAATTAGAGACAAAATGAAAAAAAAAATTAAGATAACAAATCAAATCCCCAAAAATTCTACAGTTATATAAACAGGAAACGGTTAAGAAAGGAAAATCTTGGACCACTAAAAAAATAAGCAGAGTACCCTGGTAATATTCAGTGATATTTTTGCTTCAGTATTTACAAGGGCAGAATCTTCAGAGGTTCTCCCACAGACTGAAAGCTCAACTCTTGATTGCTCCCTAACTGTATGTTTGAGTGAGAAAATAGTCAAAAATAGATGACAGAACCTAAATAGTAACACATCTCTTGGCCCGGACGAAATACACCCTAGGATACTAAATAACTATGTTCTGTTATAGCACTACTTTTATATCTGATATTCAATGAATCATTAAAATCGGGGATGGTACCAAAGGACTGACACATAGCAGACGTTGTGCCAACATGGAAGAAAGGAAGCAAAACTAACCCTGAGAACTATAGACAAGTCAGATTAACATCCATTGTGGGGAAAATATTAGAAGGAATATTAAGAGATAGGGCAGTATTCAATGATAAATTACAAGATCTGCAGCAAATGCTGTTTAGGATTCGCTGCACATTCGCATGGTTCCGGAGGGCTGGAGCATTCGCTGCCAGCCCTCCCTTTCACCCTATTCAACGCCGCAGGGGCTCCCTGCCCCTGACGGCAAATTTTAACCTCGAGGGATGGTGGCAGGCAGGGAGATGGAAGCCTCCCTGCCTGCCCCAGAATGTGTGGGTGAGAATGAGGGCTCCTGGGGACACAGGCAGCAGAAGCTGCCTCCCCCCCCCGGGAGAGCTGGCAAAGGACACGGGCAGAGAGCCGCTGCACTGCTCCCGCTCGTGCATATGTACTGAGCGGGAGCAGTGTGAAGGGAATATATGAATATGTAATGAGCGGCTCCCGGCTTCCTGCTGGCGAAAGTGTTCAAAAACAAATGTAAAAAAAAAATAAAAAATGAATAATTATATATTCATGTGCTTCAAGCACATGAATAAAAATAGCATGGCCCTTCATAAAAAAATAATTCAGAATTTTTGGCACCAAAAAACCCCTTTTTTTTAAAAGATCAATTTTTAGTTCACCTTTAAAAGATGTTGAATGCAAAACGGTTAATCTAGTCAAAAATCTTTTTTTTCTTTCACTCTGCAGCCAATAAAAATTAGTTTGCGAGAAAATTACTTTTAGGAATAAAATCCCATATTGCAATGACATTTCCACCTTCCTATACTACGTTAATGATGGATAACGCCATATGAGAGCATATGTTCCTTTTAAGTATACTGAGGACCACTAGGTATAAGTGATTAAAGTTTGAAACTAATAATAAGGTACCCCAGATAAAGCCCCACATATGGCGAAATGCGTTGGGTTGAATTTCAAGAATAGTAACCAGGAAGCAAGTTTTACTTCACTACTATACAATGGGCGGGATGTGTTAAAATACATTGCTGCCCCTCGCTGCACCTCAGCAGTGATGCTATCGCATGTGTACTAACATATGCGATTAGCATTGCAATGTGGTGATGGAGGCCCCCGCGATACCAGTGATGTGGTGTGCACGAGGGTCTCCGTCACCTCCCTTGGCACCTCCTCCTCCGATGGCCGGAAGCATAAGCAGGCTGTCCACAGTGCCATTTCCTCCCCCTGCAACCGGAAGGACTTCCGGCTGCTTTGCTAGGGGGAGGAAGAGTTTACCTTCCGGGTCCAGGCTTCATGGAGGAATGTAATTTAGGGGGAGGGGGGGTCAGCATCTGCGGTGGAGGTGGCAGGTTGCAGCGGGCGGTGATTAGAAGCCCATAGGTTTGTTGAACCGGCACTCTGCAATAATTGGCAGATGCCCCAGGTGCCTTTGGTGGAGGTAGTAGATGCAGGAAGAAAATATTTGCGTCACTCCAGGGGACATGGGTTTTCAAGCAAAAAGTAACTTTATGTATTCAATCAGGCATATGTATACTGGGGTCGACGTTTCAATACATAGGAGTATTTTTATCAAGACAACATATGCTGAATAAATGGTGATATAATCACCGTTTATTCAGCATATGTTGTCTTGATAAAAATACTCCTATGTATTGAAACGTCGACCCCTGTATACATATGCCTGATTGAATACATAAAGTTACTTTTTGCTTGAAAACCCAAGTCCCCTGGAGTGACACGGATATTTTCTTCCTGCATATATATATATATATATATATATATATATATATATAGTCCAATTGAAAATAATGGCACTCACCAGGGCTTTAATCTTTCCAGTAAGGGTTTTTAATCCATACGGCAAAAAGTTTTTCTTACAGGCATATATTTAGGTCGACGTTTCGGCCACAGAACGTGGCCTTAATCATGACCGCCTCGTTCAAAGACACACAGGTAAACTTTACCTGTGTGTCTTTGAACAAGGCGGTCATGATTAAGGCCACGTTCTGTGGCCGAAACGTCGACCTGACTATATGCCTGTAAGAAAAACTTTTTGCCGTATGGATTAAAAACCCTTACTGGAAAGATTAAAGCCCTGGTGAGTGCCATTATTTTCAATTGGACTGTATTTGTGACCCTGAAAAGGTTTCACTGATGTGCAACCCCAGGCTGATGTATCTGTAATTGAGTGTGCCAGCCCTATCCTGGATATATATATACATATATATATATATATATATATATATATATATATATATATATCGAGAACAACAGACCCTTGTTTCGCACCAGACGAATTTGGTTTAATATGCAGAGATTGCCTTGCTTACAAGATCCCCAGTTGGATGGGGGATAGGGAAAATCTGGAGTACAATTGTAAGATGGTGCCCCTTGTGTTGTTCTTTACAACACAATATATAGAGAGAGCCTTAAATATTTTTTCAAAAGCATATCAAAAGAAGTCCATTAATTGCAAAAGTTTATTAAAAAGTCTCTTATTTCAAACAATGGTAGCAGTTATTCCAGATTGTGATGAAGTTCATTGAATAATTTCAGAAACTTGGAAACATAGCAAAATTAGAAAACCCAACGCGTTTCGTCCCTTCCTGGGACTTCGTCAGGGGTTTGCTATAGGTTAACAACATATAAAAACACAATAAAAATCATTCTTTAACAAGATTTGTACATTTTATGACAATGTTGAGACATTCTCAAATAGACTTCACATTTACATGCTAATATAATGGCTGATCAATCATGTTAATCATAATAATGATAATAGAGCCAAGTCAGTCATTGGTGACTTGGCTCTGGTTGATTGGCAAAGCTAAGCGAGCAAACTAAATGCTGGCCGCACAAACGCCCACCCACCCTCGCATGATGAATATCCCAGCACGCATGCTAATGGATGGTTTGCATAAACATCCATTCGCAGCCTTGCGTGCAGGGCTGAAATCATTCGGTGGTTGCCAACCATCAAATGATTTCTTAAGCATTCACAATTCTAAGGGCCTTATTCAGATTTCATCGGTACTGCGCGCATTCGCACGCAGTACCGATGTTGTGCGTCTGCGCATGCGCAGGCGTGTTTCTGCGCATGTGAAGGCGCATGGTGCGTGCACCCACGGCGACCTTTCGGGTAGCCGGGTGCACGCACCCATGGCAGCGAGGGGGGGGCGGAGATGGGCGGGAGCGCCGGGCTGCCCCAATACCATATGGGAACGCCCAGCGTTCCATGGGCGTTTCCATGAGAACGCTGGGCGTTCTCATGGTAATGAGGCAGTGACGCGGGTGTGGGGGCGGGTAGCTGACATCACCGGATGTCAGCTGCCCGCCCATATCATGCCAGCGTGCACGCAAATGTAAGTAACTCAAAAGTCACTTATATATGCGTGCACGCTAAACATCATTCGATGGTCGGTGACCATCGAATGATGTGGGCGGACACCCCAGCAAAGCGAATGGATGTTTATGCAAAACATCCATTCGCTGCTGTGCGGGCGAAGCTGCACTTTGCTGGGGCGGCGGCGGGGGGGGGGGGGGGGCGTGCGTTCGCCGGGCGGGGTTTGGTGGAATCAACCTGAATAACCCCCATAGTCACTCTCTGGTGACTCAGATGTATACACTATGTCCTACTTGATATAGGACATAATATATTGAATGTTACGCAACACAATTATATAAAATGTATGGAGGCAGCAGCACAAGTTTCCCAATCCCTGAAAATATGGCTGGAAATAAGCAGAACATCTTCGAAATAAAAGAGGCAGATATACGGGAAAGTCAGCTTACAGTATATACAGCATTCAGCATTATTTATTGTGCTTTTGCAAAGCTAGTAAACACTTTTCACACAAGCCTATTTCTAACCAATTCTAGCTAAGAAAAAGCCTTGTTGCTTGTGCTTCAGGACCCATTTTAAAAGTGTTATGTGATGGAAAGAATTATGCTGTGTTATTGGTAAAGCTGTTTGTAATGTTATGTTGTGAAGGAGTCTGTTACTTTAACAACAGAGTGCATTGCAAATGGAAATCTACTGGATGTAGAAAGGAAAGAGATGGCTGCTGGTTACTTCAGTAAAGTATTTCATACACATTCAGCAGCTCTTCCAGAGGCAGGACTCTGGGAGGAAATGGAGTCATTTGTCGCTGGACTGCTGCTCCCAAGGGGGCACCTCTCCTTCCCTTCAAGTTTTAATCGGAAAATGGAAAGCTTTCGATATCGCTTCTGTGGCTGAGTTCTGAAATATATATGTATTCTCTTGATATATATCTCTTATATATTTGGCTACATGTGTCAATCATCCTGAGAGTGTGTCTATAACGCCTTAAATGAAAACTATGAGATACCCCGTTTATTGAGGATAGATGATCATCATATTGGGTTATGAACGCTACCACCATCGAAAATGAGTATCTTGGTAATCTATAACGACCAATATAGATCACAATTGTGACTAATAAAAGTGTTTGCTAAAATACCTGTAACGTGATTACCCGATGATAGCGGACTATGACCGAAAGTGCCGATCAATGATTCACCTATAAACGTCAATCAAACTATTCTCTCTTTCTTTATCCTGATAAGCTGTTCTGCCATGCTGATTGTTCGTGTGCCTCCTCCGTAGAGAAATAAGATGCGGGACCATTTGTCTACAACAAGAAGATAGACAGCCATTAGGTCGACACCATTAGTTCGACAACTCAATAGGTCGACATGCCTTTAGGTCGACATACCATTAGGTCGACATACTATTGGGTCGACATGTCATTAGGTCGACATGTCATTAGGTCGACACTGCCATTAGGTCGACAGTGTCTATGTCGACAGTCAAAAGGTCGACATGTTTTCTTCAATGTTTTTTGACCCAAATGTCGACATGGACACAGTTTGAAGTGAACCGCAGCCCCTCGCATCGCTTGCTTCGCTCGCAATGCTTCGGGCACGGTGCCTCGCTGCGCTTGGCACACTATTATAATCTAACTCCATGCCGTAGTGGATGGTAGGGCATGATATACCGCCTGTCGGCACATGTTGGCTCAAAAAACAGTAAAAAAACCATGTCGACCTTTTGACTGTCGACCTAGACACTGTCGATCTAATGGCAGTGTCAACCTAATGGCATGTCGACCTAATGACATGTTGACCTAATGGTATGTTGACCTAATGGTCTGTCGACCTAAAGGCATGTCGACCTATTGAGTTGTTGAACTAATGGTGTCGACCTAATGGCTGTCTATCTTCTTGTTGTAGACAAATAGTCCGGATACCAGAGAAATGTAACAGCTCTCGTATAGATATGTAACATCTTTAGTATAATAGAAATGCAATGTGCCTTTAATAATGACCTGCGAGTGTGCATATAGTATTGATATATGTGATGATGTAAGATCGTAATATACTTTGTTGCAATTCATATATAGTACCAGTAGTACTACTATCTTTATGTCTAGCGGATTTATGATGAATCTTGCGATATAATTTATGTATGATGTACAGTATCTACTCCTTCTACTAGATGGTTCATAAAACTAAATTTGTGTAAAAGGATATCAATAAGTTATAAAAATACTGTACAAAGAGACGCATTTCCATCATTGCAACTATATATCCCGTAGCTAACGCTGCTAGATTAATCAAGGTTCTCCGGACTCCCACATCTTACAAGTGTATCATAAATATATGAAATTCTCATCCTTTAATTTTAACTAGATGTCCTCACTATGTCATTTTTTTTAAATATGTAAATTTTCTGCAAACTCCGTACATGGAGGATAAAAAGGTGTGTCAGCGTCAGTTGGGCCACCCCACTGACGAATCCATGACGAAATGCGTAGGAACATGGCCTAATTGACGCAACTGAATCTGGAGAAGGAGTGAGAGCTGAGACAGACGGCGGCGGGAATCGCTGTTTGAGCGTGCATACCGGGTAGAGCCGCGAGTTCCATGTACAGCAAAACCCTCTTTGTTCGTGCTTTGCCAATGTGGATTTTTTATATACCAAGTGGTTTTTAGTCCACTACTGAGGACATTCATGGTACGCATGTCGTACATCCTCAAGTGTTTTTGTTAATAAAATTTTTACTAAAAGATACTGCACTATTGGGCGCCCCTTGTTTCTTGTGTTGTTGTAGAGTGTGTTGAAGACCTTGTGGGAATCGGGGTAGCAACAAGGAATCTGCAGTCCTCAAACTTGGACAAGTGCTTGAAAAAGTGACTGTTTTAAGAGGACATTAGAGACTCTAACATTGGATTATTGAAAGCAGGTGTCAGCGCACCTATTCCAATTGTGTATCATATATATATATATATATATATATATATATATATATATATATATATATATATATATATATATATATATATATATATATATATACAAAGTACAGATGGGGCAGCACTTCCAAACACAAATGTAAGTGCTCCGGTGCCAAGCTAGATGATACCGCAGTATCCAGTGATAGAGAGATGACAAGCGGCACCCGGAGGCTGTTTCAATAAGTCAAAGCAGACAGAGCTGGATCCAGCTCTGTCTGCTTTGACTTATTGAAACAGCCTCCGGGTGCCGCTTGTCATCTCTCTCTCTCTCTCTCTCTCTCTCTCTCTATATCTATATATCTATATCTATATATATATATATATATATATATATATATATATATATATATATATATATATATATATATATATACATACGGGAAACAGTTAAGGAAAATATTGGCCTACTAAAAATAAGCAGGGAACCCTGGTGACAAAAAAAGAGGAAGTGGAAATATTTATTTAATTCTTTGCTTCTGTATTTTTAAAGGGAAGAATCTTCAGAGGTTCTCCCACAGATTGAATGCTCAATCCTAGATTGCTCCCAAACTGTTTGTTTGAGTGAGAAAATTGTCAAAAATACTGTAGATTACAGGACCTAAGAGGTAGAAAATCTCCTGGCTCCAATAAAATACACCCTAGGATACTAAAATAATCGAGTTCTGTCATAGCACTACTGTTATATCTGATATTCAATGTATCAATAAACTCAGGGACAGTACCAAGAAACTGGAATATAGCTAATGTAGTACCAATATGGAAGAAAGGTAGCAAAGCTAACCCTGAAAATTATAGACTGGTCATCCATTATGGGGGAAATATTACAAGAAAAAATAAGACAGTATCCAAAATTTCTTAGATCAGGAGAAGGTTATAAGCAAGGCTCAGCATGGGTTTGTCAAAAATAGAACCTGCCAGACTAATTTAAATAGCTTCTATGAGGAAGTCAGTTAAGTGGTGCACTTAGGTAAATCTATTTCTGTAATATATTTCTTGATTTCGCTAAAGCTTTTGACATTTTGCCTCATAAAAGGTTATTAATAAAACTAGGTAACTTAGGTGTTGGAGATAACATTTGGAATTGGATTAGGAACTGGTTGCACAATCAGGGACAGATGGTGGTGTTAAATGGCATACATTCCAGCTGGGGTAAGGCCCAAAGTGGAGTCCCACACAGTTTAATATTTGGACCCACCTAGTTTAATATATTCATTAATGATATAGGTAATGACATAGGCCCTTATTCTGATCGGTGCGGATATTCCCGCATTCTTACGGAGCGGTCCGCACGCCACGGTGTTCTGCCGCGTGCGGCCATCGTCCGTAGAAACGCCCACGGGTCCTCCGCATTCGGACGGACTCACTCTTTAAGAACAGGGCGTGTTTACGGACGACATACAAACCATGCGTGTGCGGGAGAAACACTCCGATTCTGCACGGTATTACAGAGTATTACAGAGTATGCTCGGGAATACCGCATCCGAACGGGAGCCAAGCGGTGCTACCGCACGTAAGCGGAGTATTTACGCCAAACAACCCACTATTATGTATCTTCTGCAATACATCACATGACCCACTTATTCAATTACCTATCCTCATAAAAAACTGCTTATTTGGAATTGGAATCAATTAGATGCCAATATATCCTTACAAGCATGCCTAACACATGCATTGCACACATTAACCCTTACAGCAATTGAAGTGCAATGGTTTCAATTAAAGCACTGACAAGCGTCCTATTAGTGAGTAATGAGTAAAGGAGTCGATTCTATTGGGTTCAGGTGTTAATGCTTGTAGTCATTAGGCGTACGTTCGCCTACCGCATGAATGAGTGGTGTCCGCAAAGCAATAGTACACTTGTGGACACCGCACATTTCTTCCCTTTTTGATCGCGTGCATTCGGAGTGGTATCCGAATGTACGCCCCCCAACATAAGTGTACTCCCCCGTGTCCGCCCATGTTTCCGCCCCGTTTTGCCCACTTTGAAACTACGCCCATGTGTCATTCCGCATGACGCCCATAATACGCCCATATTTCCCGACTGATTGCGGGGAACAGTTTTGTACGGGATTTGGCCGAACAGGTACGGAGTCAATGCGTGGCACATGCGCGTTGCGTTCTCCACGCATGCGCAGACGCCGTAAAGACGCGATCCGAAAGTATGCGGTAAAGTACGCGTCAATCAGAATAAGGGCCATAGTGAGGAATATTGCAGTATTTGTGGATGACACAAAAGTGAGTAAGGATATATATAGTTATATATATATATAGTTAATGTTGAAAAATGTAAAGTCAGTCATTATGGGAACAAAAATTAACAAGGTACTTATAGTCTAAATGGGGTTAATATAGGGAATTATACAGTGGAGAAGATGGTCATCATAGATAATAAATTGATTAATAGTGCACACAGCTCAAGTGCAGCAGCAAAAGCAAACAGGACACTGGCATGCATTAAAACGGGAATGGATTCAAGGCATCGCTAAGACCACACTCAGAATACTGTGTTTAGTTCTGGTTATCGCACCTTAAAAAGGACATAAATGAATTGGAACAGGTACAGAGAAGGGCGACTAAACTAGTATAGGGTCTTGATTCACTAGAATACAAAGATAGTCTGAATATGTTTTCACTGGAGAAACGGTGGTTGAGAGGTGATATGATTAGTATGTTCAAATATAGAATTGGGAATCATAAGTAACTGGCAGATGATTTGCTCACTAACAGGCCTATACTTAGGACATACGGCACACTATCAGTAAAATTTGGCGATTGGTTATATATGGGTTTCTTTCTTAATTAAATACAGTTACTCGGTCTACAGATTATGAATTGATTTTTGTCATCTCTTGTACTAGATAAGCAGCACATATTAGGCACTCTCGCCCGCTGCATATTATCTAGCCTATAATATCCTCAGTCCTCACTCCAGCATATGACTGGTGGACAAGATTTGCTATTCTACGTTATATCTTAGACAACGGCTCTTTTTATTAAAAATTGTTACAAACACACGAACATTTGTACACGGCAAAACTGTGACATGACAGAATAAAACTTATAGACAGAATTTATTACATGAAATGAGTATATCCCCCTGGTGTCAACAGGCAGTCTAGCCGACACACAGGAGAGAGACGCCTTAAAATTGTGATAAAAGGAATTAAGTGCATAGGGACGCCGCATGAGCCCTAGTTTTTAATCAGCACTATTTGTTCACTTGTCTTTGTTATTCGTTATATGTTGTCTGTCATATTTCGCAGCATCCTCTATTTTACATGATGAATTAATAAAAGTTACTTTTTAAGTCGTCCTCATTTACTGTGGTGCACCACTACCGTGACAAACTGTCCTCCTCTCCCTCAATTATCTATACTTAGGACATGCAGGCATGTAAAATAAATTCTGTACTGAATTAAGAAGAGGATTCTTCATCGTTAGAGCAGTAAAATTCTGGAACTCTTTGCAGGTGGAAGTAGTTGCGGAAAGTACTGTAAATGAATTTAAATCAAAACTGAATAAATTCTTGGCCACTAAAGGCATCATGTAAATTACTTACTCAAGTCAGCAGTTACAAGACAAATAGGTTGAACTCGATGGACTAACGTATTTCAACAACCTGAATTACTACAGTATGTTACTATGTTACTTGGAACAGTCACTCATAGGATGTGGTCATCACCTAGGTGACAAGACCCATGGTATGGCTAGCAGGTAAGGGTGATGGCCTTCTTTTCTGTATGTACCCCATGCCTCCAGCATGACAAAAATGAGAGCATATCTTATAATGCCCCATTTCTGGGAACACGCATGCTGACACCACTAACCTCCCATTTTCATCTATTATATTGCCCCCCCCCCCCCTGTAATTTTTGCTTGAATCCAACCCTGATTATATAGGATATATTGTACCAAACTTAACATTTCGGTAAACTAATTTCAATTCACATCATTTTAATATCTTTAAATCAGATTTCTTTGCTTAAATGAATTAATTTAATGTTAATGAATACTGTTTAACAAAGTTTTCACAGCACAACAGCTGTAGGAATTTGACAAACTAGAACCAACGGCTATTAAGGCACTGTTTGTATAAATTCCACCTTAGGCAATATCATTGTAGAATTTATGTTAAAACACCAAACCCTGGATTAGAGAACATGCTTGATCCTGCAAGAGTTAAAGGGAAAAAAATGCATATAATCACTGTACACCATATGTCACGTACCATCATGATTTGTTTGAGCCAACAGGTGTAGTCAACAGGTATTTAAATATGCATATGATCAATACTGAAGTTGCATGCTAGAACAGGCTAGTGAGAATAATAATGTTGTAACATCTGCACCGACAGAACACTCTTCTGCACTCTGAGATTTTGGAAAAAAAAATTACAAATTGCTTGCTATAAATAAAACACAAAGAAGTTTCCAAAAAATTAAATGTAGATGTTTCATGAACCTGCCAAACTAAAAATGTAAAATACTAAAAATATTAAAAATAATTTACAAAAACAATTATGTATTTGTTAAGTAACATATATTTAGCAGCACATTCCAATTTTGTAATTCATAGCAGTCCATTCCCCCATGGAGCTTACAATCTATATTCTCTAGCACTAGTGTTCTTTTATATTTATTTAGGCACAAGTCAATTAACTTAGCAGTATGTTTTTGGATTGTGGTGAGAAATTATAGTACCAGAAGGAAACCCACAAAAACATGTAAAGAACATATAACCTTTCCAAAAAAGAAGCCTTGGTGTGATTCAACCATCAGTGCTGTGAGGTATTGTTAGTTTTGACAAGGATTTTCAATTTACTTGTAGTCTAAAGCTGGGTCCACATAAGACGACACCGAAACCATGCATTGTCGCTCAAGATTTCCCTTGAACTAACTGGAGCTCCTGGATAAATGATATACTGCATATGCACTAAAGGATGTCAAAAAATACATTTGGCCTAATTCAAAATGGACTGCTGAATTGCTATAAAGCAGTTGCTGCGAACAATAGTTGCTGCCCAAAAAGAAAGATAAAAATACCCATTGCAGAAACTGTGAATACATTGCAATAGTAGTGTTAGCGACTTGTCCGATAGAGGTTACTTGGATGCAGTGGACAAGCTGAAAATAATGGCCATCATTATGCTAAGAACCTCAGAAATGCAATTTAGCAATGATATTAAAAGGTCTAGCATTTATATTTAGTGTGCACCTGCAAACTCCTCCTCCTGCTGGCTGCACTACAGGTCTCAGCAGGTAGCACCTCATATGTCCAGGGTGTGCAGTTTAGGGCCCCTCCCCCTATGTACTATATATTGTGTATTCATACACACTGGAAGGAATTAGAGACACCTTCCTCCTTAACTAGCACCCCACACACCTGTCCCAGATTGTTTTTAATTAGGTTGGAGTCCTACATTCAAGACAGCACACTCCAGTTTGGCACTAAGAGGGTAAGTCCTACTATACATATATGCTGAGTGTTGGTCTGTGGGACTGTGTTTGGGGTGCAGGGCTCTTTGGGCTGCTGTTGCTGGGCTGCTCCATGGCATCATATCGTACACTTTCCATCACCCCTTTAGTTTTTTTAGTATATATGTAGCACCCTTCACATTTATTATTACCTCTTACTTAGGTACAGTAAGTCTTATCACATATAATTTCCCCTCTCCCTTTTACTATCACTTTAATTTCACACCAATGTGATGCCATGGGGTGGCTTTGCTGGGCTGGCCTGGGGGGCCCTGTGCCCTGGACCTGTCTCAGAGTAGTGTTAGGGACTTGTCCGATAGAGGTTGCTTGGACGCGGTGGACAAGCCGATAATAATGGCCATCATTATGCTAACAATCTCTGAAATGCAGAGTGTGCACCTGCAATCTCCTCCTCCTGCTTGCTGCACTAGCACTAGCAGGTAGCACCTCACATGTCCAGGGTGTGCAGTCTAGGGCCCCTCCCCCTAAAACTCACCGCATACGCAGATTCATTCGCAAAAACTGGAACATCAAAGCCACATGAAAAATGCCTTCACAGCACCCTTTGACACAAAACATCATGTTTCCTCCCCTTAAATAGTGGCTTCCTCTCAATATAATGCAAACGCAAAATTGTTTTCAATGCACAATGATAACACACAATGATTGCGCATGCGAAATGCAAATGCTATGCGTACGCGGTCATTCGGTAACTGGACAGATTGCGGTTTCTTAACTTATAGATCCATGCCAAATTAGACCGATTGTTCATTGGTCAAATCCAGGAGTATAGTGGTCATTGACATTATAGTCAGGATTGAGCTGCATGTACAGACAATAAAGGTGGTTGCTAAAGACCCTCATTAAGGATATACTATAGTGCATACACAATAGCTAATGATCTCCTTATTGTACATATCATTAGCCAATAACTTCTAAAGTGTACCCAGCTTTACTTGCATACTTAAAATTATACTTACCCGTATATACTTGAATATAAGTCAACCCGAATCTAAGCCGAGGCACCTAATTTTACAACAAAAAACTGGGAAAACTTATTGACTCAAGTGGGGACCCTCACTCGAGTATAAACCGAGGTGGGCTTTTTCAGCATAAAAACTGTTCTGAAAAAGTAGGCTTATACTCGAGTATATATGGTAGTTTAAAATCACATTTTAGTCTGTTTTTATTGTTTTTAGTCAAGATTTAGTGAGTGTATTTAGTTTGTAGTGAGTTTTAATTTGAAGCTACATCTTAGACAATGTTTTACTCATAAATGCAAGCGGTTTAACCCTTTGAGTGCAACATTGCTGTGAGCGATGTTCAAAAGATCCACTAAAAATGCCAGGGTCATAGTCGAGCAATATGAATCACTCCAGTTATTGCCCACAAATGATCTGAAGTCAATTAATTGAAGTTACATATATTTTGCATATCTCTCACAGCAACGTTGGCACTCAAAAGGTTGAGGATACTGTCATGGATTAGGCTTAAAAAATTCTTAAATTCTCTTAAGAAGTTGGCGTACCTTCAACTTTGTGTTCAGTAATGTATACTGGGTCTTACCTTAAATGCCCAAATATCATAAGTAATCTAGGCTCTATATGATGAGGATGTGTTACTTACTGAGTAAGTGGCTAAAAAAAATTCTGGTGTCAAATGCCCCCCCTCCCCCCCCCTTCATCCTTATATCCAGGTATAAGGATCAAACTCTCCTCCACATCATATCAACTGCCAGGGTGCCAAACTCAGGTGTACCAGTGTTTACATAATAAATAAGAGGGAACTCCCCGGACTTTCTTGTACAGTAGCTTTAAAGTTTTAATCCAACATACCAATACATTAAGGTGCTAAGTGCATGACAGTGGGCATGGGCCGACGTCTCAGTGTGCCTTCAGACCTTTTTCAAGACCCCACTATCATCATTACAAAAGCATTTGCTTCAAGCGAGCTTACTAGTATACACAGAAGATGCTTTTTGATGGGGTTTAAGCACATGTTGATGAGTATATTGATCAGTGACCACTTGCTTACACTATGGGACTGTTGGGACTGTTATAGTTCTGTTGTACTGCATTTTTGGATATTTCCTATGTGATTTTTCAATATAAAAATTATTATTATTCAATATTGGTTGTACTAACCTCTAATCCCATATATGATAATCTTTATGTGGTCTGAACAACCCCTCTTTTTATTTTAATACGGTATTTGTGGTGTGCATACTGTCTCAGTGACTATGGGCCTTATTCTAGTTCACTCATTCTGACAGAATCCTTCTTAGATGGACTAAACCATGTGCACTGCAGGGGGGCAGATGTAAAATGTGCAGAGATAATTAGATTTGGGTGAGTTATTTTGTTTCTGTGCAGGGTAAATACTGGCTGCTTTATTTTTACACTGCAATATAGAGCTCACTTTGACGTAAAACCCCACCCAAATCTAATTCTCTCTGCACAAGTAACATCTGCCCCACCTGCAGTGCACATGGGCCCTTATTCTAGTTCACTCTTTCAGATGCGCGTTCGTTTGGAAATGACCGAACGCAACGCACATCGGACCTTTAAAGAACACATGCCTACATGTCATCTGCATCCATTCGGACGGACTTTCAAAGAAGAGGGAGTGTTTTCAGACTGCATCCACATGTCCGTGTGCGGTCGGAACTCAAAGATTCTGCACAGTCCTACTGCGTCCGAACAGACGGGAAGCTGACCATACGCACCGAGTTGGCGTTTTTGCGTCCACCTCACAAATCTGTGTGTGCTGTTTCACACTAATGTAATCGCCAGATTTAGATATAGATTTGGGTAACACAGTTATGTCCATTGAGTGCAGTGTAAATGTAGGCCAGATACCAACAATAAAGTAAATGTGTTTGCACCATATATTCAACTATTTTGTATTGCCCCATTTAGCCAGCAATGACTTAGTTGTTCCAATTGAACGTGTGGAATGTGTTTAATTAATCACTAATGACCAGAGGACTGGATTGTATTGTGCTCAGAGTCAGCTGCGAGTATTTAAGGTGCGGGTGTACTAATTGGGCGATCCGAATGCCTAGCGCATGAACCATTGCCTTCCGAGAAGTGAAAGCTGCTTGTTTTCACCGAAGATTTCTGCCGTGTTGGTTCGCTTGCGCTCTGTGTCTGGTCCGAACGCACGCCTACCACTGTTCGTGCACTCCCACGTCTATGCCCACATTTACGCCCAGTTTCGCCCACTTTGATACTGTGCCCTTATACACGCCCACATGATGCCCATATTACGCTCATATTTCCCGAGAGTGTTCGGAGGGCATTTTTAGACTGTATTGTTGAGAACGGAGTGTGGAGACACAGCGTTGCACATGCGCTTTGCATTGCTTACGCATGCGCAGTTAGCTAAAACTTGCCATCTGAAAGAATTCGGAACGGACCGCCTCAACCAGAATAAGGCCCACGGTTTTGCCCATCTAAGAAGGATTTTGTCAGAAAGAGTGAACTAGAATAAGGCCCTATAGCCCTTGGACCTACAAAGTATGTTTTGTATTCAAATGTCAATGTTTTACAAAGTATTTTTCTTTCCAAATGTTTAGAAATGAAGACTAGCTAATAAAGAAAACCCTACAATGTTTTGGGTGACCATATATGCTTAACCTTTGCTTTAGTTTTAAGTACGCAATTTGTTCACTTTGCTCTACATTATAAAGTAAACAGTTCTGCCTTAAAGAAAGGTCAGGATGTGTTCTGCTAAAATCTAATTTCATCATTTTGACCAGCGACCTATAACTCTGAAACATACAGTACACTTTAAGTAAAATGTCTGGCTTTGATTGTGTGTGTTGAAAAGCCATTTCCCCTGAGGGCATATCTTAAAATGCTAAAAAAATGGAAAAAAAATATACATTTTCCTTTTGAAGAATCATGATGTATTACATTAACTTCTGCTCCAGCAATATTATTTACAAAAACATTTGTCTTTTTTAAAATGTGTTTGTATGTTTGCAATAAGCTTGAAACACATTAGTGCAGTTAATAATTATACAATATCTCCAATTATATTTTCTTGTAACCTTTTACTAGCTTGTCTTGTATGGTGTATTGATAAATTAGCTTTGTATCATTAGTTCCTCTTGTAATGATGAAATACATTTTATTCTGGTGCCTGGATTAAATTCATTCTGTTGGAAGATACATGATAAAATGCTGTTTGCTGAAAGGCATAGTTAAAAATGGGGTCGAAATGTACTATAAGACATTAATTTCACAAAGGAGTACAAGAACTTTGCTAGATTACATGCTCTACTCATGAATAAATTAATAAATGTTATGTTGCCGGGAGGAAATTTGTTTATAGCTGTTTTTCTTAAGTAAAGCATATCATTTTCTTGGCTTTGCTGAACACACTAGGAATTCTACATAAATACTGTATAATGCTTTTCTGAATTAGCATCTCTGCAGCACATTAACAGATGGTAATCCACGCACAAGCGTGTAGTTACTGTAAACCCCCGAAAAGTTCCCAATTTACAATTATGCTAATAATTTAATATATAAACCCAAGTCATGCTCATTTTAATTTTATAAATCTGAATATCACTCGATGACATAATACTAATAATGACACAATAAGGTTTTGGACACTGAAGGACATACTGTATAATGGTACAGATACCATTCAGGAAAGAGATCGGTACTTTGTATTTGCAGGGCGCCCACTAAGCTATTTGCTTAGTGGGCTATTCTGCGTTGTGAAGTCACATTGTATCGCACGGCACGAAAATGTGATCTCACTAGTTAATTTATTCGTTGCACCCTGTCCGCGGATCGCATCGCACGCAAAATCGCATACGATTTTGCGTGCGATGCGATTTAGCACAACACCCCCTATATAAAACAAAAGAAATGAGCGCTCCATAGTGCAAATACCAACGGTTAAAAATAAAGTTTTTATTGCACAGACAATAGACAGAAGGGTGGCATACAAATACCGCAGTTGAACAGCATAAAAGACGGTGCACAGCAACACTACACTCGCCTGGACTCCACGATCACAACGACGCTAGATCACGCCCCTACATGTTTTTTTTTTTTCAATAGAGTAAAATAGAAAATGGCATGAAACAATAAAAATATAATAACACAATTCATTTTAAAAAGGGTGTTATTTTCGAGGGCGGAGCTACGACGGCGTGTGTGTGAGGGGAAGTGAGTCTCAGCTCCCCAGCGTCTCTCCCTCGCCAGCCGTCTCCTGATCCCTGCTCTCCCCGCCAAGGCTAGACGCTGATCGGAGGGCGCGTGAGCCAAAGCCCGGCAGCAGTTACCGGAGCTTGGCGGGACCACCTTCTGACGCCGAACATATCCTGTGCGGCTGCTGACTGTCCGCGCGGACCCCATACACCGGAGGCTGGTGCCTCACCCAGCGTCTCTCCCTCGGTCTCACTACCGGCTAGCAGATCCTGCTCCCCCGCCACTGTCAGAAGCTGACCGCAGTGAGTGCAGGACACGATAAGGCTGCAGAGACGAAGAAACGGCTGCACTTACCAGAGCCCTGCACTGCTCCATGGCGCTGACTGTCTGGGCTGTTCTTTGATACTGCTCCCTGCGCTGACTTTGGACGCTGAACGCTGGTTTCTTTTTGCTACACACCGGAATCTTGATTTGGCTGCCCTGCCCTGTACAGTGGCTGGAAGAAGCGGACTGATCCTGATGGTGAGCGCTCCCTTGCTACCAGACCACTCTGAGCCCGTACACCGGAGGCTGTATACTGGGGTGAGATGCCCCAAAACCAACGGCTGCCCCATATGAGATATCAGTAGTGCACATCGCTAAAGGCAACAGTGAACCACCTGCAGGCACTGAACCTGGTGACTTAAGTTGACCCTCTGCCGTGATCTCTGTGAGGTTGTAAAACAGACGGAGGAGAAAGGTCTGGTGAGGCGGGTAAGAGTGTCTTTCAAGGCACAGTGACTGCTACATTGCTTGCATGTTCAAACCCAGCATATTAAGTCTCTAAGGGTTATAATGTCGGCCTAAATCTAACTGAATATACTGATACTGATTCACAGTGTCAGAGGGATTGTAATATCGTACTAAACCAGCAGGCGGCGAATATTCAAAACAAAGGACTTATAGGTCTCTTAAGGGGAGAAAAAAAAAAAAAAAGTCTTTTTAAACACCGCCCAATTCCCCAGCACAAAAAATCAGAATGGTAAAAACTGGGGCAGCGGCTACAGCAAGGCAAGGCAAGAGAAACTTGCACGTGCACAGACGCAGAGTACAAGCAATTCGACCCCGAACACCCCCCATACTACACCGGTTAAAAATGGTGGGGAAAAACCACAGAGTGAAGTGACTTTGCAGCAGGTATTAGATGCAGTAAGCTCATGTGAAACCAAGTTATCAGGGCAAATCGGTAAACTGCAATCCGACATAATCCTATTAAGAGATGACGCCCAAAAAACCCGGGACAGAGTCACAGAAGCAGAGAACCGAATCTCAAATTTAGAGGATATTATTGCACCAATACAAAAGCAGATGCACACAGCCTCAAATAAAATAACGGACCTACAAAACAAGGTCACTGACATGGAGGGGAGGCTACGCAGAAGTAACTTGCGGGTGATTGGTTAAGAAGAGAGAGCAGAGGGGAAAGACCCCGAAAAATTCATGGAAGGGTGGTTGGCCCAGATATTCGGCAAAGAGACCCTTACTCCCTTCTTCTCAATAGAACGAGCACACCGTGTACCCTCTAAACCCCCTATCCCAGGAGCCCCACCACATATTATGCTAGTAAAACTACTGCATTATCAAGATCGGGACAATGTGCTGAGACTGGCCAGATACAAAGAAAACGTCAGCTTTAATGGACAGAAAGTATCATTCTTTCCTGATCTCCCATATACAATCCAGAAGGAGAGGGCGAGATTTAAGGAGATCAAGGAAAGGCTGAGAGCCTTAAATTTAAAATACTCCATGATGTACCCTGTAAAACTCCGTGTCCAGCACAATGACGAAACCAAATTCTTCTTTTCGCCAGAAGAGGCTGCGGAATGGCTCAACAAGGTCCACCCGGGTTCGAATCCAGTTGCCTGTATAAGGGGGCACGGTAGTGAACTTTTGTGTAGACTCACAAATTGAGAATGACCACAGGGAGGGGGTGGGGGGGAGGTGGGGTGGGCGAGGGAGGTAGAAATATATTTCATTCAGTTTAAAAATACTTATATATATTGTGTTGATAAGAGCTGAGGATATAGTAATATCCTGGGGATTTTAGGTTGGGGAGCTGAGCACGCCTTAGAAAAAAAGGGGTAAATCCCTAAGTGGCTGGTTGTAAGGGCCCTCAAAAGAGTGGTTAGAGTAAAATAGTGTGTAAGAAGGGGGGGAGGTTAGAGGTTTACCTAGCAAGATGGGTTATACAGGGAGGGGGGAGGGGGGTGGGGTAAATGTATGTGTTTTATGGTATGTGATGTGTGTTGTATGTAGATCCTGCAGATCCCGCTCAGATTGTATAAGGAAATTGGAGACCTTCAACTGGGGCACCGTGATGGAGATAAAGGAAAAAACTGGGAATGATTAGTGTATTAACCTGGAATGTAAGAGGAGTAAACGAAAAAATTAAGAGGGCATTGGTTCTAAAACAATGTAGAGAGATGGGGGCGGATATTATATGCCTCCAAGAGACCTATTTATTTGGGGATAAGACTGCGACGATAAAAAGACCCTGGATTGAAAAAGCATATCACTCCCAGTTTTCTCCTTCCTCTAGAGGGGTGTCGGTGATAATAAAAAAAGGTACTGGTTTTGAATGTATTATGGATAAAATAGATCCGCAGGGGAGATTCGTTTTTTTGGACGGGTTTATAGCAGGAATTAGATTCTGTATAATGGCAATATACATACCCCCGCCATTCTCATATGATGTGCTCAGGAAGGTTGCAGAGTTTGTGGCAGATAGGCCAGAGGCACATGTAATCTGTTTGGGTGACTATAATGCAACTATGGATCCCAAGACAGATAGACTACAGATGAAAGCAAGTAAAGTCATGAATTACAGTGGTCTGGCTGTGTTTGTTAAGCAGCTGGGATGGCGGGATGTTTGGAGAGAGAGACATCCAAACGTCCAGCAGTTTACGTGTTACTCGGCCTCACATAACTCCTTCTCTAGGATTGATATGATATTGACCTCAGATAAATTAACAAACCAGGTGGTAAAGATAGAACATGCTGCACGTGGTATTTCTGATCACTCGCCAATAATAATGCAAATTGATTTAAATCTCGATAGGGGCTTTACCTATTGGCGTTTTCATCCAAGCTGGTTAGAAAAGTTTAAAAGAGGGGAGGCAATGGGAGAGGAGATAGATGACTATTTTACCCATAATATGGACTCGGCCAAAAATACAGTGGTGTGGGAGACATTTAAAGCATTCCTTCGAGGTATTCTCATGAAGGAAATAGCGGGGGAAAAGAGGCAATGTCGGGAAACAGCGAATGTGTTGGAATTAGAAATGAGGGGATCTGAAAAACAATATCTTAAGGATAAAAATGAGACATCTAAAGAGGTATGGTTGGAAGCCCAAAAAAAGTGGTTGGAACATCTACAGATAATGGTTAGTTCCCGAATCCTAAAAAACTCCCACCAATTCTATCTTAACTGTGATAAAGCAGGTAAATTCCTGGCGTATATTGCCAAGGCAGATGCACCCTCAGCTACAATTTCAAGAATTATTACAGAAAATTATCAGATCGTAACCACCAGCCCTGAAATTGCTAAAGTATTTGTGAGCCACTTTAAGGAGGTATATAGATGTAGAGTGTCTCTAGGGGGGGAGGACCTTAAAAAGTATTTGGAACAGCCTCAATTGCCAATCTTAGCAGAGGAGAGTAAAATAAGTTTGGATGAACCCTTTAGCCTAGAGGAGGTGGAGGAGGCCATAAGGACAATGCCACAAGGTAAAGCCCCAGGGATTGACGGTATACCAGGAGAAGTATATAGATATTTTGGGAACAACATGGCCAAAAATCTGCTACGGTCATTCGAGGGGATGGAAAGAGAGGGTCGATTGTCCCACTCGATGACTGAGGCAGTTATTAACGTCATCCCAAAGATAGGAAAAGATCCCCTGAGTGTGGATTCATACCGCCCAATTTCTTTGATACCAGTGGATGCTAAGATATATGCTAAAATTATAGCAAATAGATTGAGTAAAGTAATACATGAAATAGTACACTCGGACCAAACCGGTTTTATGGCGGGGAAGTCGACCACTATAAACCTTCGAAAAGTGTTTTCCTATATGCAATGGGCCGGGGCCATGGACAAGAGTGTGGGGATCGCCTCATTTGACGCCAATAAGGCGTTTGATTCTATAGAGTGGCCTTTCTTGCGGCATGTGCTAAGCACTTTTGGCTTTGGACCTAGGTTCATTGAAAGAGTGTTCTTGCTCTATCAATCACCTACCGCAAGGGTACTTATCAATGGATATGTATCAGAACCATTTAGCCTCTCTCGAGGTACCAGGCAGGGGTGCCCATTGTCGCCGCAATTATTTGCGCTGGCAATTGAGCCCCTTGCCTGTAAATTGAGAGCCTTTTTGGAAGCTCGAGGGGGCCCAATGGTTCACAGTATAATTTCCTTATATGCTGATGACCTATTGGTCGGACTTGCAGAATATAATAATGATCTCGACGGGGTGCTTGAAATAATACAGAGTTATGGGAAATACTCCGGATTAACAACAAATCTAAATAAATCACATCTGCTTATCACCAAAGCCGAACCCAACATGCCAGCCCTTCCTTCCCATTATCCGCCCAGGGTAGAACAGTTCAAATACCTGGGTATAAATGTCACCGAGGACCCAGGGAGGTATATTGGGAGTAATCTGGACCCTATAATTAAGGAAATTAAAATCAAATGCAAGAACTGGGTAAAATTACCCCTTACTGTTTTGGGGAGGGTAAATCTGGTCAAAATGGTCATCCTCCCAAAAATTTTATATGCATTGCAACATGCACCTAGCTATATCAGGGAAGCGATATTTAAAAAAAATCATGGTATTATCACATCATTTGTTTGGAGAAATAAGAGACCTAGGGTAAGGATGGCCACTTTGACCAGATTAAGGAGAAAGGGGGGAATGGCGTTGCCAAATTTTAGGCTTTATTATTTTGCGGCACAAATGGCGCAACTGAAAGAATGGATAAATACACAGGAATGAACTCCAGAATTGAAGACATTAGTAGAATTTGTAGCACCGGGACATACGCCACTACAGGTCCTACTGCTCAAATCCAAACCCAAATTCTATCCCCCAATTATTATGCAGGCCAAAAAAATATGGCAGTGGGCAAGTAAGAACATGGGTACAGTAAATATGGACCCAGAAACATATCTGTTCTCACTCGAACATTTTGATAAGATATAAAAACATCAGGGGGTGAGAATATGGATACACTATGGTATATCAAGGGTGGGACAAGTGTATGAAAATAATAGAGTAAAAACATTCAATCAGCTGCAAGGAGAATATGGAATCCCCAACCAAATGTTCTTTAGATACTTACAATTGAGGAGCGCTCTTTCCCACTTAGATAAACAGCGAGAATTTTGTATAGCAGATACCCCGATAAAAATATTCATAAATAAGTTAAGAAAGGAGAAAACTGTATCGAAGTGTTATAAATTTTTGCTGGCTAGTACACAGGGGGATGATTTGGAAGCTCTCAGGGTTAAATGGGATAAAGAAATTCCAGGAATTGACATAGAATCATGGCAAATAGCTCTTAAATTCCCTATAGTAGCAACCAACTCCATGAGAATACAACAAATACAGTTTAACATTTTACATAGAACATACAATTAATAAATTTTCACCAAACTCCCCTAATAAGTGTCCAAAATGTAAAAAGATGGGATGTGGATTTTATCATTTAATCTGGGAATGCGATCATATAAAGAGGTACTGGCAAGAAATAGAGGTGGTAATGGAGAAAAGTGGAATTCCGATACATAATGCTACGCCATTAGACTATGTTCTAGGGGTCTGGCCAGGGCAGCCGAGAGGAATGCCGGGCCCCGGTAAAATTTTGGGGGTGTGGCCTAAGTTTGTGTGGTGTGGGCACCTCCCACACTTAGGCCACACCCCCAAAATGTTTAGAGGTGGGTAAAAGAAAACTCTAAAAACTGTAATCTCAGCAGCAGCACACACCTACAGCATGTGCTGTGCTGACAGCAGGCTCAGCATGACCTCTCACGCTGTCAGTGAGACACTCATGCTGAGCCTGCTGTCAGAACAGCACATGCTGTAGAAGTGTGTGCTACTGGTGATACCCGGGAGGGACGGAGGGGGAAGGGAGGGGTCGAACCAGGGCCCCTGTGGGGCCCCTTCAGCAAGCCTGGGCCCGGGTAATTAGTACCTGCTCCCCCCCTCTCTCAGCTCCCCTGGGTCTGGCAAAATGATCAAATGACGCATGGACAAAGGCAATTGGCAATATATTTAAGCTCAATAGCCAAAGTTATGATTGCACGCTCCTGGATGGCAAACACCGGCCCAGAGGTTAGAGCATGGATAAATCAGGTGAACCTCATCTATGAACACGAAAAACACGTTAGTAAAACACGTAAAAGTATAAAAAGGTGGTTAGAAATATGGGATGGGTGGCAACGGACAGAATATTATTGTAAAGGGAAAAATGTCTAAGGAGCAATATATACAAAAATTTGTGATAATAAAGTGTGGGACTCACGTAAATGGTAAATATATAAAAAAAAAAAAAAAAAAAAGGGGTAATTCACACGTAATAAAATTTAACACAAAAGTCACAGAGCTCACGAGTCAATTACTAGGGAGGGAGGGGGGGAGGAGGGGAGAGTGGGTACAATTAAATAAAGGTATAAAAATAAGGGCACATAAGAAATTATGGTACTTATGTAATATCTGGGCTCCCGTTTTTCTTATGAGACCGCGTCCCCTCGCGGGGCTCGCTGCGCTCGCCACGCTTTGGGCTCGGTGGCTCGCTGCGCTCGCCACACTATATAAAATCAACTCCATGCGTAGTTGGATAGTAGGGGTATGAAAAAATGGGGTGCATTTAACATGGGAGCCCAGATAATACATAAGTACCGAAATTATATATAATGAAATGCACATTACTGGTACGGAAATATCCCCCAAAAAAAAAAAAATATAAAAATCCCATTTGAAATAACATTACCACCTCTAATTGTTAAATCTATTTCTTAATATAGGTGAGATAAAACCCAGGAAATCTGTCAGTACTAATATGTAGATAAATATAACTAATATGGATGACAAGTATTAGCAATGGTCTGGACGGTTGCACAGTGAAGGGATCTCCAATGATAAGGAAAATAAACTGAAATGGAAAAAAAAGAGGAGAAGGGGGAAGGGAATGATTGTCTTCCTTTCTTTCCATTTTATCTTCTTAATGCAGCTGAACGGGGAATGCAGGATGAAAGTATAATAATATATGGTAAATGGACAATACTGGTATAACACACTGTAAATGTATTAATTGTTTGTAATGTCCTATCTTTGTTTTTTTTTTCATTATTATGTATGTGAGAAGAAAAACTGGAATAAAGATTAATTATAAAAAAAAAAAAAGGGTGTTATTTTCAACCCATCATTTAACCCATTCGGAGTTACCGTATCTAACAAATACATCCAGTCTAATTCTTTCTTTGAAAGCAATATATCCCTATTGCCTCCCCTTATATCAAGGACCACATGTTGCAGTCCAACAAATTTCATTCCTGCCGGGTCACTAGCTTGACATGTTTCAAAGTGTCGAGGAACACTATGATGTCTAACTTTATTTTTTATATTCCTGCAGTTTTCTTATATAAGCACTTTTAACATCCTTTTTGTTTGCCCCGCATATCTTATTCCACAAGGGCATGTCAATAAATAAATGACATATGTTGTTGTGCAATTTATTACCCCTTTTATCATTATTGCTTTATCATCCTTATCCTTTATTTTTTTCATACCTTTAAGCTTACATTTCCCACACTAATGATAGCTTTGTTTATGGTAATTATTTTGAGCAATAGTGTTAGGACCTGCAGAAAAGCGGGGTCCCGTGAAGGGGGCTGCAGGCTTAAATGCATTGATTAATGCATGAACTAAATCTCCACTGTTTATTATTGTTAGTTAATTTAGTTAGTGCAGAGCCCCTGTGATATCTATTTAAACAATGTGGTCACAAACCATAGAGCACCCAAAATCTAGGAATGGTGAGTGCCGATGGTAATAGAACACATCTCCAATGGTTTACTGTATCGAATTTGCATAAATCCTTTTGGATATTTGTCCACTTTGTTTTTTTATTGGTATCTTTCATCTAGATCTAAAGTTTTTCCTATGCGTATGGCCTATCAAGTTTTGGTCTAGTTGTGAACTCTGCATAAAGGCTATCAATATTTGAATATAGCTTTTTTCTTATGTGCATGGTCCATTGAAGCACTATATATCAATGGTCCTATAAAATGCAGTTTCCATTGAGTAAAGAATAACCCCCTGATGAAATCTCATGTAGATTAAATATGTTGGGTTCTTCTGTATATTGATATAATCTCATCTATGTCTAGAATTGTGAAACACATTATGTCAAAAGTATCTACTATGTGTGAAATTTGATCAACTTTTATGAATTAAAGACCTTTATGAAAATAAATACATTCAAAGACTTCTGGAATGCATACTGTTGATGACTCAGGCATCTCTGCTATACTATATTGATTGAAGAACTCTCAGCTGTATGACTTTTTCCAATCTTTGGCTGTGATGCCTTGGCTGTGTAGTCTTAAGATATCAAGTATTTTAGTATTAAGTATTAGATATTAATATAACATTAGAGATATACTGGAGATAAACAGGAGAAAACAGAAGGACTGGAAACTCTTCAACCTCTACTGAAATCCAGGTCTACATTAAACCCTCAAAACTCAGGAACATCATGTGGCCTCAACTCACCTTTGCCATGAAAACCCCTGGACCAGGCCCACCACCCCTATGGCTAAGAACACCAGGACTACCCCCAGCCCTTCCCCTCATGGTGAGAATGGAGCTGTGAGGGGAATCACCAGGGCCAGCCTATGTAGCAACACTTCCCCATCAGTCCCTTGTAAAGATGTCGGTCCCCTGCAAAGGTGTGTTCATGTCTTTTCTCCCCCCCCTGCAGCATACATCTACCCCACCATGTGCTTTTCCTGTAATTTGTACCTCAGCAGATTGCACACCCTGCTAGCTCTGACCTATGCAGTGCACCAAGCTGGTTGCCTCAGATGGTATCTCTGCGGGCAGGATGTGGGTCACGTGGATGTTTCTGTGCAGGGTTTGTCATACTACTACACACGTATTTGCTTTCCAGTATATGCATTGGGTCCTTGAATGGCTTGCCTCCTGCAGTGTAACCTTCGTAGTGCATATTGGGTATGTAAGGTTGAGTACAGTGGCGTAACTCCCGGAGGCAATGGAGACGTTTGCCGCCCGACGTTAGCCATCAGGGGGGGCACAAGAGCAGGCACCGGGACCACGTTAAGAGTCCAGGGAGCCTGTGCCTACCCCAGACATTCTCTGCAAAACGGATCTATTACAAAGCCGATCTGCACCGCTGTGCTCCCCACTAGTCCCTACTGACAGCCGTGCAAAAGCGCTAGCCGGGACAGCTGAGTGAGGGCTCAGATGTCCAATGATACTAAGTGCAGCCTGCGGCACCCTGATTGGTTGGTGCGCAGGCTGGAGAAAGGAGTAGATCCCGCTCTCCGTGTGCCAGACAGGGGCGGAACTACCGGCGGTGCAGCTGGTGCAATGTACCGGGGCCCGCGGCAATGACAGCCCACAGCCTGCTGTGTCCCGCTGCCCCACAAAGCCCACCCAAACCCCTGCAAATGCAGACACGCCGGACAGTGGATTCGCAACTCGCGACTTCACCCGTGATGGCGGGGCGGAGCTTGACTTAGAGTCGTCTCACACAGCGCAGAGGAGGACGGTACTCAATGGTAGCCGTGGCCTCAGCACGACGCTGTGCCTCTGGGAAGGAAGACCCCACCGCTGACACGCCGGCTGTGTGCGAGGTAAAACTGTCAAGGGTAGGGGGTGCACTCTGTGTAAAATAGGGGTGGTACACTGTGTGTATAAGCAGAGGGGGAAGTGTACTGTGTGTAAAAGCATGAGGGGGTCACTCTGGAAAATAGGGGGTACACTGTGTAAAAGCGCGGGGGGTGCACTGTATGTAAAAGCAGGAGGGGGTGCACTCTGTAAAATAGGGGGGTGCACTGTGTAAAAGGGAGGGGTTGTGTGTGTGTGTGTGTGTGTGTGTGTGTGTGTGTGAAAGGGGGGCACCATTAAGTATACCGCCTCCGGGCACCTTTTATGAACTTACGCCACTGGTTGAGTATGATAGAAAATTTGAAGGCATACTCATGGGGTATACTGTACTCAGAGTTGTGATTATGTATGTTAGTTGGGGAGTTTGTCTTGTGTGTCTAAGTAATGTGCTATGTGACGATTTTTCTAAATTTGTAAAATTTGTATCATGTTTATGTGATGATTTTAGGTAGCCAATATTGTGTGCACACACTGAATGATAATGGATGCCTATATCATTCAGTGACATGATAAATGGTAAATGATCGAGTCCCAGTTTGGAC
Organism: Crinia signifera; assembly: GCF_055691185.1. Classification (NCBI taxonomy): domain Eukaryota; kingdom Metazoa; phylum Chordata; class Amphibia; order Anura; family Myobatrachidae; genus Crinia; species Crinia signifera. Next base: position 17,821,340 of record NC_139227.1, read on the forward strand.
TGAGAAATCAATGGTTGTAGGTTAAGCCAGTGGTTCCCCAACTGTGTGCCTGGGGTGCCTCAGGACACTTGCAGGGGTGCCTTGGGTTGGTGGACCAAGATCAATTCATATTATTTATGGTCAATGTACCAGGCAAAACCAGTGCTTGTGGCTGCCAATCATAATATATGTGGACAAACAGAAGCAAATCCTGGCCCTCACCAGATAACTGTGACATATAAACACAATGCACATAATTTATTTATTTTTTCTGAATTTCTCGATAAGAAACATTTGGCTTAGGGGCAGAGCCAGATTAAGGGCTAAATGGGCCTGGAGCTGAAAATTATCAAGGGCCTATTATGCGCAATAATAGGGGTTGTGGCCAGCACCTAATAATGTGGGGGGCATGGCCAGTGTTCTGGTTGGGTGGTCTGCTCATGGATGTGTCTCTATTTGTGTAAATACTTTCAACCAATTATATATGCCTGGAAAAGGTAGGGGGCTGGCATAAGAAAAACGCAGGAAGATATATTGGCGGGTGCACTCCAAAGGTGCACTCTAGTCATAAAAAAATTACTGAAAGCCGAAACTTGGTACACAACATTTCAGCACCTTTTATGTGGTCACCTAAGTTTACCACACCATATACCCCTTACACAAATCATGCAACACAATAGTAAACCCCTTATACTGTACTTGCCTCTTACACATTATGCCACATGGAATTAACCAAAATTCACACCGATTGAGCCAAAGTTCACACTATGGCACACAGATTAAGGCAAAATTTACATTTTGCCACATGGATTGAGCCAAAATACACACTATACCAGGCATGTCCAAACAGTGGCCCTCCAGCTGTAGTGAAACTACATGTCCCAGAATATGCTTCATAAATAGGGGCAATAAGGTGTGCATTAAGGCGCACATTAAGAATTTACACCATAATGCCCATTACATGTTAAGCCACACACCATAATCTCCATTACGTATTATGCCAAACACCATAATGCCTATTAAAAATTATGCTACTTAAGTGTTGCTTACCTACATGTTCATTGCCAGGGGTTCCATGTTCATTGCCAGGGGTTCCATCCTCATTGCCAGGGGTTCCATGCTCATTGCCATGTGGGATTACATGATCATTGTCAAGGGGGAACACATGCACACAGTAACTGGGGGACAGCCGCCGCTGGGCAGAAATGACAGCGATTGACAGCCGGGCAGGGGGCTGCCCAGCTGTATTCAGAGCACTGCATATCCCGGCTATTTGAAATAATATCCCTTTCATACCAGAAACTGCAGGGACTTACCCAGGAATATGGTCCCAGGATCATGCAGGGACATTCCCGGACTGGCCCATTTTATACCAGCCTAGTCTCTGCATTTTCTGGTGTGAGTGGGAGAGAAAACCACCGCCGCCCCCCCTTTAAACAACCAGCTATATCTGGTAATACCAACTGACCCATTTACATGTAGGCTTCAAATGATTTTGGAGCCGTGAAACTGGGCCTTTTGGGTCCATGAAATTACATTTCAGAAATGAAAAAAAAAAATTGGTTTACCCGCAATATCTCTAGAACCAATGAACCCATATGGACCAGGTATCAGATTGAAGGCCCAGCGATTTGGGTTCGACTGAGATCAACCTCAAGCTTCTGTGATGCCGGAGGGGGAACTGGCAGCCGGGGGGAACCGGGTGGAGGTCGGAATTAGCGGGTTCCATGTTATCCTATGGGGAAAACGTTCTAGGTTTGCCTTGTGGTATATCCGGTTCCCGGGGCTAGCAATGCGGGGCTGGGCTCGTTGGAAAGCCCTGGCCCTCAGCTACAAAATGGGCCTATTTGGAGAGTGGGCCTGGAGCTGTAGCTCCATCAGGCCCATTGTTAATCCGGCCCTGCTTAGGGGTGCCGTGAAAATATTTTGATGCTCTAGGGTGCCGTGATTCAAAAATGTTTGGGAACCACTGGGATAAGCTCTTGCAGTCAATATAGCCCAATAAAAAACAAACAATCATCTAGGCTTTGTATTTTGTTCACATTACCCTTACACTGTTTGTGATAGAGTTAAATATATTCTGTAGGTCAGAGTACAGATGACTGATATAGATGAGTCATAAATCATCTAGCATTTTTGCATTGTTTGGTATACGACACTTGACATGACATACCATCACCATTACTGATTCATACTTTTTCCTAAATTTTGCATCTTGTTTGCATCATATCCAGGTGCAAAGTAACTCTCAAAGTAATTGATAATAAATATCAGAAACATATCTGTCGCTCATTTCAGACCTCAGTCTTTCCTCTTCTTACCAAGATTAGAAACATAAATACATGAAATACCATCCACAGCAGTATACCCCTACAAAGTTCCTTTGTTCAATTCCTTTTCCAAAGGAGACTCAAATTTCAAGAACATTTTGAATAAAGTGGCTGTCACAAAGGGCCTTATTCTAGTTCACTCTTTTTGACAAAATCCTTCTTAGATGGACAAAACCATGTGCACTGCATGGGGGGCAGATGTAAAATGTGGAGAGAGAATTAGATTTGGGTGAGTTATTTTGTTTCTGTGCAGGGTAAATACTGGCTGCTCTATTTTTACACTGCAACATAGATCTCACTTTGAAGTAAAACCCCATACAAATCTAATTCTCTCTGCACAAGTTACATCTGCCCCACCTGCAGCGCACATGGTTTTGTCCATCTAAGAAGGATTTTGTCAGAAAGAGTGAACTAGAATAAGGCCCAAAGTCTGTGGTGTGCCAAATGAGGCATGATTTCACACATCTATAAATAGCTGCATGTTGTTAAAAAATGGAAGATGCCCATTTAAACCCAGGACAAGAATTAATAAGTTGAAAATACAGTAGAAATAAATATCTAACTTGGAGAAAATGTAAAATATGTATCATATAAATTTAGTTATGGTTATCACAAAAATAATTCAGCTTATCTTGATCCATCTTGACCGATCTTTCAGCTATGGGATCCGGTCAATTGGTCGAGAGTCAATAAGTCGAGCACTCTTGGTCAACACATGAAAAAGGTTGACATTGACAAAAGATCGACATTCATTGTTCATGCTTTTTTTTAAACTGACATTGGGAAGGTCGACAATCAAAAGGTTGACATGGAGTTTTCACTTTTTTTGAGCCGACGTGCGCCGACAGGAGGCATTTCATGCCCTACCATCCACTAGGGCAGTGGTGGCCAACCCGTCGCTCTTGAGCCTCATGCGGCTCTCCCCCTTGTAAAGTGTGGCTCCTGCTCCCACTGCTGCCCGCCGCCCACCGTCCGTCCCAGTCCCCCCTGCTGCCGGTTCCCTGAATCCCTTCTCCTTCTGAGGGGAGGAGAGTGTGCATCGTGCATCTCTCCTACCCCTTACTGTGCATCCTTGTGACTGGGCCGTCTGCCAATTAGAGCTCGCGGGCCAGCAGCCAATCAGGAGTCGGCCAGCGAGCTTTGATTGGTGGATGGCCCAGTAACAGGGAAGTGAGGGGGAAGGAGATGCGCAGTGTGCTGTGCTCTCCTACCCTCAGTGACATCACAGGACTGCAGGGGGACACCAGACTGTCCTCTCCCCGCCCGGCAGCAGCAGCAACAACGGTGAGTGCTGCTGCTGGGAAATTTGCACTGTGGGGGCATAGCAGTGTGTGGCACTGTGGGGACATAGCAGTTTGTGGCACTGTGGGGGCATAGCAGTTTGTGGCACTTTGGGAGCATACCATCTTTTTGGCACTGTGGGGGCATACCAGCTTTCTGGCACCATAGGAGCATACCTGGCACCGTGTGGGGGGCATATGTGTATCTGGCACTATTGGGGGCATATGTATATATGGCACTGCACTATTGGAGGCATATTTGTATCACACCCACCCAACGGGTCAAAATAGACTACGCCCCTTTTTTTGGCGCATGCGCCATCGGCGCGTGCATGATGTCGGCTCTTTAGCTTGACTACCGATATTTTTCGGCTCTTTACCTCTGACCTGCACTAGGGAGTGGTGGGAGAATAACCTGCACTAGGGAGTGACCTCTGACCTGCACTAGGGAGTGGTGGGAGAATAAAATAGTGTGCTGAGCGTAGTGAGGAACCGTGCCCAAAGCAAGCCATGCGAGGGGATGCAGGTGGTATGTTTCATTGTCCATGTCAACTGTGTTGACATTCGGGTAAAAAAAGTGAAAAACCACATGTTAAACTTTTCACTGTCGACCTTCCCCATGTCAACATAATGCTTGTGTCAAGCTAATGAGCCTATCGACCTAACACATGTTGACCTTCCTGCATGTTGACCTTCAGTCATGTTGACCTAGTGGTGTAGACCTAGTTGGTGTCTATCCAAAGATCCATATCTCCTCCATGATTTGTTACCTTTTCTCAGTGTTAATTTCTGATATATCAAGTGGTCTAAAAATAAATTTTCTCCAATTAAAAAAATGATTACAGTTTATGTATGCATTATTGTGTTATCTTCTCCCCTTCATATAAGCTAACACAGAATGCAATTATAGAGACTTTGATATGCAACAACCCATATACAGAAAAAATCTACAGAATCATATGGAAATGACCCAGTACTTTTGCATTAATTGTCTTTACTGGGGGAAAATTATAAGGTTCAGTGCATGTTATTTCTTAGCTTCTCTCTTTTCTGAGAAACAGATATTGCCTCTCACCCCGTAAATGGTCATTTTAATTTTCTTACATTGTCTGTAATAAAAATTGACGTTAAAAGATGCCTGCGGCAGTGTAATGAGAAAATGAAATTAGTTTTTCAGTTGGCTGATCAAAAGCATTTTGCACATAATAAACAGATTATTTTACTATTTTGTTTGCAACATAATAAATGATCGAAAAGAGGGCAAACAGGAATATTTGTCCAAAAAAGCAATAAAAAAGAAACATTAAGGAAAATTATAGTTTGAATGTAACCTTGATTTTAAATGAGATACCATCTAAATGGAGAAAAAATATGAATATAGAAATACATTTTAATATTGAGTGTGCAGTTCTGAGTAATAGATTTTATAAACTTCACATAAGAGAAAGATGAATAAAAATGTGGCATTAGAATGTAGATACTATGGGTCACTAACAACTTGTAAAATATGTCTGTATCAATTATCTTATTATGTATTTACAGTATTAACAGTTTCTTATATAGCGCCTACATATTACGCAGCGCTTTACAAAGCATAGCAAAGCAAAAACACATAACGAATTACAGTACAAGACAGTTTAGGACAAGTACATGGTTAATATGGATAGTTGCATCAGGGGACAGGACACTGCAGCAATCATCACGGTGGCAGTGGTTTATATATTCTAAGAAAGGCACATGAGGAGAGAGGGCCCTGCTCGTGAGAGCTTACATTCTAAAGGGGAGGGTTAGACAGACAGGGGTGACACAGAAGGGAAAGAAGTGAGCATTAACGGGTTAGGATGAGAGATGGTGGGAAGAGGTCAGCTTAGTCTTTGATATTTTGGGTGACATTTAATGGGATGAGATTTTCAGAAGGTGAGAGATTTGGTGAGAAATCTCCAGTTTTTTTAAAGCGGCAATCATTTACACTGCAAAACCAGTTTGATTTTGCAGTGTAAATGATTGCCGCTTTAAAAAAATTGGAGATTTCTCACCAAATCTCTCACTTTCTGAAAGTCTCATCCTATTAAATCTCACCCTTTAAGTCTAAAAAAGCGCTGGGTCATCCAAGAGTAGACAGCAGAGAGACAGTAGGAGATATGAGTGAGGATAGAGGGAGAGAGATCAGGAGAGGAGATGTAGATTTCAGTGTTATCAGCATGTGATAGTGGAAGTTGAGTGAGCAAATAAGGTCACCCAGAGAGGATGAATAGCGATAGAGAAGAAGAGGCCAAGAATAAAAATTTGGGGGACACATACTATCAATGGAAGAGCAGGACAGGTGAAGTCATTAGAGGTACAGCTGGGCATTTTCAAAACTGGCAGTGCAAATACAAGCATTAACAGTGATAGTAAAAGTTGTTTGTAGATATTAAAAATGATGATATTATGGTTGAATAGCCAGATTAAGCAGCCAGGAGTAGTATGATGTGAGAATGAATTGAACTCACTCAAAGCAGTCTTAGGTTTTCTCAGTTGTTGTTTCTGTCCTTCTGTTTCAGTTCAGAGTAATGGGCCCCATACATCAGCAATCACAATTTATGGATTTTCAGATATAGGGATATTTTGGCCAAATAAATGGATTTTACAATCTATCTGACTTGCCCACACATTACAGATTTATTTCAGTGATCGGCAGATTTTTCCATCTAAAGATTGCATCTTCATATCTGGAAATTGCCCAATCGATTGCTGTTCATAATGTAAATAGATGAAGAAGACGAATTGGGAATGCCCACACATATAAAAAAGATCTGCAGATAATACCAGATTATTAAACATGTTTAAAAACCTGATTAAGCAATCGATTGGCGATTTTGATTGGGATTGCCAAAAAGGGAAGCCCACACATCTAAAAATAATTGTGGAAATCATCTCCATATCTGAAAATTGTCACAATTAATTGCTGATGTATGGGGCCCTTAATGCCAGTATAACGCTACAGTTATATTTAAATGATGCCGCACTTTAAAAATGATGCACTTCAAAACTATTATGCACACAGCTAAACCATGCACACAGCCTATACGGCCCACAGCCTATGTAGTGATCTTTAAATGCATGTGCACTCGATTATTGGACTCTTCCCACCCAATCCCAACCCCCCTACTACAATGAATGGTAATAATGGTAAATCTTATTATTTATCTACCAGCAACACAAACACACACACACACATCTACAAATACATACACAAGTAAACAGCCACATATACATACAAATAATTGGGTTTAAGATATCTGGACTGTCAGGGACTATGTACAGCATGGGTCCTCAAACTGCGGCCCTCCAGATGTTGTGAAACTACAAATCCCAGCATGCCTTGCCACAGTTTTGCTATAAGGGAGTGTTAAAACTGTGGCAAGGCATACTGGGATTTGTAGTTGCACAACATCTGGAGGGCCGCAGTTTGAGGACCCATGATGTACAGTATCGGCGGTTTCACACTATCTGGTTCATGCTGGACAACAAAATGTCGGAAATGCAAAAGCCGTGCCAGGTTTTTAAATCATAGTGAAAGCTTATAGGTCCTTTCACATGGGCCAACCGTGGCACTGCCGCTGGGTAGCAGCCGGATCTATCCTGACATATCAGAGTGTGCAAAGCGAGATGGGATATATTGTGGCCATAATCACTGTGGGCAAATACACGATTTTTCAGGGGGGGTTTCCTTCTATTCTTGCACGTGTGTTCCACATACTTGCCTACTATCTCAGAATTGCTGTGAAGCTTCCAAAAACCGTGCAGTGCTCCCTATGAGTCTCCCGGATTTGGGCATGTAAAATGTGTGGGCCGGTTGGCTGATCATTCAATTCATGCTGCATTAGGTTATCACAACCATAGCCCCTGCTGTACAATGCTGGTATTCTGTACATTGCATATAAAAGGTGGGTGTGGTTATGATGATGCATTTATGATGCCTCTGTCTCTGGCCTGCTACATCGCGTCACACGCCCTTTCTGCCCACTAGACCAAGCCATGCTGTACTGACCCGGCTGCCCCCTCCCGAAGCCAGAAAGTCAGCAACTATGCATATTCCAGAATTGTCGGGAGGCGCCTGAAAACCATGTTTTTCTGCCCACTTACTACTGATCCGTAAATCAATCGGCCATCAGATATTATGGGAGAAAAACAACAACACATGACCCATTGGGGTGGTAGGGGGGGTTCTGGGTACTCCGAAAACTGCCATGAATGCTTGAGTGCCCAGTTACAAATAAACAGTTTAAAATATTTAAATGAAATAAACATTTAAAATTAAAAAAGTATTTAAACCCCCCCAAAAATATTGTAAAAATATATTTTTTTTAGGTATTGTGAGACATTTTTTGAATAATTTCTGAATGGAAAATTGAGAAGTCTTCATACATTACATTAATGGCTGATCTTAAAGTAACTCTTAAGTTTATGGTCACTAATTCTCCCTGCCTGTGCAAGTGATGCTTGATGATGGCAGTGAGTGATAAACTCAAACTATTCTTATTGGGCGGTATTCAATGTGAATACCGGCGACGTGCAGCGAATCCTGTTTAGGATTCGCTGCACATTCGCCACTGGTCGCCGCGTTCCAGAGCTTTGCCGGCTCCGGTATTCAACGAGTCAGGGGCTCGCTGCCCCTGACCGGCGAATTCGAGCTCCTGCGGCGGACGCCGCAGGGAGCCTGAGGACGGCGGCAGGCAGGGAGATGGAAGTCTCCCTGCCTGCCCCAGAACGTTTGTGAGGGGGAGGTGGGCTCCCCGGGTGCCAGGCAGCACAGGCTGCCCCCCGGGGGTGCCAGCAGGGGAAAGGGTATATTCACTACACCCGATCATGAATATGTAATGATCGGGTGAAGTGAATATATGAATATCTAATGAGCGGCTCGGCTCCGGCCCCCTGCTGGCTGGTCTGTGTAAAAAAAAAAAAAAAAAAATTAAATATATATTCATGTGCTTACAGCACATGAATACAAATAACATGCCCCTCCTCGGAATAAAATTCCAGATTTTTTGACACCAATTGTAAAAAACAAAACACTTTATTTTAAAAGTTCACCTTCCACTTCACCATAAAAAGATAGCGATTGCTACTCAGTGAATCATGGCGAAAAAAACCTTGAAATGTATTCGCCATCTGGTCATTGAATAGGGTGATTCACCGTTATACTCAGAAATTCGCCGTACAGCACAAAATCGCCATAAAAACCTGGCGAATCAGCCTCATTGAATACCGCCCATTGTCTCCAGTTCACCTAATGGCAGCATGAACAAAACACAATGGGGTCAATTCAGAACTCATTTGCAGTGGGCTTTGCTCAGTTAAACCGCTGCCCCACAACAGTGAAATCCCACCTTGTGAATTGATGTGATTGCTGTGGGATTTATTTGCAGCTGTGCACATATGTCCGAAACCCATCATAATAGGCTCAACATCTAATCATTTTTGCACTAGAGTAGCCAGAGACTTACTCGGCGGTGCAATGGAAAAAGGCATAACCAGCCTGGAGCAGATCACACACCCTCCCCCAAAACACTCTGTCAGGCCCGCATTTTCCCATACACTCCCTGTTAGGGTCGCCAATCCTGGGATTGGCAGGATTCCAGGATTGGGCCCCAAAATGTGCGGGATTTAGATTCCGGGATTGGAGTATCCAATCCTGGGACTTCCGCATAGGACTGCGCATGCGTAGTCTAATTCCGGGCAGTGTCTGAGCACCCGCTCAGATGCTGCCCGGCTGCTCCCAACCCAGCATGCAGCCTGCTCAGCATGACAGTAAAATGACACAGGCCGCACTGTCGCACATTGCCACAGTTGACCTCACCTCCCAGCCAGTCCGCCTGCATGCTCTACTGCCTCATTCCCAGAGGCACCAAGCATCCCTGCTGTCGGCCCCACTGCCGGCAACCTGACAATGTAAGTAAATGTACCCACTTACTACATTTACTTATGTGTGGGGGCACATTTTTTAAATTAGGAATACCAAATCCGTGATCCCTAGAATCCTGGGATTGAGCATTTTTCAATACCAGACACTGGGATTGAAAGAATGCACTGTGATTGGCATTCCTACTCCTAGTGTTTTTCTAGACACGACTGCATTTTTCTTAGCACTCCCACTAAACATCCGGTTTCTACCCCCAGACGCCTACTTCCTGTCAATTACCTTCCGAACAGCTAGTGAATAGAAAAAGTAGGAGGATTCATAGCAGGACAGCCTCGCGCATGTCTACTATCAGAATCAGAATCAACTTTATTGGCCATGTATGCTTGCGCACACTAAGAATTTTTTGTGGATTTACAGTGCAGAATCAAGCAGGGATGAAGGTGGGGGGGTGAAGGTATTTCATACATTACATTAAGACATTGCATGTGGGGAACACATACCCGCCGAGCTGCACAGCGCCTATGCAGCCATCAGCGGCGCCACTGGTCACTGCAACAGCCAGGAAGGTAACATTAAGTACAGTTATCACATAGGGAGCACATACCCGCCAAGCTGAACAGCGTCTAGGCAGCCATCAGCTACGCCACTGGTCGCTGAAACAGCCAGGTAGGTAACAATACAAGCAGAGAGACAGTACAGTTATCACACATGGAACATATTTGGCTGAGCTGCACAGCTCCTAGGCAGCCATCAGCAGCGCCATCTTGATCATGCTGCTCAAAGGCAGCAGTAATAATATTATTTTCATGGCAACTGAAGCATGAGTTTGACCGGATGCAGCACTTTTCTTCCAAAGCTGGCACACCCTGCCAGCTTGTTGTTCAAAGGGTGTGCAACTAGTGATGGTACAGCATACAGGCTTTGCAAACAGTGGTTACGGAGGTACATGGTACAAATCATTGTAAAGAGACAGTAAACAAAGAAAATACATAGCTTTCATCAGCTTAGAGGCTGAGAGAGATGGTAATTGGTGAAAAATAAAATGATGCCATGTGCGGGTGTAAGTCCAAATCCAGTCCAAACTCCAGTCAAACTCATGCTTCAGTTGCCATGCTTACGATGCAGGCTAAGAGCAGGCAAGCCTTTAAAGCAGGCTTGCAAACATTTCCAATATTAAAGGAAAGTTTGGGTCAGCTGGTACAGGGGGAGGGGCTGGTGTTTGCACAAATTCCTCAACAGGCTAATTAGTGGAAGGGGGACGTTGCAGGCTCCAAGTAACAAAACAATTCACAATGCAGACTGTTCTCTAAATGAAAAGCATCAGATGTTCAAAATGGGATTCATGTACCTGTAAAATAGGAGATGAGATGGTTTTAGAACTTCTCTCCAGTCAAACTCATGCTTCAGTTGCCATGCTTACGATGCAGGCTAAGAGCAGGCAAGCCTATGGGTCATAACCAAGCGCAATGTATCCATAAGAGGCCGACACAGCCTTGCGATCAGGCCTGCATGACTCCCAATGTCTACACCAAGGCCCAGTTTACACTTCAGGATAGGCAGAGAAAGAGTTCAGTGAATTAAACTCACAAGAGTCATCCTGTGAAATTAGAAAACAGAGATACAGCAAAATATGTTGTTCAATAACATTAGTATTTATTTTCTATGCTGCATTGTTAATAATACAAATATAGGGCCACATGTAATAGTTCAGCGGGCATGTGGGATGCCGGCCGGGATTCCGGCTGAACTCTGAGGATTTCTTAATGGCTCAATCATTTACAAGGCAAAACCATGCCTTGTAAATGATGGCCCCTTTAAAAAACCCTCCAAGATCAGTCGGCGTCCCACACTGCTGCTGAACTCTGAGGCTATTTTATTTGGCCAATAATGCTGAATATTAAACATAAATCTTTATCATCTTACTGTCTATTGTGATTTTCAAAATCCCACTTAGACATACAGTAAGGGTAAAATGTGCAGTAGACAAAAAAATACCCAAATCTTAGCCAACTTTGCAGGTGCATAGAGAAGCACCACACCAGCTTTGTCAAGGAACTTGAACCAAAAAGTACATTCTGTAGCACATCAAATGCTTATGTAGGAATGGCCATTAAAATGTTAACCAATGACAGTCAGTGATTTTAAACAATTGTGGAAAAACAGTTATTGTATAACCACCAATGCACATGTTTAGATTGTGGACACCATAGGATCTTGCTACTGTTGTTCATTGAACATCCATTTATTCAAAATTATCTGCCATTTGTATCAGACCATCAGTAGCTGTTAACTATCCATGATCAATGTACATTCCTAATTATTTTGTTCCCACTATGCATCTGATTCTTGTTCACTCGCAAAAGCAAATACTTTCTCAAATACTAATGGACAATTTCATGTGCACTGCAGGTGGGGTAGATATAACATGTGCAGAGAGAGTTAGATTTGGACAAGAGCCATGAGCTAAGGTACATAGATATACCTTACGGTTTCTCCTGAAATGACCCACACCAAAAAGGTTATATTAATTTAATATACAGTATATTACAGTTAGCACATGTGAAACATGAAACGTGACGATTGGTTTTGTAACCAGTAGCTACCCTCCAGAAAGGGATATGTTCTGTTCATCTAGTCACTATTATAAGTATAAGACTCTTTAGTCAAGAAGAATTCAAGATAAAAAAATAAATGCAAATGATCAATTTTATGCTGTATGTTCAATATCACATAGAATCATAAAAAAAAATCCTATTACAAAAACATATATCGTATGATGACAAATATAACAGCATTGAACAGTTGTCCTTACGAGATTAAATTGTTTAAGCTCTTTTATGATCTGGTGGAAATCCATGACCCTGTACATGCAGTGACCAGGTTTTAAATCAGAACTTAGGGAACCTAGGCTGAATACTGTATCTTTCCTTACCCTACTATTACACTATAGTGTATTTTAATTGTCCTGTGTATCTTGATCATGCTGTGGGTACAGTAATATGATTCTGTTAGCTCTTGAAGATAGGTTGCCTACAGTGCTGCTCTGCGGTCTCCAAAAATTTCCATACACATTGGTACTTTTTGAATGATAATGAAATTCAAAATTGGTTGTTCTCACTTCCCTTATCTATATGTGTGTTTTTCCTACAGAGCCTATGGAGGTATGCAATACCGGATCACAATTACTGGTCCGTCTTGGCAGCCATGATCCTGGCCAATTTAATGTCCCACCTGCCGATTGTCAAAAAGGGGGCGCGGTCATGAGACACAGCTGTGGTTGTGAGCTTGACAATCCACGGCCGTTCTCAGCAGAATGGGCCCAACAGCTTTTAAAGTTGGCTCGTTCTGCAGAGATGCTTTTTCAATGCTGTCATGAAAGACAGCATTAAATAGGCACCTGCTGCTATTTCCTTCGTTGGAAATAGAGACAGAGGAGTTCTATTTCACATAGGATGTTGCTATTGACAACCAATCAGAATCTATTTCTTCTTGGATTTAGCACCTTCTAGAATATAATATCTGATATATTGGCCACAGCAACATCCCATGTGAAACAGTTAGTAAAGTCTTAGTAAAGTGAGAGAGCAACAATCAGTTTGTACTATAAATGTGTGCACTAAGGTGCATAGTGGCGCATTTGTGTATTTCATTGGAAATCTAGCAGCTGTCTTGGTGCCTTCCAAAGGGTATATACAGTTGTACTCATAAGTTTACATGCCCTAGAAGAATTTGTGATTTTCTGACCATTTGTCAGAGAATATGAATGATAACTCACAAAGTTTTCTTTCACTCATAGTTAGTGGTTGGGTGAAGATAATTATAATTGTTAGTTTCTACACATGGCAGATTAGAGTGGCAGATAAAGAGTGTTTACTCTTTTTAAATCATAATGACAACAGAAACTACCCATATGACTCAAAAGTTTACATACCTTGGAGATTTTGGCCTCATAACATGCACACAAGTTGACACAAACGGGTTTGAATGGGTGTGGTATAGGGGTCCGACAGTAGGGATCCAGACAGTCATTATCCCGATGTCGGTATCCTGACTGGCCAGACCCAGACAGGCAAGCGCAACAAACCGCTTGTGGGCTCGCTGCGCTCGCCACGCTGCAGGCACGGTGGCTGGCTACGCAATCCACCTATTCTATTCTCCCTCTATTGGGGTTGTGGACCCCCACGAGGGAAAATAGCCGACGGCTGTCGGGAACCCGGCTTTTGTTGTTTTGACAGTCAGGATCCCGACGTCGGGTGAATGTCTGTCGGGATCCCAACTGTCGGGACCCCGTCCGGCACCCGTTTGAATGGCTACTAAAGGTAACCATCCTCACCTGTGATCGGTGTGAAAAGGTAATTGAACTGTATAAAACAGGAAAGGGATATAAAAAGATATCCAAGCAATTGAGAATGCTAATCAGCAGTGTTCAAACTCTAATTAAGATGTGGAAAATGAGGGATTCTGTGGAAACCAAATCACGGTCAGGTAGACCAACAAAAAATCCACAAATAATTTCAGCTGAAATACAGGACTCTCTGAAAAAAAGCCCGGAAGTCCAGTGGTCGCTAGGCGATGGGATGACCCGGCAGACCGCTGACGTCACTTCCAATTGCCTTCCAACGGCAGGACATGCGTAAGGTGGGGATATTCTGGTTTTCCTATACTTATAGAGGTATGTGTCACTTGCTTTAATTGTTCACCATGCACCTGATGACGAGACTTATCATCTCGAAACGATGTGTTAATAATTAGATTTTGCCCACCATCTGTACCCAGTCCTTGGAGTGCCATGTCGGAAACTTCTGCCCATACAGGGAGTTCGTTTTCCTCTTACATTGATTTTACAAAGGCACGCAGGCAGCTGAACATTTGACTGGAGTGCTGGTTCCACCAGCATATATATATTAGTAGGGAGAGAGAGAGAGCGAAAGAAACAGTATGGTCCGACACACCCATGGAAAAAAATCAGTTCTCATCGGGTGCCCGCACAATACGGCAGCATTAGGTAGACGAAAAAGATGCAGCACTCCAGCGTAAATGTCAAGATAATCTTTAGTGAGAATGTATCAGGCTCTGATGACATCTGTGTTGAAACGTTGCTGTATTTTTTTATATATTCTCACTAAAGATTATCTTGAAATTTATGCTGGAGTGCTGCATCTTTTTCGTCTATATATATATACACAGTATATATATCTATATATACATACATACACAGTCACATACACACCTTATAGAATATACTATATATTTTTTTATTATTGTAGGAAAACTCTTTATCTACATCTAAATTTATACATTTAACCCTTTTTATTGATGTTAAATAGATTTAAGAGTATACTATTATACTTTAGCACATATACCTAAATTCAAAGATCATTCTGAAACATAATATAGGTCATCATTTGAAAAATAAATTAAGATAAAGTTAAAAGCATTACTTGTTAGTAATGTACTGTACACAGTGGCGTAACTATATATTTTGCGCCCCCCCGCCAAAAAATGTCGGCGCCCCCCCCATACTCTTACCTGACGGTCACTGTCCCGTCCAGTCTCCCTCAGTCACCGCTGCGCTGCTGCCCGGCCGCATCTGCCTCACTGTCCCGTCACTCGCTCCCGGCGCCGGCTCCTGCTGATAATGAAAAGTGACTCTTAGAAAATGGCTGCCAAAACTGTCTGCAATACGGGGGCAGCCATTTTCTAAGTGTCACTTTTCATTATCAGCAGGAGCCGGCGCCGGGAGCGAGTGACGGGACAGTGACCGCAGATGCGGCCGGGCAGCAGCGCAGCGAGTAACTATAGCACCGCAGCCCCCCAGGCGCCCATAGTTACTCTGCGCCTCCCCGCCATGGCAGGGGCTGCGGAGGCTTAGTTACGCCACTGACTGTACAGTATATATATTTTTGCTATTATCTGCTATAATGTTTCTTCTGCATGGTTTTATTCTACGGAAGGAATATTGAATACCCAGTGAAAGAAAAATAGAAGAGGAAATATAGTATGGGCTGGTTATATGAGTCATGTCATGAGTCGGTTATAATGCATTAAGGCCAATTAACATTTAAGTTGGTGGCAATTTAAGTTGCTGATATAACCTTTTCAGTTTCATATATGTGTTATAGTATTAATACATTTAATTATTTACTAACAGTTTCTTATATAGCGATCACATATTCTGCAGCGCTTTACAGATAATATTTGAAAAATCCCATCAGTCCCTGCCCCAGTGGAGCTTACAATCTATATTCCCTACCACTTGTACACGCACACTCATTCATTCTATGGTTAATTTTTGTTAGGAGCCAAATAACCTACCAGTATATTTTTGTAATTTGGGAGGAAACTGGAGAACCCGGAGGAAACCCACGCAAGCACGGGGAGAATATACAAACTCCGCACAGTTAGGGTTATGGCGGGAATGGAACCCATGACCTCAGTGCTGTGAGGCAGTAATGCTAACCATTACACCATTTTTTTAACAAATATCAACATGTTGTAGAATTGGTAAAGATAATAGGTGGCTTCTCTGGAATTTGCAATTGCGCCACTTTTATAAGATCCCTTTGTGTTGAATAAGGGGTTAATGAAACAATAAAAAAATGCACTGATGGAATACTTATGTTCTATTTTTTCTTCCTCGTTGCTATATTCTTCCATCTGGCCTATTGTTTTTTGTGCTCCTTTGCTCTTGGGCAACTTCTGTTTTCTGTAAATTTCATATTGAATTGCCGCTTCCTCCTCCCATAGCTACTTTATAAAAACTTTATTCTTTACTATCTCTTCATTATTTACATTCACACACAATAGCATAGGAGGCTGTCGACATGCTATATTAAAGCATTTAATTATGTTCAGTCCATGTTCAGTGAGCATATTGTCACATGCAGTTGACCGATGTCCAGTTTCTATTGTGTGTTATGCATCTGGCCAGCAGCACAGAGTCCCTAGTAATTATGTCTGAATGTTAGCAATTATGCAAATTTTTATCAAAATTAAAACAGTTGACATGAATAATTTCATGGATGGGGATAACAACAGCCATTCATATTCAAAATTAGGAATGTGGCTTATAGAAATACTATACTTTTTTTTAACCTAAAAGTATAGAAAAAATAAGCTAATACTTAATTTAAAAAATTCCTTAAAAAATAAATTCCAAATTTAGATTAAACATTAACAGAATAGAAACACAAAAAAATGCTGTCTCTGTTTTTTTAGTAGTTATTTATTTATAACTAGAACTGGCATATATTCCATGACTAACTTATGTAATTCCATTATTATTTAATATCCAACAGATGTCGGTGAAGGTTAGGAATTACATTGCATGCTTTTTAATGTGACATTAGAATGTATACTACATTGTATGCAAAGGTCATTTTGGGGAAAAGGTGTGATAGAATCGAAATGCCCCCTCCCCCCCCCCCCCCAAGAAAAAAAAATTGTAGTGCATTTATATTTTGTAGAATTTTTTATACATGTTAGAATACATTTAGCAACAAAACCAATGTGTTCATATTTATACATGCCTAATTCTCTAAATAAGAAAAAAAAAATTATATGCTGAAATTCCGTAATGTTTGTGCTTAGAATGGACATTATAAACAAATGTTTGAGTTTATTTATTTTAAATTATGATACCGATTTCTTTCACATAAATCTTATGGCCTTTAAACCATTTTAAATGAACTGCATTAATGTAATCTAATCTAGAAACTGCACACACATTTCAGTTTGAATTATCTTGAATCTATGATCCATTTTATTACTTGCAAAGCACTTTCTACATTTATGGTAATGGCTAAACCTTGTTCTGTTATTTAATTCCCATTTCAGACAGGATGTTATTTAAAATAAAACATTTTTTGAGTAGTAAAATACAAATAAAGGAAAAGTCACTGCGCAGGAAGGCCTTGAACAAAGCAAACATTAGGGATTTTTATTACATTAATGAATGATAAAGAAGGGGATTGACATTTACAGTTGATGAAACTTTACGTTGGAAAGCTAGGGGAAAAAATAAATTGATCTTGAATCATATACTGTCTACAAAAAATTGTTAACCTAGCTGATACGCATACCTGCTACCTTCAAATTGACTTTTCTAAAGGACATGGAGTGTTTCATTTATTTTATTTTTTTTAAGAAAGAGCTGTGTGGATTTAAATTGGCGCAGGTGTGTGCATAAAACCTCCTGCGTGTGTACAATTTTTATATGTGTATGCAATGTGAATATGAATGAACCCTTTCATTTTCTGTTTACTTAGAAATACTACTGGTTCACACAGTGCAAAATGCAGGTCATTAACATTTACAGATAGTCTGAAAAATCACAAATTGCAATTAACATGCAGTGAAGTAAAGAGATAGATAGATTTGATAGATAGATAGATAGATAGATAGGAGTTATTACTGCTTTTTTATTGGCTTAAAGTAGAGATTTGCAAATGCATTCCCAAAGGCACCCAAATGGTCCATGGTTTAGCACAGATGGTCCAATAAAATTGACTGAAGTACCACGGTAAAATTGTTAGCATTACCGCCTCCTGGGTTTGTTTCCTGCCATGGCCCTAATTGTGCAGAGTTTGTATATTCTCAACGTGCTTGCGTGGGTTTACGCCGAGCAATTTAGTTTCCTTCCACAATTTCAAAATATACTGGTAGGTTAATTGACTCCCAACAAAATTAACCCTAGAATGAATGTGTATGTGTGTGTAGATGTGGTAGAGAAGATAGATTATAAGCTCCACTGGGCAGTGGTGGATCTAGACTTCTCTTCTAGGGGGGGGCGGTTTACTGTTTAAACTTGACCCTCCCCCTCCAGTCATGACTCCTCCCTTTCACATTCCTGACTCCTCCCATTGTAAGACTGCCCCCCTCAAGTAATAATAATAATAATAATAATAATAATAATAATAAAAAAAACCACAATAATAAATGTAAAAGAAAAAACCCTGCATGGAGGGTCTGCATTGCACACATATACATAGCACAACACAAACACACATGTACATTTCACATCACACACAGCTCACCTGAAATACATACATAGTATATCACACATACAAACACACTGTATGTGCAGCCGGACGCACCAGCAGCCGGACAGTGCACACACAAGGGAGCTCCAGGCTGTGGCTGCTCCTGCTCATCAGGCGACTTCATCCTGAAACCGGGCACACACCCACCATGTGCCCGCCGAGCAGTGCTGCAGACACAGCCCACCCCACACTGTATGTGAGAAATCAGGGTGGCAAACCACCTAATTCACAGCCCACCAGCCAATAGGATGACAGGATGGGGAGAGAAAGCCCCACTATATAATATTTTGGGTGAGAGAGGCGGCGTCATCATCTCCCCATCATTACTTAGTAGGTGCGAGTGCAGATGTGGCAGGTGGCAGTGAGGAGTATACCCCCCACAGTGATTCCACTGGCCTAGGGGGGGCGACCGCCCCATTCGCCCCCCCCCCCTTAAATCCGCCCCTGCCCCTGGGGCAGGGACTGATGTGAATGTTCAAATATTCTCTCTGTAAAGCGCTGCGGAATATGTGGCCACTATATAAAGAACTGTTAATAAATAAAACTATTGCCAAACATGGATATACTGTACTAAAAACTGGGCCATCAGTGTGCTAATATCATCTACAGTATTGGTTGGTTTTAAGTGATGTAACTAAAAGTCCTGGGAGCTGTACAGTAAATGGATTTCTATTATCATTGACAAACCATGTCACCCGTTTCATCAACAAACATATCCATTCTGCATATATTTCTTGATGATCTCTTCATTGTTATCAAGTTATTAGTAAAGGAACATTGAATATTCTGCTGGGGACCTCTAGGTATTGGAAAATCTGTGATGCTTATGGCAGCAAAATTTCTGGGGAAATTGTCCAAATACAGGCAACTCACAGCCATTGCTTTTAATTTACTACCTACCCACTTACACTCCCGTGTCCAAGACTTCTCTCGCACTGCCCCCATGCACTGGAACAACCTCCCGCTACCCACCAGGCTTTCTGATTCCCTTACCTCCTTCAAGCGCTCCCTCAAAACCCACTTCTTCCGACAAGCCTATCCCTCCTCCTCCTAACCTCTTTCACTCCTCTTATCCTGCCTACCCTACCCCTCCATCCATTTCCATCCGTTCCTACTTATGCTATTGTTTTTCGTTCATTCACCCACCTCCTTTTAGTCTGTAACTCTTATGAGTAGGGCCCTCCTTCCTCACGTACTCACCCTACCTCTTTACCTCACCAGTGCTCCTGCCCTGTTCTTCCCTTCCTCTACTTCATCTTCAGTCTCCTCGACAATTTCGACACCTACTTCAGAACTGATGCTGATTTTAGTTCTACCAGCTATACCCTATTTATGCTGTATTTT
Organism: Crinia signifera; assembly: GCF_055691185.1. NCBI lineage: Eukaryota > Metazoa > Chordata > Amphibia > Anura > Myobatrachidae > Crinia > Crinia signifera. The sequence continues at coordinate 17,841,219 of NC_139227.1, forward strand.
ATCAACACACCCTGTACGTTACCTTGTAATTTGTTTTTTTGTTTGCTATGTACAGCGCTGCGGACACTTTGTGGCGCCTTATAAACAAACTACTACTACTACTACTACTACATATGTGTGTACTACAGTATTTTGTATTGTCCAGAGCAAGATAATAGGAAACACCAGTAAAAGAAGTGTTATAGACACTAGAGATGTGTGAAGACTCCTGTGATTTGGTTCTAAATCATAACATTGTTCTGGTTTTGCCAAAAACCACCCCAAGTGTTTGGTTTCATGATATTTTTTCCACAGTATTAACATCAACAACATTAATTTTCAGTTATTTCCAGTGTGAAATTGCAACTGAAATCACAAGGAGGGGACTAACATGCAATTCTAATACAGTATATGCAAGATTAAATTTTTAGATCAGAGATCTGAACTTGGTGAGATGACTGAACCTGGGACTCAGTTCAACTCGAAACCCCCAAAGTGATCCTTAGCCAGGACTTGGCTCAACTTGAAAGCCCAAAGTTCAGTTATGATCCAAGCTGGTCATCTCTACTACACCTACCAGTCATATAGACTTACAGTAAGCAGGAGCTTGGATTTATTGTAGTCCACAGGATTTGCTTCGCTATACTCACAGTTACACAGAGAAGTAGTGTAGATGGAGAAGAACAGAAGATCATGTGTGCAGGCAGATACAGTAGTTCGGGATATCTCAGTATACCCCATGGAGCTGATAAATACACATCTGTGTTGTACTATGGCACTCAAATACAGGGGTAATTTGGGACTGCACATGCATAGGCTAATTAATGATAATTTTTATATGTCTTGAGTCCACATAACATAAAGAAGTCAAAACTATGCAAGCATACTGTTCTACTGCTACTCTCGCTAACTATTCAAATTCACAGTGATGCACCAGATGTTGAATACAGAATGTTCCTAGTAAACTTCACCAAATCAATACTAGTTCTATCCTCTCCGAACACAAGCAGATTTATACTTTGGTTTATTGTGAAGACATTTTTTATAATATATATGTACAGTTTAGGATGGAGTTTATGTATGGTCTGACATGGAAACTGATCATTTTGCAAATAACTATTGGCTTCAGATGTCTTGGAACTTTAACGCAATTGCATACCTAAAGCTTACACAATTTTTTTTAAGAACATTGACTAGTATTGTACATTAGAAATTGGATGACAGAATTGTATATGGCGCAATGAAGCCCCGATGTTATAGTTCCTGAAGTGTCACCCACACTTTCTACCATACAAACAAGCAAAAAAGAATTGGAACTAAAAAAAGGGAACGGTGTATACTTATAAAGACCAAGAAATATATAGTCCTTTGTGGTAATATGGTCTCTCTTTAGTGATGTTAATATCCAGTCGTGATGATCAGATCATCACGACTGGACATTAACAACACTAAAGAGAGACCATATTACCACAAAGTACGATATTCCTTAGTATTGTACACTAGTCATTAAGACTGCCATTGTATCCAGGAAAACTCATTCTAATAGACCAGATAAAAAAACCATTAGAAAAAGCAACCACTGCAAATCCCTGAAAATATATTATATGTGACATCCAGTCATATAGGGGGTTACTCAAATAAATAAATAAATATTTTGAGCAAAGCTCTGCAACTCTCATTTTGGTTGGCTGATATGGGTTAATAAACCCATGCAGCAATAATGAGGATTAGATGCTAAACTAAAAGGGTCAGCTCTTGTTGTCTTATCCTATGCTGAAAATGCTTAAAGTTAGGTATATAAAACAAAAAAAATGAAAATAAACTATAAATATTACATTTATTGATACAGTGTTACATTTAATTGTGTCTAGATTACTTTTTTAGGTAAAGTGGTAACATGGTAGTGTTATAAGCTGTACGAAATCATAAGATGACTGTGGTCTTGAAATGTGCAAAATCGCTTTATCATTGACATTACTGCTATTTTCATGTTTGGCATTTATAAAGTGTATATAAAGCACCAATCTCAGGCAACTATTTTTCTCGCCTGTAAATGCACTCTCAAAAAGTAGATTATCGATTTTGCACAACAGGATAAAATTAGGTAAACTCATTTAATAGTTTTTCCAAGAACATTCTTTATCTTCTCAGTTTTCCAGTTCCCCCTAAAAAACTGCCAAAATCTTGTCAACAAATTTGGATGATTTTCTGTAAAAGAGCACACAATTGCACAATTTTAGGTGGTTGGCATTATCACACAGAAAAATAGTGATTCACAAACTGGGTCCCATGGCTCCATGGGGTGCCTAAGGGAACTTGCAGAAGTGCCTGGTTGGTGGCCCAGGACAATTTCTAATTATATATAGTCAAAGTGGTAATGTTTTTACAAGCCAACATGTAATAGGCAAAAGCAGTGATTGTGGCTTTCAATAAAAAATGTGAACAACAAAGCTGTGTGGGTGGCGGGCGGCATTTCAATGAAACCAGAGAAAGGCCCAAAATGTGTTCATACACGACACAACAGAGCCACCATCTACAAGAAAGCAGAGCCAGGGATATAAACTAGCCTTCACAATCCAACTCACAGTTGGTGTTAATTTTTTATTTGTATGTAAGACAAATCATATATAAATATAAATGAATATAATTATTACTGCATGTCAGTATATATATTTTTCATTTCCAACCCTAATTAGAGAGATAGGAGAATGTCAATATTAGAGATGTGAGGGTTCTGATTTACTCTGATCTACTCTGATTTCAAAGCAGGAACTTATTGGCTATCCCAAATCACATGACAGTTGTTGACAGTTGATAGCCAATAAGATCATGCTTTGAAATCAGAATAAATCAGAACCTGGACATCTCTAGTTAATATACAAATGATTAATCTTCCCACATTATTAATTTTGTACATATATATTTGAGCCATTTAATGAATAGTTCTGTTTTTTTTTTTCTATTCTAGTTCCCTTACATATACCCGTTGTGCACCAATACATTAAGTTGAACAATTACTCTAATATCTATCACTGTTCTGGGTGGCATTAATTGGATCAGTAGTTTGAGAGTATGGTAATACTTGTAGTGCCATATTGGAAGATTCTAGGATTGCCTCCAGGTACTGTACATTGGATCTCTATTTAGAAATACATAAATTCATATGACCTAACCTAAGTGTTTAACATGTGGCATCAGATCACCAGGCTGGTGGCTTACTATATATTTGTCAATGTACAGAGGTATCCACATATATCTAGTCTCCTTTCACATTATACATCCCTTCTTGTCGGGCCATACCATGGCATGACTCGGTAGATACTGGAATATTTGCATGCACTTTTTTTGGTTAAAATGTATCTTATTCACAGAACTAATTAAAGGATGCACAAGCAACTTCTTTTGATTAAAATTATATGAAGCATGCCTATATTATGTGTAAGGCTTTGGTTGTATCTACAAACAAAATTCTATTGTATAGTGTATTTCCCTCTGTAGTATAGGCTAGAGCTTCTTCTACGGAGCCTAGTGCCCTAGCTCTAGTCATGGATATAAATATATGCTTACTATGCCAAATGCATCACACTGTACCCCCTCCATACACAAGCCCAACATATAGACTGACTGAATCAATAGTATCGGTCACTAATGAAGGAAATACCTAGAAAAATAGTATGAATTTAGTATTTAGTATCTACTGTACCTGGACCTTCTGTGTTCATTTGTAAAGGGACAAGGCATGCTGTCCTGACAGCTAAGTCTGTGCAAGCGAAGCAACCATCCAGAATGCAATGCCACCCAATTTCCCTATATGATCATGACTCACCCTATGAACATTTATCCTACATGAAAACTTCCTGTTGCTTGCCAGTTACCCATTCAACCACAAGAAGCAGGTAAGACACGTATGACTCAATTATTCATAATGTCTCAATCTTGCATGCATTTTGCTCACTACATGCACAGTGAAAAAAAGACAATCAGGCCAAAGGGCTGTTGAGATAATGTTACAGGTTGAGTATCCGGTATCCGGACATCCCTTATCCGAATTATTCCAAAAACTGTGGTTTTTGGAATCATTCGAATTTTTTTTTTTTTTTTTAACCCCCTAACCCTCTTTTCATACTTACCAAGTCCCCGGGCGTCCACAGCAGGCCTCCGGCATCTTCTCCAGGGTCTCCAGCGGTCCCAGGAATGCATTGCGCGAGTGTGCGCGCGCGCCGGTGACGTCACCGGTGCGCGCGCACACTCGCGCAATGCATTCCTGGGACCGCTGGAGACCAGGAGAAGATGCCGGACGCCTGCTGTGGACGCCCGGGGACTGCGCGGACGCCGAGGGACGCCCGGGGACCATCAGGAGACAGGTAAGTATGGCTGCAAAAAAATATTCCAAAAACCGGAAAATTCCCCTATCCGAAATGCTCGCGGTCCCGAGCATTTCGGATAGGGGATACTCAACCTGTATTATTAAGCTTTAGAATACCTAACCGCTTTAAAAAAATACACAAAAGTATTATCTAATGGTAAATACCAAAAGGGGCACAGGCAAAATCTGCAGGTTCTTAGCACTTAAACTGTAACCACAATGACTGATATTTGTAGCAATTATTTCCAGTAGTAGTCAGCATCCTAAATTCTTACAGCTTGATCCTATTAACTGACACAGAAAACATAAAATTACTCATTATGTAGAAGGTAAAAACACATGTTCTTATTTGCTAATTTGTACCCTACCAAATTTGACGGTGGACATTTTTGAAGTAGACAAATGCACGTCAAGGGAGGTGATCCAACCCAAATCACATATGGATTGTAGGACTGTGTGTTTTGGGGACACCATTGAGCCATTGTTCCTGTGGACTGCTGATATTAGATATATATGGGACCGCATCTTAACAACTCATTGTAGCTCCTCTTCGCTCTGTGACATTTGAACATACATTGCGAATCCTTGAAACATAGTCCACCCAATTGCTATCTTCTATATATATATATATATATATAACAAAACGCTTTACAGGGAATATTTGAACATTCACATCAGTCCCTGCCCCAGTGGAGTTTACAATCTATATACTCTAACACATTCATTCTAGGGTTAATTTTATTGGGGGCCAATTAACCTACCCAGTATATTTTTGAATTGTGGGAGGAAGTCGGAGTACTCGGAGTAAACCCACGCAAACACGGGGAGAACATACAAACTCTGCACAGTTAGAGCCATGGTGGGAATCAAATCCATGACCTCAGTGCTGTGAGGCTGTAATGCTAACCATTCCACCATCCGTGCTCTAACCTACTAAAACACAGGCAAGGGATATACAGTAGAAATGGGCAATGGACTTCACACAATCGAGACCTGAAAAGATGTCAGGCTTTGTATACATTTGTATATCGTTATTTGGGTACTTATATGTTAGTTGGGCGCCCACTATAGTTAGTACGCTCATTCCCCCATTATCCATGTTGGCATGGAGTTGATTTTATATAGTGTGGCGAGCACAGCGAGCCACCGAGCCCGAAGCATGGCGAGTCCCACTAGGGGATGCGGAAAACTATGCAAATAGCTTAGTGAGCGCCCAACTAATATATAAGTACCTTTAGTTGTATTCTAATGAGAGTATTTCTTGAGTATCACACTGTAAAAAAAAAAAAAAAAAAAACAGGCTTAGTGGCCATCTTAATTTAAAATCCACAAAAGTATATTTATTATTTTGACTGACCTATATATTACAATTCATTACGTTTATGTGTAACAAACCAATAGTTCAGACAAGCTAAACAGCGGTTTTCTCTATCCAACATCACTTTGACAAAATCACCAATCATCAGTTCTGCAAGAAATCATATTGAAGAACCTTTTTTTTTTTTGAAACTCTATACAATTTGTTCAGTTACAGATTCAAAATAAAATTCAACTCCCCAAAAAATAACATTCTTTTCTTTTACAGTATTTTATGGATACAATAAGCAGACTTTGAAAGCGCATTAGTTTAATCACAGTTGATGTGTGGAATATTACAGTGCTGATATCAAGACACACACTGTTGCAGCGGTTAGATGTGTTATTTTGTTCTGTCACTTCTAATTATGGGTTGCTTCTACTGGCTGGGACATGACACGTGAATCTATTATGTTCTGCTGGAATGTTTACTTTAACATTGAAATAAGGAAGATTTGCTTTTTTCTGGCAGAGAACGGAATGAGGATTCTGAAGAATTACCGTATGTCAACACAGCTGAAAAACAAACTCAATTTTGTACTATGCTGATGTACTGTACAGTACTACAATTGACTGAGTGTGATCTCATCTTACATATATGTTTATTTGATGTGGAACCTCATTTTAAAATATGAAATTGCATTTTAAACAATGTTATATTTCTAGTTTTCTACATTACTTGGCAGTATTTTACATTTTCTTTCGCTTATGATTTTTTTTTAAACATTATGAAGAGGTTTTTATGGTTGAAGATGCAGTATTCCTCTTCTTTTACCTCTACAGGAAAAACTATTTTTGTGAAGATAATTGTTGTTTGCTATTATTTTTTAAAAGCACATCATCACGGCACATCTGCCTGAATCCATAACTAAAATTAGGATTCTGGTTAGCTTTCCAGGGACAAGGCAGAACAATTGTCATCAAAAATGCAACCGAGCTAAAAAGGAAACCCTATAATTTACTAAAATAATTGACTGAATTGGGAGTTGAAAGTATGAATCCTGTTCATGGTGATCCTTTGCCCTTCGGTTGTTGGAGACTCGGGCATATTGCCATATGTTGTGTAACCTATACACTTGTTCTCATGTATATACAGGAAACACTAATTTTTTTACATGAAATGTCATCAGGTTGAACAAAACTAAAATAAGTTTAATGTACAGTCTAAATTCCCAAAGGCTTATATTAATGATGTACATTTAACACATACTGTATGGGGGGAAATAGGGTGTGAGAATCAGTAAGTAAGCGAGTTTGTAGCAATCACTTACATGGTAACGTCAACTTGATTTTGCACTGTAAATGATTGCCACTTAAAAAGAAAAGACTGAACTCTTACAAAAAGAACTTATTTTGTGAGTTTCACATCTTATTACAGTACTTTCCCCATGCCACATTAGCCATGTGTCATGGGGAACTACATATGATTATATCGCCATCCCCTGCCGGCAGCTGGCTACCGACTGGGGCGTGCGTGCACGAGATGCTTGCGCGTCCCATGGCAACGGAGCTTGGCGGGGGTCCCCGTTGCCTCCCCCGCCATCGCCCTGAACCACCCCCTCCCGAACTAGGCAGCCTCTCCCTGAAGCGGAGACCAACAGGGAGATGCTGCCCAGCTGCCGTGATACTGTCTCCAGTGAATGGGTTCTGGCGAGCGCCGGCCAAGGATGGCAGTGGCTCCATCTGTAGGTTCAGGATGGGGATTTTGTCCAGAGGTTTGCCCTATACTCACTGGGATTAGGGTCTCTTTTAGTTTATTGTGTGTTATTTATTTTTGCTGTTTTGAAAAACCAACCTCCTAATGGTTCTGGGATAATGGGTCAACAATGTCTAATTCAACAGTAATTAGGTTGAATTCTATTGGTCAACAGTGACTATGTCGACACCTAAGATTGGTAATCGTACCCTAGCACAACAGTGGCAGGGTAAATTCTTGACTGGAACTATGAGACAGGTTGAAGAGGTGTGAATAGAAGCAGGGGACAAAAAACTGGAAGAATGCTGGACACTTGAATTGAAGAGTAGGGGCATTGCCTGAAAGGAAGGAACTGTCTGACTCTGTCCCAACTGGGTAGCTGTCTGGAACTGGCAGGCGTGGGTCATACATGAAATAGCATTACCAGGTAAAGGTCTGGTTAGGTGAATGAAGTATAGCTAGACTGGTCAGGAAGCAAGCTTGAACTTCCCAAAGCACAAGATAACTCTGGCATAAGCACTGCATGTTGGAATACTTTTAAGTGACAACCATTTACCAGAATACCCTCTATATAACCTGAATGCAGTTACTGTTGTGCATTGATTCACCGGTTGAAGCACACTTCAGTCTCCTTAGTCGGTGACTTGCCATAAAGCAAGATGGTGGTGCATGCCCCCTTAAGCCACCTATACCGGCCCTTGACTCAATATCCTATCTTCCACTTACCCAGGCTTCCTCACTGCCAGCAGTGGAGGTGAGTTGTGACAGTTCTCTTCCAATGTGAGTGGACTAAACACTACAATCAATTGAAGGAAAAGTGACATCTTTTTTTAAAAATTGTGGAAAAGACAACATTTTCCTTCAAGAAACACAACAGTGAAACAGGGATGGCTGTTTTCTCAGGAATTATTGGCTTTGGCAATTGTGTCTTACGATGTTACAAATCTAGGAGGGTTGCGATTACTTTTGTTAAATGTCTCTATTATACGATTTTAGATGGATTAAGACTGTGGTTTCCATTTACTATATGTCAAGACTGGTGACTCTTACTTAATGCTCAGGCCACAGATTTCTTTCACCATTATTTCCAACAATTTCTTAAATATTATTGGCTTGATTATGCAGATATTAATATATTCAGACACTGCAGGATAGTTTCCTATGTGTGACTCTGTTACATAGGGAGAAACATAATTTTCTTTATTGTTTTATGCAGGCTTGTTTCGCTGCCTACAAACAATCTAAATATTTCATGGAAAAAACTCTTGTTGATTCAAACTCAGCTCAGACAGGAGTAAACAAAGAATCTATATTACTGAAGGGTCAGCTAGCTAGGCTATCATAGGTCCCCAACTTAGACCAATATGCTAGATATCACTAGGGCATTTCATAAAATGTATTGCAACTACACAACTTCTTCTAATCTGACTCACTCACCAAACCAAAATACCCCCCTAGAAAATTATAATACTGAACGGGAAATATCTGCAGTGATTTCTACATTGCACAGATACAGTATAAGACTGCAGCTGAAAAGTTTAACAGGACTTGGTGGCTCACTCACAGCAGACTTCTTGTGCTGCATGGCAAATTGAGACCAGGGGCCTTATTCTAGTTCACTCTTTCTGACAAAATCCTTCTTAGATGGACAAAACCATGTGCACTGCAGGTGGGGCAGATGTAACGTGTACAGAGAGAATTTGATTTGTGTGAGTTATTTTGTTTCTATGCAGGGTAAATACTGGCTGCTTTATTTTTACACTGCAATAAAGATCTCACTTTGAAGTAAAACCCCACCCAAATCTAATTCTCTCTGCATAAGTAACATCTGCCCCACCTGCAGTGCACATGGTTTTGTCCATCTAAGAAGGATTTTGTCAGAAAGAGTGAACTAGAATAAGGCCCTAGATGTAGAAGAACCCATCTGTATGGGTTTTTGAGTGTTTTTTTAGAGCACTTACTTCTTAAGACAGGTATTGCTCAAAGATTGGAGCACTTTCCCTTCTTGACAATGGAAGACATTGTCTTTAACATCCTTAACATTCCTTCATACTCTGTGATCACTTAGCCAAGTGTACTGAAATGTTCCTTTCCTTTGTCCAATATTTCTCCTCAAAGTGGATTACTTGTGGGCATATTAGGTAATTCTGTGTTCCCCAAGTGTTACTATCCTTCTGCTCATTTGTACTATTGTCAATGGGCATGTCCCTTGATTAAACATTTATAGTTGTCTGTCTGGAGATTTGCCTCTACTCATTTGGTCAATTATGGTCAATTATGGTCTGATTTAAGAGTGGGCCATTTTTGATGTCCTACCACCCAGTGCTGGAGCCTTGAGGGCTATCCTTTAAGAATATTTTTCACTTTTGGATCCAGTGTTCCCCACTATCTCTGAAGTAAGACAGTTTTTATATGTAGTTGTGGTATCTCTCCAGAAGGAAAATTGTACTAAAACATTATTTGGGTTTTATTGACACCCTTAAACTGTTCATTTATCACTACTTCTGCGAATCGATATGGTAGGAGACCTGAATGCACCCACAGATCTCTCTTAGGGGTAAATTTACTAAAGGTTAATGGATTGCTAAGATTGTCCCACATTGTGAGTGCAGGAGAGTAAAGGCCCCCATACAGTATGTGATTTGGGCACGATTTCACCCGATTCGGACAATTCGGGCTGTGAAATCGGCCCAAATTGCACATGTAATCATCCCGTCTGACACGATGCGTGGTCCCGTGCACATCGGATCTGAGATCTTTTTTTTTAAAGTGCTCTGCTCCCGCCGCTGCCCAACAGCGTCTTCTCCTGCCCGGCTCCCGGCACCACCCCCCCCCTGCTCCAACTGATGGCAGCGGTTTCCTCCCCTGCCCAGCTCCCTGTGCCTCTCCCCCTGCTCCCCCGCCTGGCTTCTGTTACCAGTACCCGGCGCTGTGGTCCCCTCTGCACTTTCACCCACCCACTGCCTGCTGCATACCTGAGCCGGTATCCCAGCTCACAACAACAGCCACCACCCCTGCCCTGCCAGTCTCACGGCTTCCTCCACCTGCAGCTCCCCTGGGACTGCATGTGATAAATCGCATGCGATTCATCACATGCAAATCTTGACACATCAAGTGCCAAATCGTGTTTGACTGTCAGGATGATTAGGTCTGACTTGTCCTTTGGACAAATCGGCCTAATGTATGGGGGCCTTTATTGAGTGATATAGTCCTTTAATTTTACCATTGTCCAAGTTAAAATAATGTTCTTGTGCCCTCCCACCATTCCTATATTTTGCTCATTATCATGTTTGTATTTGTCATTTACACATATTGGTAAATGGTAAAATAATGAGAGCATAGGGATTTTTGTACTCTAATAACCTCCAAGTTATGGGGTGTGGTACATTTTTGCGAGTCTGACCCTTTTTTAAAGCAGACATTACAGAATTTACAAAGTAAAGCCAGGTTCATTGTAAACGATTGCTGCTTTCAAAATATGGGCATACTTGCACTAAAGTTCCACAACACTCAGATGGCTTTACTTTTAGCCCACTGGCTCATATGTGCTTCCATTAAACCAGACAGAGGTTCATTTTTTTGCCACAAATGGCGGCATTGGCATTTATTATCAATGATTGGATATTGATTATAATCCATAAGACATTGAATATTTGAAATTCTGGTACTTGTGTATTATCACGGCGCCCATCGCATCGTACACTATAAGGCATACGATGGTATGCGATGCGATGCGATATCGCGCAATGTTGTACAATGTCATACAATTTTAAAATTGTATGGCATTGTATATGGCATACAATGCCATACAATGTGATGGGATGCGATTAAAAATTGTATAAGCACCCTAATGGGTGCTTACAATGTTAAATGCACCCTAATGGGTGCTTACAATGTTAAATGCACCCTAATGGGGTGTATGGCATGCGATGCGATAAAAACATTGCGTGATCAATATCGAGGGCGCCGTGATAATACACAAGTACTGAAATTCTTTCTAGTTTGAGAGCTCGGGTTTGCACACTGCAGTGGGAGTGGTTGTTCTTGTAGATCACATTCTTCTATAATGACAATGCTTTTCCTCAACGCTCAGTCCAGACAGGATGTTTATTGTGAGTTAGCTGACCTCATTAAAACTGATTTATTTTTGGCCATTGTTGTGGGTGTGTTATATGTGCAATATATGTAATGGACATCAACAATTTCCTCTTCTGCATTTGTTATGCCTGTGTATTATTTATTATAATAATTGAATAAATTGCCTTGGCAATTGCATTCCATGTCATGTTCATCAGAATTTTATCTAATTTTATTAATTCAATGTTATGGTACTACACAGATTTGCAATAATGTTCACAAATGTATTCTGTTATCTCTAGTTATAAATAAACATATACTGTATAAACATCAAAAGTGTCGTCATTAAATATAATAAAAAATAGAATAAACTATCAATTTATAGTAGAGATGTGCACAAAGCCAGGACTCCGTTTGACTCCCCTACATTTGGGTGGATTTCTAAAAACACCAAACTAATCTAATTTGGGGATTCGGTTAGCATACCGCCTTTCGAGATGTCGGCAGTCGGAATAGAAATGCCAGAATCCCGACACTAGTCAAAAGACCAACACTGAAACATAGTCACCAATTGCAATGCCGGCGCCCGAATCTTGACTGTCGGCATCGTGAACATAAGTATGCCCGAAAGGATTAGGTGTCATTTTAGACTTGCTCAGCTAGCCTTCTGCAAGTGAGGCTTAACCTGTAGCAGCTCCCTTTCCCAGGTGAACTAGGTCCGCCCAGTACTCAGATGCCCCTGGGACAAAGTGACTACTGGAGGCTGGGCAAGGTAAGAAAACAGGACTGGAACTTTCAGGGAATGGAACCATACTGAAGCGAGATGTGACGCTGTGATTAAGGTAGAAAACACAAGCAGATAATACTGGAGCTAGAATCAATAACCAGTGCCAGGGTGAAAATCAGCTGGGAATATATTTAAACAGCTAACCAATCAAGCAAGCAGCCTGGGTACAGGCAAGGAGTCAATTTGGCCATACATCTACAGATTTATTGTCAGATCTGGGTGCAACACAAACCTGGTAATGGATGAGAGCAAATGACAGTTGACCATTTGCTTCGAAATACTGGAAAACTTACAAAGAGATATTACCAGGTTTTTGTTCCAACCAGATCTGACAATAAATCTAAAGCTAAAGAGGGAAATTTACTAACTTGTGTATTCTACTTCACATGTGTTGTTGCTATGGCCAACCAAACAGAATCTACTTTTTATTTATTTAGCACCCGCTAGAAGATAGTAGACAGGATCTGGTTGGTTGCCCATAGCAACATCACATGTGTAGAACACACATCTTAGTAAATTTCCCCTTAAGTCTCTCACAGCTGAGGCAACAACAGCAGCAGACTCATTGAGACTCCTCCCATCACTCTGTACCTCCACAATGCTGCCATGTATGTGCTGTCTGCTGACTACACGTGTGATGTGATGGGTTATGGTATATTAGACTCCTCCCATCACTCTGTGCCTCCACAATGCTGCCATATATATGCTGTCTGCTGACTACACATGTGATGTGATGACCTTCTGCAGTAACTTGCTGGGGTCCTGTCATTATTATTATTATTGTCTGATGGGGTCTCAGAGCAAAATATTTTGAGGACCTCTGCACTAGACGATCACCATCATATGATTTTTTCCACTGTGTGCAGTCTGTCCGTAATCTGGGACTTACCTGACGGCTGCAATAAAAACAGGCTGATCCTGACTGGAGCTGACGTCACCTATCTTCCTATCAAATTACTGAGCACCCCTGCGTTTTCCCCGACACTCCTAGAAAACGTCCCTTACCATCCCCAAACACCATCTTCCTGTCAATCAACTTGTGTATGATCAGTGATAAAAATTTGCAGAATTTTTATCACAAAATGGCCTCTTGCATGCATACTATGGTATATACGCATGCATAGTCTATTGATTATGATTCTGCCTGTATACCATATATGCAGCTGTGTGATAAGGTCTTAATTAGGCCCTATGTACCACCAACTGGACCATCTTCAAGAAAAACTAAGCATTTGTACATTAGTCATATAGGGATGTTTTATGCTATTCATACACTTTTACACTTTTAAAGGGGCTTCGGTAATAACTTGATGAACTGTGTATAAAGATCAAATAGACCACTCTCTTACACAGTTTCCACTGAACTTAACTGATGAACAAACCCTAACCTACAGTGTACCTGTATATTTTCTAAAGGCTATTTTCTTTTATCAGTTTCAAACAAATAAAAATCAATATAAATAGACGTGTTTCAGGGACTAAAGCACACATTTACTAACATGATTTTCTTTTTATTCATTGTAAAATAGCAATGTGTTTTAGCACAGGAATTGCATCAATGATTTTGATGGAATTGATGAAAATGGATGTAAACCAACCTTTAATACATATACCCCCCTAAAGATGCATTTTCTGCAAGGTTGTGTAAGTACTGAAAGCGGCTTGTATTCCATTAATTGGTTTAAAGGTCATTTGTACAGGCTTCTTTCATCCATATGTGACAATAACAGTCATCAAAATACATTTGACATTATGTATTATATGCCTCTTTTACACAGCATCCCCAACATATCAAACCGAGTCGAGATACAGTATGAAAGCACCATTTTAAATTCCCTGGGTTTTGCAACCCTGCATTGTAACCCGGGTCTTGTTCACGCTATGGAGGAGGCAGTGCTAGGAGAAAGCATCAGCTCCAAGTGCTGCCTCCTCCCTCATCCCTGATGACACACCGCTGCTACGTTCCATGCCTGTCTAATTCCAGATCCAGACCTTTTGCCAATGAGCTAGTCAACTATACCATTCACAGACATTGTGACGGGTGTGCCACACAGTCGATACCCAATATGTTGTCACATCATGTTGTGTGTAGGGGTTAATAGACAATCTGCAACCGGCCATTGGTGATTGAGAGCTCAACTGGGTGGGTACATGGAAATGCACCCACCCACTTGTGATGTCAGTCAGGATATATCGGCCAGTGTGTATGGAGAACTCATTGCTTGCTTATTTGAGATATTTATGCAGATACTGTATATCTTCTATTGTGTACTCAGTTTAAAGCTGGGTACACACCTACACATTTGTCTGTCCAATCTGTCTGGTGGGAACAAATATCTGTTAGTGTCTGGGAGCTAAGGACATTCAACTATTTCCACCCAAACACTGGAAAATGGACAAAAATTATTCCTCTGATAAATGTGTTAAATCAAATGGCTTTAACTAATTTATCTGAATGACCATTGGCTGGTTTATAGTGTATGGTTCTCATATGCTCCCATACATTATCAGATTTTTGTTCCCACCATACAGATTGGAAAGATAAATGTTTAGGTGTGTTCTCAGCTTTGGGCTTCCTGTACAATCTATTTAATCAGGGACAGTCTTGGATATAAGTTCTGCGGCTGGTTAAAGCGAGGTAATAGCCAGGTCAGCCAGCCACAGAACCCGTCTAATTCATGAGTATCTCTTTGAAAAGATAGTATAGTCCAGTGGTTCCCAAACTGTGTGCCGTGGCTCCCTGGGGTGCCTCGGGACACTTGCAGGGGTGCCACGGGTTGGTGCTCCAGGACCAATTCAAATTATTTATGATCAATTATATATGGACAAAATCAGTGCTGGTGGCTGCCAATCATACAATATGTGTACAATCAGAAGCAAATCCTGCCCTTTAACACATAACTGCACCTAAGAATCACATATAAACAAAATCTACTTAATTTTATATATTTTTGGGGGGCCTAGGGGTGCCGCGGAAAGATTCTGATACTCTGGGGAGCCGCGATTCGAAAAAGATTGGGAACCCCTGGTATAGTCAGTGACCTAGGAAGGGTGGTTCCGGCGGACCTCAAGCTCTGGGAGCCGAGGAGGGGAGAGGGCACGCTATGCTGGTAGGGAAAGCTGTGCCACATGGGTGCAAAGTCTCCATCCACATGCAGATGGAGACCCTGCTCCCCTCCAAAAATGGCAGCCGCTGTAAAGGAAACAGATGCTAAAGTTGCTTTTTCACCTCTAGTGACTGTCAGGGAAGTGCAGAGCACCCAACGCTACCTAGAAGTGTGGATTTCGGGATCCTTGTTGCCCTGCAACCCCTGGCCTCCAGCATGTAACCGCCCCTACCAACTAGCATGTAAACCCCCAGCAATGAGCATGTAAACCACTTGCAAATGGGCATGTACACCCCCCTGGCAATGTGCATGTAAACCTCCTCTGGCAATGAGCAGGTAAACCCCTCCTGGCAATGAGCATGTAAACCCCCTGGCAACGAGCATGTAAATCCCCTGGCAATGAGCACATACCCCCCTGGCAACAAGCACATAACACCCCCTGGCAACAAGAATGTAAACCCCCTGGCAACAAGAATGTAACCACTGGCAATGAGCATTTAGGTAAGCAGCACTCAAGGGGGCATTATATGTGTAAGCGGCACTACAGGGGACAATAATTGGGAAACCGCACTAATAGAGGCATCACAGTGTGTGACATAAATTGAATTAAGCATTACGGTGTGTGGCATGTGCAATGGGCATTACATTATGTGGCAAAATGTGTTACGCATTCCTGTATGTGGAATAATGTGTAATGGGCATAACTGTGTAGCATAATGTGTAATGGGAATTCCATTTTTTTTGTTAAGAAGGAATAATTACTGGGGGGGAGAGGGTAGGTTGCCAAAACATACCCTTGTTCCATGTCACCTAGCCACTCCTCTGAGTATGGTAAGTATAATTATAGCTTTAGATCTTAAATTGTAATTATACATTATAAAATTATGTATATAAACATGTATGTAGAATTAATTTTACCTGTACTTGTGTAGGATCTTGCATCTTTCTTTCATTTAATATATTTGTTTGTTTTATTCAATTAGATTTTAATACTGGAAAAATAATATACATTTTGTGAATGGGACATTTGGATGTTATGTTCTGGGAGCAGTTGTAGTCAGATTGTTTAAACCATTGGGGGCAACTAAAGTTCAATATAGTTTTGATCAAGGCAAACACAGAGGACCTTTGACTTACTTTTTCCTTATCATTAAAACACAGTTTCATTGTTCATCCTTATCTGATTTCTATTGTTTCCCTATTTCCTTTTAAATAATGCTTCAACAGCTGTAGTCACTTGCATGATACCATGAATAGCTTTTCTGTTAAATGCAACATTAAAGAAACATTGGCTAATTGTGTCTGGTACAGAAGGGTGTACATTCTTTTAGTAAGTGGAGCGCTATGTGTGGATCATAAAATAAAAAAAAAATAGGGATTTGAGCTGCACACTTTAAAAAAATGCATCTGGGGATTTGGCTGCTGGGAGGGAAGAGAATAAGGTTCTTAGATTGTGGTAATCCGCATCTGCAAACTACAAAGATAAAATACATATGTATTTTTTAATTCAAATAATAATATTCTTTAATAAAAAAAAAAATAATTAAAAACTGCAAGCAGTTCAGGTTCTGATGGTAGTTGGCTAAAAATAGTTTTTTGTTACTTTTTAAGGTATATTGAGCCTTACCATGCTATTCCTGTGTCTGTCTGACATCTTGTTTTAATCAGCCAAAATCCTGTGTAATCCATAAGTGTACTGGTTTAAAGAGATAGTATGGTAAATCTAGGCATATGTGTTCCAGCAAGAGTCAGAGGCAAATTATGACCTCATGCGGCCCTAGGGTAGATACTGGTTTTGCACCCTCCTCCCTCAAACAATTCATAGCACAATATTTTGTATGCTGATTGTTGGTGGTATAGAGTACCTTGACACATGCACATTCTTCCACAGCTCAGATGCGTGAACATCGGCACTGGGTACTTATTGGAATTCTAGGTCTTAAGGAAGTACAGATGGAGCCAGATTTAATTAGTAATTGCTAATGTGTATTTTTTTGATTAAAGAACATTCCACCTTGGCGTGTCATTCACCGAGATCAGGAGGCGCGTGTGTGTGAGATGCTCATGTGCCCCATTTGCAACAATAGGACGCTCGAACTTCCCTGTCTCACCAAACGTCGCTCCGAGACAGAAAGCTTTGGCCTGATGACGGGATCCATCTGTAGGTTTAATACCTGTGTCCCATTTAAAGTAAACTGACTGCCCACATATAGTGAATGAAATAATGTTGTGTCCAAACATTTATTCTATCCAAAGGACTTTGGGAGTCTGGACAGGTCCATGTGATGTCAAGACATAATGCGGCAGTTGCCCAATGCTCCTCTGGGAATGTTTTGAACAGCCAGGATATCTTTATGCAGGCCCACCATCAGGAATTTTTGGGCCTGGGACTCAATTCCAGTCAAGGCCCCAGCCCCCCTTCCCCTCCTCAGTTGACTTACCGTAACCCGGCTCCTGCTCGTCCATCTCAAACTTTGTTCTAAAGGTGTACAGGTAACTTTGTCTGTATGCAATACTAATGAGGGTTGATGTATTAAAAAACAAATGTCATCCGTTATGTTTAAGGACCAGCTTTACCTCCAAATCAATGTGAATATCTCAATCAAGTGGGTTTACATGGAGTGGGAGTTAAACTATCTACTGTATTGTCTGATGTGCACTCTCTTTCTTCAGCTGCTCTGACTGCAGCTTGCTTTTCTTGTATGCATGCACCGTTCATAAATACCCCAGCAGCACCTGAGGCATTAGTAAGAAAAAAAAACTGGTACTTATGTAGTTTCACGGCGTAAATAAATCACAAGCGATATCGCATGCGATTCGATGTGCGATGCGATTTATTACCTGTTCATACCCCCACTATCCACTACGGCATGGAGTTGATTTTATATAGTGTGGCAAGCACAGCGAGTCACCGAGCCTGAAGCGTGGCGAGCGCAGCGAGCCCCGCGATGGGACACAGATTACTTGACATGTATTTAATGAACCTGAAGCGTGGCGAGAGGCCGTGGAATACATGTCAAGTAATCAGTGTCCACTCGCCATGCTTCTGGCTCAGTGGCTCGCTGCGCTCGCCACACTATATAAAATCAACTCCATGCAGTAGTGGATAGTGGGGGTATGAACAGGTAATAAATCACATCGCACATCGAATCGCATGCAAATCGCATGTGATATTGCTTGCAATTTACTGGCACCATGAAACTACAAAAGTACCAAAAAATCCTTTGTTTATTGCCACTGTCAAGGGCGTAACTACCATAGGTGCAAGGGGCAGAGGCGGAACTACCGCCGGTGCACCCGGTGCAGTGCACCGGGGCCCAACTGGATCATGGGGCCCGCTGTTCCCCTCGTCCGCACCGCATACCGCCGCTGCCATTTCCGTTTTTTTTCCTTTTTATTTTAAAGCAGCGGCAGCGTGGGTGTGCGGGGCCGCGGCCGGGAGATACGCACCTGACAGGATGCCGCTGGGCAGGCGATGGACAGCTGACAGGCATGGATGCAGTTCCGCCTCCTGTCAGTGTCAGCAGCTGCAGCATAGCAACAGGCAGCCAATCGTGAGGCTGCCTGTTGCTGAATGGGAGCCCAGAAGAACACACTGCCCTCAGTCAGACAGGAAGTTGGATTCCTCCTGTCTGATCTAAACACTGCAGTGCGGAGCATCAACATGTGGTCATACAATGTAAGGTATTATCTAAGTTATTATAAGGGAGGGGGAGGGAGGGCATTTTAATATCACAGGACAGGGGGTCTGTTCAATTAAATATTAATGATACTACAGGGAGGGGACTGTTAAATTAATAATTATATTACTGGGAGGGGGCCGTTAAAGAATAATTATGTTACAGGGAGGGGGCAGTTAATTAATAATTATACTACAGGGAGGGGGCTGTTAATTAATAATTGTTCTACTACAGGGAGGGGGCCATTATTAATTAATAATTGTACTACAGGGAGGGGGCCACTAATTAATAATTATACTACAGGGAGGGGGCCATTAAATAATAATTATACTATGGCCACTCACCGCTGCCATGGCCCTGTGTGGTGTGCGCTCAGCTCCTTGGCTGCCGGGCCGCGAGGTCTGATTGGCTCACAAGCCTGTGCCATATTTCAAAATTCCGTCAGCCCTGGTATGAACTGCTCTGCAGCATAGGAGCTGAATGCATACCACACAGGGTCGTGGCAGTGAGTGCTCTCCTCCACTCTTCTCTCCTCTACTGCAATAATATGGGAATTCTGTAAGGGCACTAATGTGGGCAATGCGTAAGGGACACTACTGGGGGAATTATGTGTAAGGGAAATTACTGGGGGCTTAATATGTAATGGGTATTACGTGTGTGGAATAATGTGTAATGGGCATTACGTGGGTGGCATAGTGGGTAATAGGCATTACGTGGGTGGCATAATGGGTAATGGGCAGTACATTGTGGCATAATTTGTAATGGGCACTGCAGCGTGTGACAATGTGTAATTGGTATTAAAGTGTGTGACAATGTATAATGGGCGTTATGGTGTGAGTAATCCTGGCACAGTGTGTCTAATGGGATCATTCAGAACCCATGATTTGAAAGGTGTAAGAGGAGCTCTACCTGGTGCAATGTGTACAAGTTACACTATTATGTGGCCATGCCCCTTCCCCATGACGACATGCCCTAAAGTTTTGTTGCCCACCTTCAGCACACACCGGGGTACATTTATTAAGCTCGGTGAAGTGATAAAGTATCTGGTTTTTATCACCGGCCAATCATCTCCTACCTGTCCGTTTTCAAACCAAGCCTGTAACTTCACAGTTAAGAGCTGATTGGCCAGTGATAAAGTACCAGCCACATTATCACTTCACCAAGCTTAAGAAATCGACCATACTGATCCTATTTTGAGTAAGGGGTTGGGGGGTAAAGCCACTTCTGTATTAGCCTAGGGTGGCTGGAACCTTTAATCATGCCCTGGAGGGGGCTGTTAATTAATAATAAAAATACAGGAAGGGGCTTAACAAAATAACTGCAGTGATGGGGCATGAAGAGGGGGCACTGGGAAAGAGACGCGGGGGAAATGTTAGAGAAACACGGGGTAAAGTTGGCCATACACTACCGCGAGGCCCAACTGCACAAAAATTCAGTTGTTTTTTTAAATTGCTAGTTGTTTGCAAGTAGATTGACAGGATTGTTACCCGGCTGTTTTTCTGGAAGTGTGAGGAAAAGCGTGCCCTTGAAATTTGCAGTTAACAAAACCAAAAAATGTGTTGTTTTTTTGTGGGGGTGGGGGGCCCAAAACATATTTTTGCACCTGGGCCCACAACTCACTTGTTCCGCCACTGGCAAGGGGTGCAGCTGCTATGGGGCCCAGAGCTGAGAGGGGCCCACTTTGCCTGTCAAGGTATCATGTGCTATATAAATTTTTTTGCATTAGCTGATGAATAGGGGCCCTTACAAACTTTTGCTATGGGGCCCACATGTATCTAGTTACGCCACTGGCCACTGTCATTTAAAACACATTTCCTGCTTTATGTAATTTTGTTGTGGCGGCAGAGGGAAATGAGTTTCACCACCTCTCCAGGACCACTTTGAAATTAGCAGAGTTTATAAAAATAAAAGTGTTGCTGAGCAAAGAATTGCTGAATATAAAAATGTATATAAAAATAAATGACTATGGCCAGATGCACTAAGCTTCAAAAGTAATAAAATGGAGAGTGAAAAACAGCCAGCCAATCATCTCCTACCTGCCATGTCACAGACTGTGTTTGAAAAATTTCTGGCAGAAGCTGATTGGTTGGTTGGTTATCACTCTCCAATTTATAATTTTTGAAGCTTAGTGCATCTGACCCTAAATGTTTACAGTAGCATAAATATTGTGCAGCTTAATATAAGTATATACTGTATATATACAGTTGAAAGATACAGAAGTACTCTGGAAAACACTAGAGAAAAAGATGTATAAACAATGTTTGTATTACCCACATGTATTATGTGCATATAAAAAAATTCAAATAAGCATAAAGGTCCTGACACGGTCATGCTGGTCTAACAGGACTAGTATATACAATGCAAAAATGATGAGAATAGCTGCTTGAGGCAAGGTGTATATTATGCTTGGCAGGACCAAAGACATTAACACAAAATGAGTATTTGAAAATGTGCTTACGTGGCTAATATGCTAGACTTTGTGTACCCAAATACATGTTTAAAATGTTCCTCTAAGTGAAATTGTTCTCCTAAACATTTATATGTTTGTTTCAACAATTAGCTGTTACAATAAGAAGTGTATGCTGTCATTTTTTAGGTTAATACATTTTGCATTTAGCCGCATACAAACAACATGGAGAGCAACAGACGGATATTGGTTCTATAGGTTTTGAAAAATATCAACGATAATTTTTATACATGAAAATCAAAAATGTGAAGTCGTTTATTTTACAGCTACAATGTCAACAACTACTCTATGGACAGAGTAATACCATCAGCTTAAGGCCATTGTGGTTCTAATTAAAGTATTTTAACCATGTTGACATTTTAGCTTTAAACATGGTGCTTTATCATAATGTTTAAAAGGTATAATGTGTACATGCATGCATGTATTATTATGGTAATGCAGCAGTCTATGGTCCTCCTCTGAGATGCCCACAGTGCTAATCCGCCACTGTGCATATTAAGGCAGGGTTGGAATCTTGCATTACGAGTTTTGGGGGCGGGGCTTAACAGTGACATCATTAAGCCCCACCCCCATTACAGCAAATAGCCAAAATAACTAATATCCATGGAGGGGGCGGGTATAAAACGACACGATTGTGATGTTTTAGCTCCGCCCCCTCCCCTGAGACCCGCGGATTGCGGCATATAAATGCCGCGATCGGGGGGCTCAGTGGGGGTCCCCCTGATTCCGGGAGGGTTGCCCACCCTTCGGGGGCCAGGAGGAAGGACCCGATTTTCGGGAGACTCCCGCAAATTCCGGGAGGGTCGGCAACCCTGTATTAAGGCCCCATCATATATTGCACCAGCCATATAGAGGCACAGATCCTCCATTTGTACATAGCAACTACACTGTGGGACTGGCCCACAAGGACACTGGGGAAACCCCCCTGTTAGCCCCACCTCCAATTACGTGGATCAGCTCCCAAACTTTGCAAATGAATTATACGTATGTTCTATTTTACTGCACAGGACTATGGTGTACACCAGTGGTTCCCAAACTTTTTGGGATCACAGTTCCCTTTCATCACCCCTAGGCCAAAAGTTTCTCATTGAGAAAATCAGAAAAAGATATTAAATGAAGTAAGTTGGATTTACAGTATATCTTCTCCTTGGGAACAGTAATTTGGTGAGGGACAGGATTCACTTCTGTTTGTCCACAATTTTCCAATTACATTGGTCAAAATGAATTTGAATTGGTCATGGACCAGCAATGCAGGGCACCCCTGTAAGTTTCCCAAGGCACCCCAGGGTGCCACGGCACACAGTTTGGGAACCACTGGTATACATATTGCAGTACATTGCTGTTATTTATCTGGTAAATGATTATGCATGCACTAGCAGTATTTACTATATTTTATTATACTATTTACTCTCTAATGGTCAGCCAAACTTCGGTGGCAGCTGGCCACACCCCTTTTGGAGACTAGCCACACCCCTACAGTGGACTTTTTAACTCCTTTCCCTGGTGTGCACTTCATGCCCCAGTATGACACGGAGCTACTATCCGCCCCAATTACAACCCAGAAATTTCATATATCTGCATGATCATTATGAAGGAACATATACATCAGGGCTGGGCAACACTGACCCTCCAGATGTTAATGAACTACACATCCCAGGATGCTTTGCATTAGTTTTGCTATGTGGCCATGCTGAAACTGATGCAAGGCATGCTGGGATGTGTAGTTTATCAACATCTGGAGGGCCGGTGTTGCCCAGCCCTGATATACAGTACATGCTCACACTGAAAACAGCATCTGCTTGTGACCAAATTCACCACTGTGTCCACCTCTGATCAGGACTATACTGTATCTTAGCATTTTATAGTTTTAGTATTAAAAAAATGAATAACAATGATACAGTATATACTCGAGTATAAGTCGACCCGAATATAAGCCGAGGCACCTAATTTTACAACAAAAAACTGGGAAAACTTATTGACTCAAGTGGGAACCTCACTCGAGTATAAGCCCAGGGGGGATTTTTCAGCATAAAAAATGTTCTGAAAAAGTAGTCTTATACTCGAGTATATATGGTAAATTTAGAAATGTACATGTAACGGACTTTATTTAATCAAGCAAATTACCATTTAATCGGGTATATATTTTTTTAAATGAATTGTCAATTAACACTATTAAAGCCATTTCATAATAACGATGCACATTGTTGTAACATAATGGGAATTTGTGAAGCAAGTATCACAGAACACTAATTAGAAGATAACCAGTCTGGAGAAGTGTGTGGTGTACAGATCATTGTAGTGAACATTGTGCTGACAGACTCTGCTCATTTCATATCTTCTGAGCTACAGTAAGTGTAATAACAGCGGGGAACAGGTAGTGCTGTCTTCTGATCTATAGAGCAATATCTCACGGATTAAAGTAAGTACAGTAGTACTAGTTGATTGTTTCTTTGATCCCACTTCCATACATCAAGCAGTAATTTGCACCATATTCACAAAGAAAGCATTCGGCGTTGCAAAGCTGCTACTGCAGCCCAGAATGAATGAAGGCAATGACAAATTTGCCGTCCAGCAGACAACACATCAGCTGCAAAACATTAAGGTCTTTGTAGATTTGCTGTCTGCATCTTCTGAAGCTAATTAAACACAGGGCATTGTACCCTTTGCTATGAATAAATGACAGTCTCTGTTATACTAACATACTTCCCCTTTCCAGTGACTTTGTGAACTGTCAAGACATCCCCTCAGTAGCTTTTCAATGCAGAAGAGTGGGCCATTCGTTTGAATGCAGTAGGGCGTGGCGCAGAAACCAGATCAGTCATCTAGAGAACTTATATTGTTAGCGCGGGTCAGAGGTCAGGTGATTTTTCACACACAATACAACAAAAGCTTTGTGCATTATTAACAGTAACATTTCAGCTGTGAAGTCAATGAAACTCAAATATTGAAGTGCACTTTATATTTCCAAAATAAAATCATTCTTCGAAGACTACTACTGATGCTACTACTACTATTACTACTAAATGTAGTAATAATAAAAATAACAATCATAGAATAATATGCTTAAAAGAGCGAATTAGTAAGTCATTGATTATACAAATGATACATACTGAAAATCTTGAGACGCTATTATGCTTTTAACGAAATCTGCAGTAAGCTGATTTTAGCAGTTTGATATATTACTGGAAGACAAGATTCCCCTTACCAGACTGGGTGGAAGTGAAATGAAATGTAAATGAGATGTCATGGAAGGAACCACTTCATTATTTTCTGATGAAAAACTGTTAATAATTGCAGCAAATAGAAGTAATGGATTGATAAATGGTAAATGCTTGGGATCTTTGTTACTACATAGTTTTGTTTTAATCGATGCTTTGCATAAATTAGAGAACAATCATAAATACCACAACATTTACCAAGGATTTAAAATGATTTGCAACATTTGGTAAGGGAATTGTTTTTAGGATACAGTTTATCTCAGCAAACTTCACACAAAGCTTCAAAAAGTGATAAAGTGGACAGTGTTCAACTACCAGCCAATCAGCTCCTACCTGTCATTCTACAGGCTGTGACAGGGGCTGGTTGGCTGGTAGTATATTACTCTCCACTTTATTACTTTTTGGATCTTGGTGCATCTGACGCAAAGACACAAGTCGTATATGCACACAAGACCTTAAATGTAGGGAGTTCAAGTAGGCCTGGGAACAAAGTAAGCAACCTTAAAAAAAGAAGGCTTATAGGGATTCTTAAGCATATATTAATGGTCCTCTCCATCTTTGCAGGAAAAAAAGAAATGTATGTGCACACTCTAATGTAGCAGGGAGATTTTAACTAAGCAATTTTTGCTTCGTCAAAATCTTCCTGTTGCTGCCGGAAATTGTTGCCGCCCGTGCGTACAGCCTAATAGACACTGCAGCGTCTAGCAAGAATATTCATGTGTAAAGGTTCTATTTGGCTGGGCGATAGCAAAATGGTGCAGGAACCTCCTGCAGTGTACACATACGGGGCGATTCAGGGACACATTCTAAGCAATTTTGACTATATAGAGCAGGGTTGCCTACCTGACCCTCTCCTTCAGGGAGACAATGCTCTGTTCCTGGACTTCCCTGGTAATGTATGATTGCCATCACCTGTGGTGAAACGCCTTTCTTATCAGTTACCTAGCTCCCCACAGGTGATGACAATCATACATTTCCAGGGAAGTCCAGGAACAGAGCATTTTCTCCCTCATAGAGAGGGTCAGGTAGGCAACCCTGACATAATGCAGTGATGGCTAACCTTGACACTCCAGCTGTTGAACTACACATCCCAGCATGCCCTGCTACAGTTTTACTATTTGGCCATGCTAAAACTGATGAAGGGCATGCTGGGATGTGTAGTTCAACAACAGCTGTAGTGTCAAGGTTAGCCATCACTGATATAGTGTGTACACGGCTTAGAGCTACTAAAATAATAATTATACTCAAAATAATTATTTTGACTATCAGTATTCGTAATGCTTATAGTGTGCACCTCCATTTTTTAGGTGCAATTTAACTCTGGATGTCAGAGAGTTAGGGATTGGGTAGCAGTGATTGTAATTAAGTACTGTGGTCCACAGTCATCATCATCATCATCATCAGGGAACTACAGTAGGTCTATGAGATGCCTCACTCTGTGACTGTGTCAGTGTATGTCATCAGAGAAGGGCAGTGGGCTGCACCGTGACTGTCAGTAAAGACTAAGGGCTATGGGCTACTGTTGATTGTGCTATTCGTTGATATGTACAGTATGATTTAATAGATGAGCAAGAGCAGCAACCCAGTACTAGTGCTGCAACTGCTACCAGTCATGCAAGCACTACTAAGGGTGGTTCAGCATAAAGTTTAAGAAAGGGCACCTGAAATCTAAATATTGCACCACTAATAATAAAAAAGGGGAATGTTTACTATCGATTTCCCAAAATGCCATACTCTATGGGGCTGAGCTGTCACCTTTACAACAGACAAATCAGTGTCCAAAAAAGGAACACTAAGGGGCATATGTAATAGAGTCCATGTTTTCCAGAGGCGTGGTATGCCGGTCGAAATCAAGTGGTTTTTTTTAAAGCAGCAATTATTTACGAGGCAAAATCAAGCTGCAGAACAAACTTGTGTTCACAAATCCATGAAGAGAGTCTAGGGTGGTTCACATTAGCTATGTCTAAGTCTGACATTTCTGACATTGTACAGTACCTTCTACCTTGGCTGCAATGCTAACTCCTACATAAGAGACAAGTTCTACACTCAGTGTTGCAGTGCATTTCCCGGGATCCTGTAACTGAGGAGGAGTTTTTTTATTTTTTTTTTCATAATTTATTTCTTTATTTCAAATTTTTAGTCACTTACATCACGTACATAACATAAAACACATTACATCTACAGAGCATGGCAGGTTATAACATTATTCATTTTTTTTTTTTTTGCCCCCACAAAAACTCCATTTCCCTTTCATTGACATTGCACATTCCCGGAGTCCTACCTATACTTTTTCCTCTTTCAGGGTTTGCACTCTGTCTTTCCCTGTCCACCGGCTAGTTTGTTCAGTTTGGTAGAAGCTCTACTGTATTTGCCTAATAACCTCAATCCTATATCATACTTAACACACACTTATACCTAAAACCTTTACCCATCCCTATCTCATCCCCCCCCACCCTCCTCCCCTCCCCCCCCTTGTGATCTGCTAACCCTATTCATCCTATTTAGTGTTCCTAGTACCGCTTCCTATATTCCTTACTCCTCCTTATCATAATATTTTGAGTTCATCCATATATCCCACACCTGGTGATATTTCTTTAATTTCCCTCTTTTCATATACATATATCTTTCATGTCTTATCGTGCAGTTAACCAATCTGATCCAGTGTTCTATACTTGGCCCATCGTGTGCCAGCCATTTCCTGGCTATTAATACTTTTACAAGTGTCAATAACTTACTAATAATCTGTGCTTGGTCTTTAGTTATCTTCCTTTGTGTTATTATATCTAACAAGCTTATTTTTTCGTTGATTGTGAAATCTACCACCCCTAAGTGTTTTATTATTTGTTCTACTTCTTGCCAAATTTTTTTGTACCTTCACACATTTCCAAATCATATGTATAAATGTTCCCTGAGTCAAACTGCATTTGGGGCACAAACTGTTACTACTCCTATCATATTTTCTTAATTTTACTGGGGTTACGTATACTCTACAGAGAATGAAATACTTGATCTGCTGGTATCTTATTGAGTGTGTGGCTCTCATTGGGGATCTAAGTGCCTGGGCCCATTCTTGTTCTGTGATATTACCTATATCCCTTTCCCATTCTATTCTATTTTTATCGATCTGATTATTATTTACATTTTCAAGTAGGGTTTTATATATACCTGAGATCTTAATTTTTTTCCCTGGCTCTAATATGGTCTTTATTGGTGACTCCTGTATATTTACCCTCTCTCTTCCATATATAGTGCTCAGTTCTCAGTACTTGAGTTGTATATATCGGAAGTACATTTTCCCCTCTACTTTATATTCTTCCACTAATTGTGCAAATGATTTAATTCTGCCTCCTTCATATACTTGCTGTATATTTTCTATCCCATACTTCCGCCATACGCTCTTTATTTCTTTTACCCTTATATCCCTATCTTGTCCCCTACCTTTTATTGCCCAAATCGGAGTTTCAGGATCCACTCCCTCATATCCCATTATTTTATTTGCCACTTCCCATACCTTTTTTGCCTGCTGAATTAATGTTTTATTGGTCTTTCTACAGTTTTTATCCAGCAGAACTTGCTTGGGGGAGTATCCTATGTTAGTTTGATTAATTAACATTGTTATGTGTTCTTCCCTATCCTCCGCGATCCACTCCCTTAAATGCCACAGCTGCGCCGCTATATAGTATAGTCTGAAGTGGGGTAATCCTAACCCTCCCTGTCTCCTATCTTTTACCAATGTATCTAATTTAATTCTTGCTCTTTTATTCCCCCATACAAAAGACGATGTTATACTGTTGATCTTTTTAAATATCTTATTTGGGAGATATAGCGGGGCCTGTTGAAATACGTATAGCATTTTTGGGAGGGCTACCATTTTTATTAAATTAACCCTACCTGTTATAGTTAAGGGTAATTTCCCCCATGTTCTAACTTTACTTTGATACCATTTGACCAGTGGTTCTATGTTTGACTGTATATACTGATTTACATTACTTGATATGTGTACCCCCAAATACTTCATATTGTTAGTCCATTGAAGTGTTCCATCATTCTCCATTCTTTGTGGGCACCTGCCCTTAGTTGGCATTATATTGGACTTATTCAAGTTTATTTTTATTCCCGATGTCTCCCCAAATTTTTCTAAGCTAGACAGTACTACTTGAAGTTCTATTTTATGGTCCGATACATATACCAACATATCATCAGCATATAATGAAATTATCTGTCTCTGATCATCTCTGTTTGTCAATGCAATACCTCTCAACCCCGGATTTTGTCTAAATGCACAGGCCAGTGGTTCTATTGCTAGATTGAATAATCCCGGTGACATGGGACACCCCTGTCGTGTTCCTCTTTTAATTTCAAATGCCTCTGTCAAAAAACCGTTCACCTGGATCCTGGCTTTCGGCCTTCTATATACTGTTCTTATCCAATCGATAAATTTATCCCCAAAATTAAATTTTTTTAAGACCGCCCATAAATATTCCCACTCTATACTATCATACGCCTTCGCGGCGTCCAGAGAGATAGTAGCTGTTTCTCCCTCTTGCATCTGTTCAATTTGCATATTGGTATAAAACCTCCTGACATTTATAGCTGTACTTTTTCCACTCCTGAATCCTGTCTGGTCTTGGTGTATCAATTTACACATAACCTCCTCCATTCTACTTGCCAACACTTTAGCTAGGATTTTGGCATCTGAGTTGATCAGGGATATTGGTCGATAAGCCTCACATAATTTGGGGTCTTTCCCTTCTTTTAAGATCAGTGCTATAATTGCCTCATTCATTGATTCTGGCATATTCTTCCCCAGACATTCATTAAATGTCTCTGTTAACTTAGGGGCCAACTGGTTACAGAATTTCTTATATACTTCAGACTGTAATCCGTCGGTGCCGGGTACTTTCCCTTTTGGTGAAGCATTTATAGCCCTGACCACTTCTTCTAAAGATATGGGCAGTTCCATCCGCTCCCTCTCTTGTTGGTTTAGACATGGTAACTTAATTGTGCTTAGCCAAGATTCTATCTCTGGTCCATTCTCACCAGCTGTAGATGTGTATACTTTTTTAAAATATTGAACAAACGTATTTGCAATCTCTGCGGTTTTATCTAACATTATCCCATCTCCTCTATCAATTTGCATAATATTGTTTGTCTTCCTATCTTGTCTGACCAATTGTGCTAAAAAGCTCCCAGGCCGATCATACAGTATGTACTTATTATGTGCTAAGAACGATTCCTGGTTCACAGCTTTTTGTTGTACTAGCTCCACCCATGTAGCATTTGCCCTCAACCATTCCCTTTTAGTTTCATCAGTTTTATCTTGCCCATATCTCTCTTCTAAAATCTTACTAGCCCTCTCAGCTTCTATTTCCTTTTCCTTAGCGTTTCTTTTTATTTGTGCAATTTTCTTAATTAGGGACCCTCTTATGTTCGCCTTCCCGGCATCCCATACTACCTCCATGCTTGCTGATCCTTCATTATATACATTAAAAGTCTCCCAGTCCCTTATTACCTCTGCCCCGTCACCTACTTGCTCCAGCCATGATGGGTGGCACTTCCACATCCTCATTCCCTGCTCACTTTGTTCTTCCAGATTTACCAGTATTGGAGCATGGTCTGATATCCCACGTGGCATATACTCCACCTGGTCTATCAGGGGGAACAAAGTGTCATCCACCAAGGCCATATCTATTCGGGACAGCGACTCATATGAGTGGGAATGGCATGAATACACTCTTGTCTCTGGATGTTTCTCTCTCCACCAGTCCCGCCACCCTATGTCCTCCAAGAAGTGATGCAGGCCCCTATTTCCCGCATTACCACTTAGACTTCCCTTTCTCCATCTATCAATCTCGGGATTCAGGACGTTATTCAGATCTCCCAAACACATAACCGCTGCACCTTCGGAACTGGCCGCAAATTCCACCGCCTTTTTCAACACATCATATTGGAATGGCGGGGGAATATACACTCCTGAGGAGGAGTTTACATTTTTTGGGTCACCTCTCTGAGAGGAACACTCGAGTTTTGATGTAGTGATGCCACTGTACATAAATTATCAGACTATAGACAAGATGTTTAGCACCTTTATCTCTCCCCACAGTTTTATACATCTTTTATGTCCTATACTGAGAAAATATAAGTAATTTGTCTTAGTCTATAATATACCCACCATGTAACCATCCATACAATAATCCTTTGAGTGCCAAAGGAATTTGTCAAAATAGGTGTGAAAATTGGCAAGCAAATATTCCTTATTCATCATAAGGACCTGTAATGTTTACCTTATATTTATATAGGGAATAGAGACTTTTGTTATTAAACATTTTTAATTTGAATTGATATAACAAATGTGAGTAACACTGTGCTTCTCTCACAGGGTTAAGCAACCACATGCCTGTAAACATTAGGGATACGGTCATTTGGTCTACAGCATGATGGTCGACAGTCATTAGGTCGACACCACTAATGGTGTCGATATGGGAAAAGGTCAACATGGGTCTAGGTCGACATGGTTCTAGGTCGAAAGGTCATTAGTTCGACAGGTCATTAGTTCGACAATGTTTAGGTCAACATGGGGTTTTTCATTGTTTTTTGAGCTGACATGTGCGGACAGGCGGTATTTCATGCCCTACCATCCACTAGGGCGTGGTGGGAGAATAAAATTGTGTGTCGAGCGCAGCAAGGCACCATTCCCGACGCATCGTGAGCGCAGTGAGCGATGCAAGGGGAATGCGGTGCACTTTAAACTGTGTCCATGTCGACTGTGTTGTCTTTTAGGTAAAAAAACAGTGAAAAACCCCATGTCAACCTTTTGACTGTCGACCTAGACATTGTCGAACTAATGACCTGTCGAACTAACGACCTGTCGAACTAATGACCTTTTGACCTAGAGCCATGTCGACCTTTTCCAATGTCGACCTAATGGTGTCGGCCATCATGCTGTAGACCATGGGTCTTCAAACTGTGGCCATCCAGATGTTGTGAAACTACAAATCCCAGCATGCCTTGCCACAGTTTTGCTATATGGGAGTGTTAAAACTGTGGCAAGGCATGCTGGGATTTGTAGTTTCACAACATCTGGAGGGCCACAGTTTGAAGACCCATGTACAATAGGTTTAAATCAGGCATGTCCAACCTGCGGCCCTCCAGTTTTTGTGAAACTACACATCCCAGAAGGCCTTGCCACAGTTTTGATATTAAGGAATGCTAAAACTATGGCAAGGCATGCTGGGATGTGTAGTTTCACAACAGCTGGAGGGCCGCAGGTTGGACATGCCTGCTGTAGACCAAATGATCCAAACCCAAACATTACATTCCAGTCATCGGATTGTATTGAACTGCTTTGCTTTCTACAGCATAATGGCATAATGAATGAAACCATCGATATTGCCAAGTGAGACTGCTGTGTGAGACTCTTGAAGATTCACAGGGTATCTGTCCAACACAATAAAAGAAAGGGGAAACTGCATTGACATCTCTTTGATGCCATATAAGTAAACAGAATACTGGTCCTAGAAATATCTCTTATCTAAATAAGCCATTCTGAGACATTGAGGTATTTAGTTTCTTATCTCAAGAACAAGGTGACAAATATAAAATTGGTATATTCATTTTACCTGTGCTAGAGTATCTTGCCTCAGTTTATATCCCAATTTAATTAAAAATGAAAAAAAAAAAAAATAGTTCTATGGACAGATGGTTTATACAACCTGATATTTTTCTCTCCCAATATACTTTAATAAAAAAATGATTTGCCAGCATCGACTCCTCGCTACTGAAGGAAAACATGATTCATATGCTTGTCTATAATTAGACCAAACAGAAAATGGAAGGAAATTTGTCTTTAAATTGTGTTAAGCGCATAAGACATGTACTGTAGCATTATATAGATTTAAACTACAGTTGTGCACAGACATGTGTTTTGGTAGGTGGTTTTGGTTTTGGACCTCTATTTCTCCAAAAATGTCAGACTTTCCACTGGTAACAAAACCCTAGGTTTGGTCTGCTTGGGGAAGGACCGGAGTTTAAATCTATCCCTCCTTCAGGATACAGTACCACAGAGAGAGCCCTAATAAAAAGAAAACTACATAAATGTGCCCAGTAAGGGAAAAAATGTTCCTAAGTTAATTTTTTGCCTCGATTAGATTTCCCCAAAAGAATGTTTTTGGGAATTTTTTTTTTATTTTTGTAATTTTTTTTTATTGAAGCATTCAAACTATTCTGCCCACTTTACAAGGAAGTGGGCATAAGGCGGGAGGGTGTCCACTCTGGGTGCTGGGGGACTACTTCAAATATCCCGGAAAGTAGGTAAGTAGAAATATAATGGAAAAGGGATAGAAATATCCACAAAATATCCACAAAAAGGCGCTGGTGTATGGGTATGCTTGGCTAATAGAGCAGCAGTCTAGAAAAAGGGGGAGTCAGCCCCAATACAATAGCGAAAGATTTAGCGCAGTCGACCACTTTCTTCAAGTAGAAATATAATACCTTTCTGGACAATATTGTTAATAACCAGAAAAAACACAATTGTCATATGAAAGTAAGTTAGAATAAGACACAAAGGGGGGAATTTACTAAGATGTGTATTCTACTTCACATGTGTTGTTGCTATGGGCAACCAGGGCTGCCGAGAGGGGAGGGGGACGGGTACTAATTACCCGTGCCCAGGCTTGCTGGAGGGGTCCGGCGGGGGCCCTGGTCTGCCCCCCCATACCTTCCCCCTCCATCCCTCCCAGGCAGCAGCTCACACCTACAGCATGCTCAGCATGAGCGTCTCACTGACAGCGTGAGAGCTCATGCTGAGCTTGTTGCAGGTGTGCTGCTGCTGCTGCTGAGGTGGGGTGGGGGACGAGTTTAGAGTGTTTTTTCACCCCCCTTAAACATTTTTGGGTCGTGGCCTAATCACGGGAGGTGGCCTTGCCTACCGTGATTAGGCCACTCCCCCAAAATTTTGCCGGGGACCGACATACCTCTCGGCTGCTCTGTGGGCAACCAATTAGACCCTGTCTACTATCTTCTAGAAGGTGCTAAATAAATAAGATTGAAAGGTTGCCCATAGCAACATCACATGTGAAGTAGAATACACATCTTAGTACATTTTCCCCAAAGACTAAGGGGGAAATTTACTAAAGGAAATTTTTAAAAGATAGGTGTATTTGTATTTGTATCCAGAAATACACTCATTTTTGACATTTACTATCCCGAAAATATGGCAATTCGTATTCGTATTGATAGCACATCAATACGAATACGAATTGCCGTATTTTTGGCATAGTAAATGTAAAAAATGAGTGTATTTCTGGATACAAATACACCTATTTTTTTACAAATTTCCTTTAGTAAATTCCCCCCTAAATATAAAGTTAACACACTGCATGTACACACATTGGTAGCCTTCTCTTTTCAAGTAACAAAATATTATTTGCTTAATTGTAATAAGTTAATAAATAGAAGCAGCTAATAGAACAATGAAATGACTATCTTCCAACCTTCTAAGGTCCTTCTCCCTATTGTCCATATGGGGCTTTATTTTGCATGCACACAAAGCCAGCTCTAAAATATTTAATGTCTTAGGCAAGATTTTATCTGGTGCCCCCTAGCAATGCTGTTAGTTCCTTCTCTGACCTGCTCCCCTCTCCCAGCACAGCACCCATTAAACAGCATCACAAATTACAGCAGCAGCCAGCAAAACCCATCACCCTCACCCATAGCAATCCTCATCTACAAAGGCATAACTTGACAATTGAATGCCCTGTGCCAGCAAGACCAGATATTTTAAATAGGGACAGTGTACATCAAAGGCTCATGCTCCCAAAATGGGGTACAGTCTTTCTAGCAAGGGGAGTGACCACACAATAGTACCAAATCAAATTATGACACACAGTAGTGTTACCTTATTCACATTACTTCACATGATAGTGTCCCTTATTCATGGTATGTCTCACAGTAATGTCCCTTATTCAAATTATACAACATGTAATATCCCTTATTCATGTTATGCTATATAGTAGTTCCCCTTTATCTTACACATATTATGACAGACCCATTCCCTCCACTGCCCTCTGCCAAGGGGCCTTATTCTAGTTCACTCTTAGAGGCAAATTCCTTCTCAGATGGGCAAAACCATGTGCACTGCAGGGGGGCAGATGTAGCATGTGCATACAGAGTTACATTTGGGTGAGTTATTTTGTTTCTGTGCAGGGAAAATACTGACTGCTTTATTTTTACACTGCAATATAGATCTCACTTTGAAGATAAACCCACCCAAATCTAACTCTCCCTGCAGATGTTATATCTGCCCCACCTGCAGTGCACATGGTTTTGTCCATCTAAGAAGGATTTTGCCTCTAAGAGTGAACTAGAGGCAAAATCACCACCAAGGTGAGCTGACCATAAGCTACAAATGCATGCTCCTAGATATTTGCCTAGACCTAGGGCCGGCCCTGTGTGCACAGATCCCACCTCTACACAAAAGAGGGTACAAAATATTTTGTGTAAAAGGAAAAAAACAAAAAGATGAACTAGGAGTTCTTAGTTCCTGTTAGGAGCTTCCTGGTGGGAGTGAAATAAGCAGGTTTTTTTTTTTAATATGTTTGGATAACTTCTGTCATTTTGTGGTTTCAAATCATAGTTTAAATACACATTCATAGATTAATAAAAATGACTGTTTAACTATTTGACAAATTGCTCTCTTTGGTAGATTTCTGTATAGTGTATATAAGCACATGCTGAGATCAGAAGGCCAGCATCAATACATTACTAATTTCCTGCACTCACAAAGGGAAAAGAGCTTAATCATTTTTGTGAAAATAGTACATTTTGACCTGTTCACGTGCTACGTTATAAACTTGCTTTAATGATACATAATAAAATATTTGTACAATTACATTAAGAATTTGATTCAAAATGAAGCAACATTACCAGTGTTCCTTACTGTGAACAGTAAGTTATTGCTGAACTTGTATCTGGATTTTGTTTCTCAAGTACAGTGCGGGAGTATTTTGCAATGACATTGATTGATGATATCCATTAAAAGAAGAAGTATGGCAGCCTTCACATGTCTTGTTATTTTAAATTGGATTTATTGTGAAAGATTAACTTTGAAAATAAGTTTTTTTTCTTCCTGCACTATTGTTTAGAAAAAGGTGAACATATTTAGCAGTAAGAAAAACAAAGTTAAAAGCAATAAAACAAATTAAACAAGAGCTCTAGAAAAATGAAAATGTTCCTGTACAAGCAATGGATAGATAGATAGAATAAAAGGCTAATAGGTATATTCAATGAGTGTCGACTCGAAACGGCCATCTTGCCGAAAAGACAGCAGTTTTCGACATGAATAGATTGGAGGGGTTTCGATCTATTCAATGATAGCTTTTTTTCTGGCATCTTGAAATCTGGTGGATTGACGGAACAGCCACTAATCCACCTGCTTTTGACGGAAACACAGCCAAAACCAAAAGGTTTTGGCTGTGTTTCCGTCATTCTCAACCTGACATAACAAGATGCCAGATTGA
Organism: Crinia signifera; assembly: GCF_055691185.1. Lineage (NCBI taxonomy): Eukaryota > Metazoa > Chordata > Amphibia > Anura > Myobatrachidae > Crinia > Crinia signifera. Next base: position 17,877,468 of record NC_139227.1, read on the forward strand.
GGCAAGGAGGACAGTGCCGGGTGAGCAGCAGCAATTTACATGCTGCCATCCTCCTGTCCACTGCAGCCTGCACCCACATGCCACCTCACGCACCCTCCAGCACACTCCTGCTGAATCCCTACCTACCTGCCGCCGGCTCCATTCAGGCTCCATCTCAGGTCCCCACTACCTCACACCATCTCCGGCTGCCGCACTCACCCGGTCTGAGCGTCGGCCGGGTGAACGTAAATCGTAGACAAATTCGACATCCGGATTTGGCTGCTGGATTGAATAATGGATGCCGGATCCATTCCGGCAAAAGAAGGTCAGAATGGATTCGGCATCAATTGAATATATACCTAATACTGCTCCTCAAATCTGGGGAAATTCACTACATGGTACCCAAAGTAGCAATTTAAGTGTTGCTCTTGGTGCAGATACTGGGGCTGATATGACTTTTATGATTTTCCATCATTTTAAATTGCGGTAAATAGTACTAAATAGATATTAGATAGAAAGATCTGAGAAGAATGGATAACTAGATACACAGATATTAAATAGATGTTCTAGATGAATGGATGGATGAAGGGGTAGATACAAAATAAAATGACACGGGGGAGGGGGGACCATGACAGGAGGATCAGGGGTTTGGATGTTATTTGTGTGTGTGCAAGGGAAAGTGGGCATGGCATGACAGTGGGCATGGATTCAGAACAAGGGGAATGGCTTCAAAGAGAATGCCGTATCCATAGGATGGGAAGAGGGTGAGGACTTGGAGGGGCAGGGCATTACAAGGGAGAAAGGGTGATGAGGAAATATTGATGCTGAGGAGAGCTAGATGGTGAGGTGATGACAGGCAATGGGGGACAAGGAGAAGGTGATGGGGAAAGGCAGTAAGTGATAGTGAGATAGTAATGCAGGAGTGAGATAGTGGGTGACAGGATGAGTTATAATAGTACTCTGTGAATGGCTGAAGTGCAAGGTACAGGTGGAAAGGGACTGCGTGCTACTGCCACAGGATGGTGCCAGCCACCTGCCCACTCCCCTTAGCTCTAGCCTTGTAACTCACTCCCCTAGGCATCAGCCATATAACTCACTACCCTTTTCACTACTAGATACTCTCCTCTGCTCCCTAATTCAGTGCTTAATGGAGTTGTACCACTTAATGAAGTTGCTGTGAGGTAGAGGTATAATTATCCAATGTCTACTCACCTTAATCACAGACTGAATTCATGTTGTCCCTTGGTGCCTTTATGATGACAGCTGTAAGTATAGTGCCCACAGTTTATGCTTGCTCTTCTGTACTGTATGCAGTGAGACAAAAAGAAATGCTTTAATCCCTTTAATTTGTTGTCTTTATGTGATACTCTGGAATCTGATGGATTAATGACCAGGAGTTAGGACCCTGTGGACACCTGGCAGACAGTCCTGCTAGTTGAAGCAAGAGGAGACAAGAAGACAAGAAGACACAAAAGCTTTCTTGGGGAAGAGCTAAAAAGCCAATGGAAGGTTAGAGAATCTATGAGCAGGGCGTGTGTGTTGCATTGGTGAAAGCTGTGACTGAAGAGAGGAAAGCTGTGGCTGCATAATGAGCAGAGAGAAACTGATTACAGGAAAGATGATGAGAGAGCCTGTTGTTGAAACACTGATGACTGCAGGCCACTTGTGAAACCGAGTTGGGGCTGGTGTCTGAATGCTTAGTGGAGGCATGTGCTATTAAGGAGCCAAAAGAGCTGTGACCAGAGCCAGATGTTTGGAGAAACCAGTGTGTAGGAAACACAAAAGCAAGAGGAAAAGTTTTAGGTATGTGCGGAAAAAAAAAGGCTTCAAAGTGAAAATGCTTTAAAAAATAGAAGTCATAATAGTTTATATTTATCAATGAACAAAGTGCAAAGTGAATGGCAGAAATCTAAATCAAAACAATATTTGGTGCGACCACCCTTTGCCTTCAAAACAGCACACTTTATTCTAGGTACACTTGCACAAAGTAAAAGATTTTATAGGATTCTAGTAATTTTTATGAAGATGAAACGCAGTCTTTAACTGAAACTGAAACAGCTGTGTAGGAGGCTTCAAACTTGGGGCCTTATTTTGGATCACTCTTTCTGACAAAATCCTTCTTAGATGGACAAAACCATGTGCACTTTAGGTGGGGCAGATGTTACTTGTGCAGAAAGAATTAGATTTGGGTGGGGTTTTACTTCAAAGTGAGATCTATATTGCAGTGTAAAAATAAAGCAGTCTATATTTACCCTGCACAGAAACAAAATAACTCACCCAAATCTAATTCTCTCGGCATATTTTACATATGCCCCCAGCAGTGCAAATGGTTTTGTCCATCTAAGAAGGATTTTGTCAGAAAGAGTGAACCAAAATAAGGCCCTTGGTGAGGAACAGCCAAACTCTGCTACAAAGCTGTGGAAGACAGTTTCATGTCAAAGGGCACACACTGGCAAGACTGAGCTCAGCAACAAGACACAAGGTAGTTATACTGCATCAGAAAGGTCTTTCCCCTGCAAAGATTTCAAGGTACTTGTTTAGTTTCACGGCGGCAGCGCGTGCTGCTCTAGCTATGAATCTTGGCAGCTTGCCAGACTGCCTTAAGCTATGTTATCAGCGTAGCGCCTGTTTGAATCCTGGCAGCTCGCCAGCTGCCTTACTTCTGTAATCAACGTTATCAGCATCCTACGCTGACTCGGCGGCAGCCCAGCACTGCTACTCCTAAGCTCCTGTCAAGTCTAGTGAGTGCCTCTCACACAGCACTGGTGTCCGCATGATATCCTCTCTTCTGTGGAGAGGGGATCATGCGGGCGCCGGCGGAGAGGTGCTCCATCTGTGTGATACGTAGGAGCGTCTCACATGCTCCAGCAATGATACGCTCCTGCCTATGACCTCTGAGTAGATATTGCTCAGATGTATGCTATGGCAGGTGTGAATGTGTTCCTGAAACACTCCCACTATCCACGGCAGCCCGAATCGTGGCGAGCGCAGCATGCCCTGCGAGGGGACGCGTGACGCGTCCTCCCGACCTTTTCATTCCCCCACCATCCACGTCGGCGTGAATTTGATCTTTTATAGTGTGGCGAGCGCAGCTCGCCACCGAGCCCGAAGCATGGCGAGCAGATGCGGATAACTTCACATGTATTCCGCGTCCGCTTGCCACGCTTCGGGCTTTGCGGTGAGCTGCGCTCGCCACACTATATAAAATCAACTCCACGCCGACGAGGATGGTGGGGGTATGAAAAGGTCGGGAGGATGCGTAATAGCTGTGCTCGCCATGCTTCGGGCTGCCGTGGATAGTGGGGGTATCAAATTGAGGCATTTGCAAGTATGTAACATGGAACACTCGCAGATGCCTCCTTCATTGTGCATGATACACAAATGCATCCATTCTCCCTCTTTGAACAGGAGAGGCATGCGCTACTCATATGCAGGAGAGTCTCATTGCTGGAGCATCTGAGACGCTCCTACATATCTGTTACACTTCTGTCCCGGACCCGCCGGGACAGACAGTGTAGACGAGTGCCGGGGGAGACGTTAGTGGCGTCGCACAGCAACGCCCCTGGCTTCCGTCCCCACGGCATCGTCAGCAGGCATCGGGGCGTTGCCGGGCAACGTCCCCGAGCGTCTCCGTCAGCGTGCCGACGCGCTGAGGTCATGCGCCCGGCAGTGCGGTGCACGTCAGCGTCAGCGGGGATTTTGAATAAAGAGCCGGCGTCTGCCCAGGACAGACGCCGGTTATAGCTTTTGCACCTCAGGGTCTCAAGTGTTCCTGGTTCCCGATTACCCGTTGCTCCTGGTTCCTGTGCCCAGTCGTCCTGTGTCCTGTCGTTCATTCCCAGCCGTGTCCTCCGTTCTGTCTCTTGTCCTCCTGGTGTCCGTGCGTTGTCCAAGCTGTCCGTACCCTGGTTCCCGCTGCCGTTGTCTCCTCGGAGCACAGATAAGTGGGGTTTGTCCCCAGACTGCCCTTACTCGTATTTTGATTCTTATGAAACACCTCTGTGTATTGTTACACCTGTTTGGGTATAGGTTTGTGTTACATCTCTACGTATTGTTACGTTTACCCAGTTTGCTACAGAGCAAGGGTGACCTCGCCTTCTTGGGGTAGTTAGTCATCCCCTTGTTCATCTTTGACATTGGTGGCAGCGTTGTCAACTCTCAAGACCTGGTGGCATCGGGGGCGGAGCCTGACTAACGGGCTCTGTCGAACGCGGCTATTATAGGCGAAGCCTAGCACTAGCACGCAGCCATCAATCCCATTCGATGACAACGGAGTTAGGGTTGGCGAGGACTCCCGGATTTCATAACATTATAACCGGCCAGACCATACTCTGAGACTGTTGTTGCCCCTACAGCTCAGAGGTTCGGTAGTCGTGGGGAAACCCTATCATGGATCCGTCACAGCAGGCTGCTGCCCACTCTCTTGCAGGACAGATGCACACACTGACGCAGAAATTGCAAGAGCTCACCCTACGGGTAAACTCACACGAGCAACGGTCTCAGTCTAGCTCCTCCTCCGGTGGGAGTCTGGAGCCCAGGTTAAATCTCCCTGACCGTTTTTCAGGTGACCGGTCTTTGTTTTTTAATTTTAAACAGTCATGCAGGCTTTATTTCAAATTGCGCCCAGGATCTTCTGGTTCTGAGGCTCAACGGGTTGGAATGGTTATATCACTCCTGCAGGGAGATCCTCAGTCTTGGGCCTTCGGCCTTCCAGATGGTGCTGAGGCTCTCTCTTCTGTGGATGCTTTTTTCTCAGAAATGGGGTTATTATATGATGACCCGGACCGGGCGGCCTCGGCCGAGTCAAATCTTAGGGCCCTGCGTCAGGGGCAGGACACAGCTGAGGCATACTGTACTAAGTTCAGACGTTGGGCTATTGATTCTGGCTGGAACGACCCAGCGCTTCGTAGTCAGTTTCGGATTGGGTTATCCGAATCCCTTAAGGATGCATTAGTACAGTACCCCACTCCCAAAGACATTGATGGGATCATGCAGTTAGCCATTAAAGTGGATAGGAGATTTCGGGAGCGGCAGAGAGAAAGACGGTCTGGAGTGTTGCCTTCCTCATCTGTAGACGAGTCTACCGAGGTACCCGGAGACGAGCCTATGCAGTTGGGGGCCACTCGACTATCTTCATCCGAAAAAAACCGCCGACGTCTCAAGGGCCTCTGTTTGTATTGTGGGGGTCCCGGTCATCTTGCTGTTGCTTGTCCGCTGAAGGCGGGAAAAGACAGGGCCTAAGTGATACTTGGGGGGTTCACTTGGGCCTGTCGAGCTTTTCTCCCTCAGATTCTGTATTAATTCAGGTATCAGTCTCTGTTACCGACCGTTCTTGGAACGGATCTGCCTTTGTGGATTGTGGGGCGGCCGGTAACTTTATAGATGAAGGCCTGGTGCAACAATTGGGCCTTATGCCCATACCCCTGGAAAATCCCGTTTCTGTTTGTGGGTTGGATGGCCGTCCACTGTCTAAAGGCGGTATATCTTTTAGGACTCCCTCCCTTCGGCTGTCGGTGGGGGCTCTTCACTCCGAAGATATCACCTTTCTTATTTTTCACTGTCCTCTCACTCCTATAGTCCTGGGGCTGCCCTGGTTGAAAAAACACAACCCTGAATTTAATTGGGAAACTGGTGAGATCACTCGGTGGGGAGGGTCCTGTTCGGATGTTTGTCTCACTCTCCCTCTCCGTGTGATGCACCCTGATTTTCAAGCTCTCCCTTCTCAGTACCGTGATTTTTCAGATGTTTTTTCTAAAAAAGAAGCCAACACCTTGCCTCCTCATCGCCCCTTTGATTGTGCCATTGATTTAGTGTCTAATGCCAGACTTCCTAAGGGTCGTTTATATGCGTTATCCGCACCTGAGTCCCAAGCCGTGGACCTCTACATTAAAGAAAGCCTTGAAAAGGGGTTCATTCGGCCCTCTAAATCACTGGTGGGGGCGGGGTTTTTCTTTGTTGAGAAGAAAGATGGGTCGTTACGGCCCTGTATTGATTACAGAGCCCTTAACAAAATTACGGTAAAAAATTCCTACCCATTACCCCTCATCTCCGTATTATTTGACCAGATTCGGGAGGCAGTGATTTTTTCCAAAATAGACCTCAGGGGGGCCTACAACTTAATCAGAATTATAAGTGGTGATGAATGGAAGACCGCGTTTAATACCCACTCGGGGCATTTTGAGTATCTTGTGATGCCTTTTGGTCTAGCTAACGCCCCGGCAGTCTTCCAAGACTTTATCAACGAAGTCCTTCGACCGTTTTTTAGGGGATTTTGCCGTAGTTTACTTGGACGACATTCTAATTTTTTCCAAATCTCTTCCTGAGCATCGGCAGCACGTCCGCCTGGTGTTGCAGAAGCTACGGGAGAATCATCTATATGCCAAGTTGGAAAAATGTGAATTCGAAGTGTCACAAGTGACTTTTTTAGGGTATATTATTTCCCCTCAAGGTTTCTCCATGGATCCATCGAAGGTTCAGGCCATTCAATCCTGGGCTCGCCCAACCACGCTCAAGGCCATTCAGCGATTTCTTGGTTTTTCTAACTACTATCGCAAATTTATCCGCTCCTTTTCGGACATCGTGGCACCCATAGTGGACTTGACTCGGAAAGGGGCTGACCCAGGACAATGGTCTCAACGGGCGATGGATTCTTTCATAAAATTAAAAAAAGCGTTTTGCTCAGCTCCAATTCTGCACCACCCAGATCCCAGGCTTCCCTTTTTAATCGAAGTCGACGCCTCTGATGTGGGTGCTGGAGCAGTTCTGTCTCAGAAGGGTCCACTGGATCTAAAGATTCATCCATGCGCTTACTTCTCCCGCAAATTCTCTCCAGCCGAGAGAAATTATGATGTAGGCAATCGTGAGTTATTGGCCATCAAATGGGCGTTTGAGGAGTGGCGTCACTGGCTTGAGGGAGCTCAGCATACCATCACCGTGATCACCGATCACAAGAATCTCTCTTATATTGAGTCCGCCAAACGCCTCAACCCACGACAGGCTCGGTGGGCACTGTTCTTCACCAGATTCCGGTTTATCATCACCTTTAGGCCGGGATCTAAGAACGTGAAGGCGGATGCTCTTTCCCGCAGTTTTCAGACTTTCCAGGGGTCTGAGGTGAAAGCATCCCCCATTGTCCCTTGCTCAGTAATCATGGCGGGCCTGACCCAAGATTTAGCTACCTTAGTCATTGCTGCCCAAGCGTCGGCTCCTCAACAGACCCCACAGGACCGTTTATTTATTCCCCAGAAATTACGGCAGGCGGTTCTCAGGGACTTTCACTCGGCAAAAAGCTCCGGGCATCCAGGTATTGCCAAAACTTTTGAACAGTTAGCCAGGACTGTTTGGTGGCCCTCTATGAGGCAAGATGTCGACAAATTTGTGGCCTCATGTCTGGTCTGTGCGCGACACAAATCGTCTCGACAGTCTCCTATTGGGCCGCTGTTCCCCTTGTCCATTCCCAAGAAACCATGGTCCCATATTTCTATGGACTTTATAGTTGATCTGCCTCCGTCTAGCAAGTTCACCACCATCTGGGTTACTGTGGATAGATTTTCCAAAATAGCTCACTTTACTCCATTACATGGGCTTCCTACTGCAAAAATCCTAGCAAATTTATTCATCACCAACATCTTTAGGCTTCACGGACTCCCGGTCGATATTGTCTCGGATAGAGGTTCCCAGTTCGTGGCCAGGTTTTGGAGACAGTTTTGTGCAGCCTTAGGGATTCAGGTCAGTCTCTCCTCTGGCTATCACCCGCAGTCGAATGGACAGACCGAGAGGGTCAACCAGGCTTTGGAACAATACCTCCGCTGTTTCGTTTCAAAGTGCCAGGACAATTGGGCTGAGCTTATTCCATTAGCAGAGTTCGCATACAATAACTCTTATCATTCAGCCATCAAGAGCTCTCCTTTTTTCTGCAACTCAGGTTTGCACCCCAAATGTAGTTCATTCATGCCCCCGGTTGATCCGTCAAGATCCTCGTCCACTGTCTCGTTTTTTAGGAAAGCCTGGAAGAATGTACACATAGCCCTTAGACAATCCTCAGCCCGGTCTAAGATTTTCTTTGATAGGCACAGGAGACCGTGTCTCTTTAAAGTGGGTCAGAGAGTATGGTTATCCACACGCCATATTAGACTTCGACAGCAATGTCCCAAGTTGGGTTCCAGGTTTATCGGTCCATTTCCGATTATCGGACAAATTAACCCTGTGGCATTCAGACTTCAGCTTCCCAGGTCTCTGCGCATCAATAATGTGTTTCATTGTTCCCTGCTCAAACCTGTCATCGGAACCCTTCCATCCAGCTCTACACGTACTCAAAGACCTGTCTTGGTTCGAGGGCATAAGGAGTATGTGGTGGAACATATCTTGGATTCCAAGGTAGTCAGGGGTCAGCTCAAGTTTCTTGTCCACTGGAAGGGGTTTGGAGATGAGGAAAGATCTTGGGTCCCAGAAAAGTTTTTGCATGCGATCCGGTTAAGGGCGGAGTTTTTTAGAAAATTTCCCTGGAAACCGGGTTCTAAGGGTTCGGTGACCCCTCCTCAAGGGGGGGGGTACTGTTACACTTCTGTCCCGGACCCGCCGGGACAGACAGTGTAGACGAGTGCCGGGGGAGACGTTAGTGGCGTCGCACAGCAACGCCCCTGGCTTCCGTCCCCACGGCATCGTCAGCAGGCATTGGGGCGTTGCCGGGCAACGTCCCCGAGCGTCTCCGTCAGCGTGCCGACGCGCTGAGGTCATGCGCCCGGCAGTGCGGCGCACGTCAGCGTCAGCGGGGATTTTGAATAAAGAGCCGGCGTCTGCCCAGGACAGACGCCGGTTATAGCTTTTGCACCTCAGGGTCTCAAGTGTTCCTGGTTCCCGCTTACCCGTTGCTCCTGGTTCCTGTGCCCAGTCGTCCTGTGTCCTGTCGTTCATTCCCAGCCGTGTCCTCCGTTCTGTCTCTTGTCCTCCTGGTGTCCGTGCGTTGTCCAAGCTGTCCGTACCCTGGTTCCCGCTGCCGTTGTCTCCTCGGAGCACAGATAAGTGGGGTTTGTCCCCAGACTGCCCTTACTCGTATTTTGATTCTTATGAAACACCTCTGTGTATTGTTACACCTGTTTGGGTATAGGTTTGTCTTACATCTCTACGTATTGTTACGTTTACCCAGTTTGCTACAGAGCAAGGGTGACCTCGCCTTCTTGGGGTAGTTAGTCATCCCCTTGTTCATCTTTGACATTGGTGGCAGCGTTGTCAACTCTCAAGACCTGGTGGCATCGGGGGCGGAGCCTGACTAACGGGCTCTGTCGAACGCGGCTATTATAGGCGAAGCCTAGCACTAGCACGCAGCCATCAATCCCATTCGATGACAACGGAGTTAGGGTTGGCGAGGACTCCCGGATTTCATAACAATATCACACAGATGGAGCGCCTCTCCACCAGCGCCAGCATGATCCCCTCTCCACAGAAGAGAGGATATCATGTGGGCACCAGCGCTGTGTGAGAGGCGCTCACTAGGCTTGACAGGAGCTTAGGAGTAGCAACGATGGGCTGCCGCGGAGTCGGCGTAGGATGCTGATTACGTAGATTACAGAAGTACGGCAGCTGGCGAGCTGCCAGGATTCAAACAGGCACTACGCTGCTAACATAGTTTAAGGCAGTCTGGCAAGCTGCCAAGATTCATAGCTAGAGCGGCACGCGCTGCCGCCTTGAAAATAAACTAGTACCGATTTCAAATATGACTGGGGTTTCAAGATGTGCTGTTCAAGGTCTTTTGTAGAAGCACAATGAAATGGACAATGCTGAGGACTGTAGAAGCAGTGGTCAGCCAAGGAAACTTAGTGCATCAGATGATATCATACTTACTTTCCTTTGAAATCGGAAGTCCAGCAGGTCCAACAGCTCAGAAGTGGCAGAAACCAGTGAGACCCAACTACACCCATCAACTATTCATAGAAATCTTTGCAGTGGTCTTCATGGAAGAAGTGCAGCCAAAAAGATTTGACATGGAAACAAGGCCATAACTCAACAATGCAGGAAAACATAGGAACTGGGGTGCAGAAAAATAGTATCAGTTGCTCTGGATGGGAGAGTCAACATGAGAAATATTTGGCTGTAACAGAAGGCAGTTTTTTCACCAAAGGGATTAAGAGTGGTACAATGAGTGTGGTGGAGGTTTCTTGCAAGTTTGGGGCTGTATACCAGCAAATGGTATTGAGAAATACAGGCAGGTACAGTATGCAATACCATCAGGGAGCTGGCTCTAAATATATTCTGCAGCAGAACAACTCCAATCTAAAGCCAATATCATTAAAAACTCTTCAGCATAAAGAAGAAGGAGTCTTGGAAGTGATGATATGGCCCACACAGAGCCCTGATCTCAACATCATCGAGTCTGTCTGGACTACATGAAGATTCAGAAGGATTTGAGCAAACTACAGCCACAGAAAATCTATGACTAGTTCTCCAAGATGTTTGAAACAACCTCCTTGCTGAGTTCAATCAAAACCTTTGTGCATGTACCTAGAAGAACTGATGCTGTTTTGAAGACAAAGGGTGGTCACCAAATATTGATTTGATTTAGATTTATCTTCTGTTTATTTACTTTGCATCTTTTTAATTGCTAAAAATAAACTATTAACATTTCTATTTTTTAAAGCATTCAAAGTGGTGGGGATGGGGGGGTGTTATGTATATATGTATGTATGTATGTATACGGATGGTGTAATGGTTAGCATTACTGCCTCACAACGCTAAGTTCATGGGTTCAATACCCACCATGGCCATAACTGTGCAGAGTGTGTATATTCTCCCCTTGTTTGCGTGGGTTTACTCTGGGTACTCCAGGTTCCTCCCCCAATCCAAAAATATACTGGTAGGTCAATTGGCTTAAAACAAAAATGAACCCTAGAATGTCTGTGTGCGTGTGTACATGTGGTAGGGAATATAGCTTGTAAGCTCCACTGGGGCAGGGACTGATGTGAATGTTCAACTATACTCTGTAAAGTGCTGCGTAATATGTATGCGCTACATAAGAAACTGTTAATAAATAAATGTATGTATGTGGGGGGTGGGAGAGTTCATGCTTTTTTTAATTTGTACAAAACCCACCAATTTCTGATGGCAGACATGTATGTATGCATTTATTTTATCTATTTATTTATACATTTCTATCTAGTCATGAATTTAAGTATACATTAATCTTTATAAGTACTGTATGCTGCCAGAAAAAGAACAATATTCAATGGGACCTACTTTTCTAGAATGATGTAATATATAAAATTGCTAATAAAAGCAAATGTTTTCTTAGTTCATTGCTTTGAATAAAATGCAAACAACAGCAGAGTTAGTTTGGTCAGTGTAAGCCAAGCAAATAATTTCATTTGTCAAATGCAAATACATTCCAGAACCATTACATGAAAAAACTGATGAGTTATAGTTCTCACGGAAACTAGAGATTTCTTGTTTTTTTTTTAAACAACATTAAAGGAACATTAATGACCTCTGTCATTGGCAGTGCCGGTGCATGGGAAAAATGGTACTCATGCCAGACGGTGCCTCTAAGTTTTGTTCCATTAATTAAGATTTTCATTGTGACAGCATGATGCCAGACTTAAGCTACAATTGCGCCATTGTCATTTATCAGTGCCAATTAACTCAAATTATGAGTTTGTTTTCCTTCTTTATGCCCTCACTATTATCTCATTAGTTTATAAGGTAATCAGACTGGAGACACATGGGGTTTGTAGGAGACCTGGTTAAATAATATCTACTCTTTTAATACATGTTATTCATAGACAGTAATTATTCATACCTATATTGTTATCCTGATTATGATATTATTTTGTGGTGTGTGTGCAAAAGAGGAAGGGGGCAACTGATAGGATATTATTATTAAGAATGTTGGTGATTATTTAAAGTCAATAACTTATTACTGCTATACTGTTGCTTCTGGGCGATTCTATTTTTAATTGAAGTCATTAGAAGGCATATTGTAAGATTACAGAGATGATAGGAATCAACGGTAAGGGCTACACATATTAAACTAGTAAATATGCTCCTAGTATTTCTTCATCACCACTTATTACATTGCACCTAGTGATACAGATGTGTCCTCTTACATCTAGCATCCATACATCATGTACCATGCCCTGCTACATGTGTATTGCTGTGTTGTTGCTTGGAGATATTAGTTGCCTCATACTATATTAAGGCCTTCACTCTGGTTTACGAGAATTCCAGCTTACCGAGCACTGAAGACGCCGCCAACCACCTGTCCGAACAGCCACCTCCCTGCCATCACCGATTCCCCTCATTAACGGGGGATGTATAACGAAGACACATCACCTCGCATGTCTCCGCAACAGGATAATGGGCCAATGGGCCAAGCAGGTGCACATGCGCATACTGGTTTATAAGAATGTGCAGTCACACACCATAGCTCCTTTGTGCGAACACACATGGGTGTGATTGGACCAGAATAGGGTCCTATGTGTGGGTTTGGGTTTTTCTTGTGGTGGTCTTTGTGTGCATTTTTGTGTTTCCTGCAGTGGTCTATGCATGCGTTTGGGTTTTTTCTTGTGGTGGCATATGTCTGTGTTTGCCTTCAGTAGAGCTAGATAGTGCATTTTCTTCTATACAGTACATATTAGATTAGGGTACTTCAGGTCCAACAAAACAAGAGAATGATATAGATTTAAACATATGGAATTGATACATTACCCACAGAATGATATTATAATAGTTATATCATCAAAAATAGGCGTTGCAGCACCTACTAAAATGTATATATCATTTCTATAAAGTAACCCAATAAAATATAAAATTCGGAGAACAAATACATGTTTATTACTAAGCTAGGAATACTATGTATACTAATATAACCAATTTAGTGCATAAATAAAATTCACATTTATTAATAACAATTAATAATAAAATATAAAAAAAAACAAATATACAGTATCCTATGGCAAGACACAAAACGTGTGCATCAGAAAAAATAGTCATTAATTAGATACAGTATCTGTTGAAGATTATTAAAAATATATTGAAAACACCTCCTGGGGAACAAGGGATCATGATCCAAAGTAAATAATCTGGAGCCTTTAATAATGGGAGTAAAAAACAATGCATACATTAATCAATGTAATTGAAGATCTATTTTTCTGAAGCCATACTTTGTTTGTGTTTATTTATATATTTATTACTATATTGTAATTAAGAAATTTAGATTTAAATTTTATGAATAGGTTTATATAGGATACTTATAAGGGAATTCAATTAACTGCGGTAAATTACCGTAGCGCAGTGGTTCTCAAACTGTGGGTCCTGACCCCAAAGTAAGTCCCTAACTTTTCAGCATGGGGTCGTGACTCCATGTTGCTGACGATCAGACTGATTCCTTTTCTAATCTCGGTCAGTGATTCAAGGAGTATGACTAATCTGTTGAATTGTCTGTTATATCAGACTTCTCACATCATTTTGTGCCTCCACAATGCTGCCATGTATTTGCGGTCTGCTGACTACACATGTGATGTGATGACCTTCTGCAGTAACTTGCTGGGGTCCTGTCATTATTTTTATTGTCTGATGGGGTCTCAGAGCAAAATAGTTTGAGGACCTCTGCAGTAGCGAATTGATCCCTGGGGGAGGCATAATTCAGTTGTCCTCGATAGGTGACACTAACTCCCCGGTAATGCTGTCTGTCTTAAGGCACATGAAACAAAATCCCAGATAAATCCCTCTTTATTGCAGCTGTGAACTTGGACACACATAGATCCTGTGTGATTTCGTGTGATTCTTCTTATCGGCCAATAAGTCTTCTTAATGTAATGATACTTGCAAAGATAAAGGCAACACAGTTAAAATGTATCATATCTTCATTGTTAACAGATCATTAACTAGGCTTTGTGAGTGGACGACACTATGTGAAAGGAATAAGATCAGCGGTACTTGTGTAGTTTCACGGTGCCAGTACGTCTGAGTTCCCTTGCGGGGCTCGCTTCGCTCGCCCACGCTGCGGGCTTGGTGGCTCGCTATGCTCGCCACGCTATTTGAAATCAACTCCATGCCAACATGGATAGTGGAGGTATGAACTATCCATGTTGGCATGGAGTTAAGTTACTTTTTTTTAACATAGTTTGTGACGAGCGTAGAACCTGGCGCCGTGAAACTACACAAGTACCAGATCAGCTATAGCAGCAATAATGATGTACACCCAGTCTAGCATAAAACAAATTAATATGCTATTCAATTTAGATGCTCAAAATGCATTTGATACTGTATCTTGGTAGTACTGTATCTGAAGAAGGTCCTTTCTTGGCCTGGGTTTGGTGTAGATATTAGAGCAACAGTAATGTTTTTCTATAATAAACCAATAATATCTCTTTTAATCAATGGGGATAAGAGTGATTGCAGATTGAGAGGTTTCAGGGGAGAAGAGAAGGATGCCCTATGTCCCTGGCTTTTATTCTATTTGGTCTTGCTGCCCTGCTTTTATTATATTTGGTCTTGAACCCAATGTTACAATCAATCCAGCAATCCAATCATGGCCAACTATGAAAGGGATTCAAATAGGGAATCAAAATATAAAAATATTTGCTTTTTTGCAGATGATATATTGCTGTATATCTCCAACCCAAAGAACTCTCTAAAACCCCTTAATGTAAAAAAAATCAACAAAATTGGTAAGACATCAGGCTTTTTGGTCAAATTTGAAAAGTAAATAGCAATGACCCTTCAAAATAATTGTACAAAAGCTAAGTGGGCACAAGAGATAAATTTAAAATGGGCTAAAGAGACTACGTCCTTTTGGGGGTATGTCTCCCAAAGGACATATCTCAAATATACTCAAATATCAAAACAGGCATAAATCGACTAAGAATGGAGATACAGGCTTGGAAACATCTTAACTTATCATATATGGGAAGGGAACATTTAATTAGGATGATCTCATTGCTTGGATTAATATACGCCTTTCAGAACTTGCCTTTATTGCTAACACACAAAGACACACTGGAAGTCAATAAGTTATTTTGTAGTTTTATTTGGCAAGGGAAGAGGTCAAGAATCATTTTAACTAAAAGGCAACAAAAAAAAAAAAACCATGGAGGTATTAATTTCCCAAATGTGGTATGGAACAACCAGGCATCCATTTTAAGACATCTTCGAGATTGGATGCAACAGACAGAAATATACAGAAATACAGCATTAAAACAAGGCTTTTTAGTAGATATACACACATTTTTACACCTGCAGAATACAAAACTAGTTTTGATTATCACTATTAATCCAATAGAAATGTTGACTAGATGTCTATGGTTTATATTATGTAAAAAAAAAACCTCAATTTAAATCCAAATAAAGAATTGTAAAGCATATTTTCCTTTTACCAGTTACAACTTTGTAACTATAAAAAATATTGGATACCTAATAGAAAGAACTGTAGTCAAACTTCTAACATATACACAAACCATAGAGAGATCTGGAGGGATTACTACACATAGCATAATTTTGTATTCTTGCAGGCACAGCACTATGTGAGTCCGGAGTTACATCAATTAAGAACCACAGATCTGTCTAATGCTTTAGACTCTTTACTAAAACAGCATGTACCACAGAAAAAAAGCTAATTCAAATCATTTTACATTTTTACATTCACCACTGGATTACTCAAAAATAAAAACCCAGATAATGAAATGGTGTGAAAACTTTCCACATCTGATGATAGAGAAATTATTACATGCATTAGAAGAATCAGTTAGAGTCATACCCACAATAACATATACAGAAATTTATAACATATTCCATCAAACATATCTATTGCCAAAAAGAAGGATTAATATTGGATTGTCCAATGAACATAAATGTCTAAAATGCAACAAATCAATGGCAGATTTGTTTCACCGTTTTTGGATATTTTGGATAGAGGTATGGCAATTTACGAATAACTCATTAGTTAATTCCTTTCTAATATCCGCGGAATATGCAATTTTTCAAAAAGACCCAAAAAATTACTATAAGCAGTATCTGTAGCTACAAGGAAACGCGTATTGCACATGTGAATAGCCAAATCTCCCACAATAAACTGTCTAAAGAAAAATTATTTTATATTTTTTTGGATGGCATGGGTTGAAACAATGTTTAAGAAAAACGAGTTAAAAAACGATTTGAAATAAGACAAAGTTTTATTGAAACTCATCCTATAACAATTAAAATACAATTTAGAAAGTGTTTTCAAACAACACAATGGTACGGAACTAGGATTATGCTACAAAATAATCCAATAGACATACCTGACTAGTAAGGGGTAAACACTTACTGGACATACCCACACATTGAAATAGGAAGGATGTGAAAATAGTTAAGACCAACTGAATAATTGGTAACAAAATGATTGTTATATACATTGTGTAAAATACAAAACATTATTGTACAATTGATTTAATAATTAAAAAGTATGCATGTTATATTAATGCTTCAATGATGAAAGAAAAATAAAAAAAACTAGAGGAGTTATAGAAGGTTAAGGTAAAATTATGGAGCACTGTAATTTACCCTATATTTCGGCATTCTTTTACCTGTTTAATATCTGCAGCCATATTTATCGTTCTATTTCTAAAAGAAAATTAACAGCATGAGTAAGCCAGGGGACATCAACTTTAATGCCATACTGTGTAAATTCCTACAGCTGCTTCTACAAATTTACATATGTTAACACTGCTCAGAAAATATGTACAGTGCAATTTTAATTCTCTACAGTATATTGTGGAGTTTTTTCTTCTTTTACCTATCACACTCGTCCAATACATTTTCCGGTTCTACCTTTCCACAAGTACATCTTTTGAAGGCAGGCATTGTTAATGCACAATACAAGCCTCGCAGGCACATTCAGATATCATTCTGTTCCTTCCCAGCTAATATTGTAATATTCTAAACATTTGAGCCTCCTCACAGCTGTTTTCATAGATAACATTTTAAAGAATCAACTTCTTTAGGCAGATATTCTGTGATCTTTTGGATTGTCTGAAGGGTACTATTAAGCATTATGTTAGATTTAAATGCTATCCCAGAAATGTTTAAGAATACCATCTTGATAAAGAAAACATATTAAATATTTAGAGTTTTGAAACTGTAACAAGGCATACTGTTGTGTGTGAATGTGTTATTTAACTTTTAATGATTTCAAGAATGAAAGATTAGGTTGAAGACTGTCAGTGAGTTGTTTGGTTAGTGAGCTGATGTGGTAATGGGACTTGCTCCACACTTCGAAGATGATAAAACATCGCACATAGCAGGACAATTGGGTTGGGATGCAGACAACGTCAATTGCTGCCAAGTATTACAATATGAATGCACAAATAAATAGTATTATCATTGTAACAGGAATGTCCTTCACCTGAAAACACAATATATTTTGGGGAGAATTTGTTTGTTTTTATTTAGGGAGAGATGTACTAAGCTTCGGAAAGATTTCCAAACAATCCGCTCCTGTCATTGTTTTTCAAACACAGGCAGTTATTAGCTGGTGGATTGGTACTTTATCTATCTCCACATTTTCACCCTCCCAAACTTAGTACATCTCCTCCTTAAAATTTAATGAGCATTTAGAAATCTGGTGATGGGCACTCAAGTGCACTGTTTTACTACTGTCTGTACATATTTTTTTTTGAGAGACACTTGCAGAATAGAAAACAAAAGAAGACCGCAGCAACAATTACCACCGGGGATTACCACTCCCAAATTCTGGCATAAAACAACTCAAAGATGGTGGCAAATACGAATGCACTGTCCCACTCTACTGTTATGCCCTATGGATTTCCTCTTTGTTCAATATGTGTCACTCTGCAGTCATTGCACATAAGTATGGAAGAGCATAAGATGAGATAGAGAAGCAAAAATCACATAACCTCCCAAATTAATGCACTACTGAGTTAAACTTCAATTTCACACAACTGACCTTTAAAAAAGGCTCTGTAGGCATATAAAGTTTTATTTCAATGGTCACTCTGCATGCAAATCCCCATCAATTTAAGATCTCACCTGTATTAGGTGCCCTATATTCCACAAAAGTTTTCTTTGGACCCCAGAAGTTGCAGCGACCCAGATGGATGACATGATCCAAAAATTTGCAAACCGTGGATATAATTATGAA